>NC_045956.1:43502628-43835648 GCF_010909765.2 Amblyraja radiata | reverse complement strand
TGTGTGCTGTTCTGGCTGCCCCACAGCAGGATGGTGTGATTAAGCTAGAAACAATGCAGAAAAAAGTCAAAATATGTTATTTGATTGGATGGTGAGTTATAAAAAGAGATCAAATAGGCTGTGTCTGTTTTCCTTAGAGTAACGTAGGTTGAGAAGTGACATGATAGAGGTATATAAAATTATGCAAAGTTGGGGTAGATAGCTGGGGTAGATAGCCAGAGTGCTTCACATGGCAATCTAAAGTGTACAGGTTTAAGGTGAATGCGGAGAATTAAAAGGGATCTGAGGGGTAAATTTTCCATGCAAAGAGTATTCAGTATGTGAAATTGATAATTGCTCGTTTCTAAGCTTCCCCCCAGTCTAGTTTCAGTAAAAGCACTGAATCAAGCACTTGAATCAACTACATTTTATTTTACCAAAAGTGCATTACAGATCACACACTGTACCTATCCCACTGCAGGTTTGATCCTTGTTCAAGCCCTCTAGGCCTCGCTCAGACAGAGGCACTCCAGAAGGGTATGCGGACCTGAGCGCTCTTCCAAAAGATCGACGCTGAGCCTCGTGATCACGGACTTTTATATGTCCCGGGACCTCAAGAGGCCGAACCACATGGGGCTGGTCTCTTAATCACCCAATTACAGATATCGATTAACCCTGTACATAACAGGCATTTGCCTAACCCAATGATACAACAGTTCAATACATTGTATTCACAACGGACATCGAGATGAAGTCACCTTGGAAACATTTACCCTGATTAACAGAAAACTCAGACAAGGCTCAACACCTCATCCAATCAACACTTAGCAAATTCAGACTCTGAAACATTATTTACAACTATTTACAAGGCGTATGTCTGTTTGCAGCCATCCAATCCATTCTATGCATTTTGCACCAGATTGACAGGGTTTGCAGGGCTTCCCATTCTTTTCTTGCGGATTGTATCTAAGCTCCAGACACTCTGGCACTTCTTCGCAGCCTGTCCCAGCTCTGCAGAAAGTAATTCCAATTTGACCAAATCTCTTAGCAACCCTGAAACTTAACCCCATTTTGAAGTCCTAATTGGTCCAATTTAGCCAGGATTAACAAAACAAGCTGCTAGGTGGAGGTAGGAATGACATTTAAGATGAATCTGGACAGGTATTGAATAAAAAAGCCATAGAAGTATATGGAATTAATGTAGGCAGGTGAGATTAGTTTAAATAGACATGATAGTCAGCATTAACTTGGTGGGCTGAAGGTTTTTTTTTTTTTTTTGGTTTAGTTTAGAGATAGAGCATGGAAACAGGCCCACAAAGTCCATACCATCCATTGATCACCCGTTCACACTAGTTATCCCACTACAAACTTACAGGGGCCAATTAACCGACAAACCTGCACATCTTTGGAAAGTGGGAGGAAGCCCAAGCACGTAGCACTTGAAGCAAACCCAAGTCGTCTCAGGGAAAATGTGCAAACTCCACATAGACAGCACCCGAGGTCAGGATTGAACCTGGGTCTCTGGCACTATGAGGCAACAGCTTTAATTCTGTGCCACTGTGCCGGCTTAGTGTATGTGCGTGTTCTATGATGCATGACTCTATAATGGAATACTCTTCACTTGCCTGGAATAGTGCAATGCCCTTAACTCTCAAGAAACTCAACGCCTTGCAGAACAAAGCAGCCAGCCTGAATGGCATCACAGCCAACACACCAAACATTCCCTCCACCACTGATATGCTTTGAATGTAGTGGTGCCATCTACAACATGTGCTGCAGTTATTCATCAAGGCCATTGTGACAGCAGTTCCAAACTCCATTAATATGCTTTATTGCCGCTGGGTCTAATTCCTTGAACTCACTATCTTCTCCAGCAGCACTGCATGAATATCTGAACCAGTTCTAAATGGCAATTCAACATAAACATCTCAAGGCCAACCTAAGGATGGAGAATAAATACTGATCAATATCCCCCAAAGTAAATAAGTATTAAAGATACTTGGGATGTTAGTCATTGCAGTACATGGGCATCTGTATCAAACCTTGAGAAAGTGCTTTGAGATGCCTCCTTGAACAGTAGCAGGTTGTGTGGTGATTGTGCCCTGTTGTACTAGTTTGATACATTGATGACTTTTACAGCTCTCCATTTGATAAGCAGTTAAAAATCAACTGTATCAGTGTGCATCAGGATCCAAATATGGGTAAGGACTGTACAACATTCTTCTGCAAGGACATTAGGTGAAGAAGGTGGGTATTTATAACAGCCTGGAGGTTTCACATTCACCATTACTGTTATTCATTCCAGATTTGTTTAATTAACTGAATTTAAATTCCTCAGTTGCTGCAGAAGGATTTAATTCCATATTCCCGGATCATTGGGTTAGTCCTCTGGGTTACCAGTCCAATATCATAACCACTCCACTACTCTGTGTTAAGTAAATCACACATACTCATAGATCTGGTAGAAAAAGATTTATTGTGTAACATATACAACACGACAGCAGGTTACTCCTACCATGCAGCAGTACTGACAACTGACCAGCATATGTCGGGTTGTGATAATATGAATGGTGTGGTAGTAGGCGGAGCTTATAATAATAAAGCACTACATTCATTAGGAAAGTAAAGTAACCAATCTACATCTTTCCTTCTAAGAATAAAAAGTGAAACACATCTACAATAAAGTGATATTATATATAAGCACGATCCTAATTATAATATAACCAAAATGCTAATAGCACATACAGGGAAGTACAGATGGTTCAACAAAGTCCCGTTCCTTATCTAAGGGGCAGCCTACAAACCCGTCCAGCGCAGGTACGGTACACGTCCGCATCAATGTTTTTAATCTGGTCTCCGATTGGAGGAGGTGGTTCGAATCCCACTACTGACACCATGTTGTGTGTTTTCACACATACTCACTGATCTGGTAATACACAATTACACATGTTTATTGTGTAACGTATACAACCACCTACAGCATGTTACTCCTACCATGCAGCAGTACTGACTAGCACCACATGTCGGGTTGCGATAATATGAATGGTGTGGTAGTAGGCAGAGCTTTAATAATAAAGCACTAGTAAGTACGTAAAGTACCTATCTACACTCTCCCATACCATCCAGTAAATCAGATCTATGAGCAGGTTCATGAAATAAAAACTATTTTCATCCACTCAATAAAGTATTTTAAAGAAAGTGAAAACCTGAATTTCTACTCACATCATCAAATGGATGAAAAATAAACTCACTTATTGCTGCAACTCTTATTAATATTCTTTATACTGAATACTACAGAACACAGAACACACAAGTCCCTATAGGTTGTCTATACATTAAAGGGATAGAAAGAGGTGTACATGCAATGTAAATTATTCTGAGTACATGATTGCCAAGACATCAAGTAGACTGATTAAATGACATGAATCTTCTCTTCAGCAAATTGGGAGAGTGAAAACTATTTAATTTCTTTCCAAAGGAAAGAAGAAATAAATAAACCTTTACTTCATGTAAAAATTGTTAACAAAAAAGATAGAGATTTCAAGGGACGGCAGTGTGGCACGCATAGAGTGCTGTCTAGCTGTGCCAGAAACCTAACTGACTAAATGTGGAGTCTGTGCGGAGTTTGTACGTTCTCCTCACGACCTGCATGGGTTTTTCTTCCGGGTGCCCCGGTTTCCTCCCACACTCCAATGACATACAGATTTGTAGGTTATTTGGCATCGGTAAAATTGTAAATTGGCCTTGGTGTGTGTAGATAGAGATAGGGTGCGGGATCACTGGTCGGCATTGACTCGCTGGGCCAAAGGGTCTGTTCTGCGCTGTATCTCTAAACTAAACTAAGAAGTAACTTGCAGAGATTTTAACTTGTGCTGTACATTGATATTTGGAGCAGCAAATGCAAAGTATACAGACTGTTTCACAAAGGTGAGAGTGTTGCCCATTTATTTTGTTTAGGATTAGAGATCTGCAATAAAAATTAATTGGGTTCCAGTGCACACAAAGATCCTGGAATATTTTGTTCTTTAAAATGCAAATATTATTCTAAACCAATTATCCTTGAGATAACCGTGGGGTTGATGCTGAAGACAAGGAATGTATATGTGCTAGAGCGTTGAGAGATAAATAAAGGGCTGGTTATTAGGTTTGGTGCCAATCCAGCAGAGACAACTCAGTTTTGATAGACTTTGATTAATCTTTTATCATCCTGCAGATTTTGATATTACGCGTCAGATAACTGATGGTTCTTATAGCAAATGGCCCAGATCTCGTTGATGCATGTCCAGGTGATAAAAGAGGGAATGTTGATAGCTTGGCTAAAACACTTTAGCTTGTGTTAGAATCTATAAAAAATGACAAGAATAGAATCCAGTAACCAATAATTAGATCAATAAGGAATTAAAACCATCCTGATACACTGCTTTCATTCTTTCTGTATAGAAGTATGATTAGTTGAGCTTAGTTTATGGAGATGCTGCATGAAAACAGGCCATTCAGCCCAATGAGTCTGTGCTGACCACGATCACCCAATCACTAGTCCCAATCTACACACTAGGGACAATTACAGAAGCCAATTATCAGTCAAACCTGAAAGTCTTTGGAATGTGGGAGTAAACTGGAGCACCTTGAGAAACCCATGCGGTCACAGGAAGAACATGCAAACTCCTTACAGACAAAACCCATAGTCAGGATCGAACCCGGGTCTCTGGCACTGTAATATAGCAACTCCTGCACTGCCCCACTATGCCATCCATGTTGCAGGTCTTCACGTGGCTCATCACATCAGTTTCCCTTTTTTCTGCTATCATCTTTTCAGTTATCTCATACAAACATAAGACTGCGGTAGAATTATTTTAGCTTTTGCCTGAGAACTTTCAGGCCCCTGATTTAAATTTTAACATTGATCTCAGAATCTCCTCCCTCTTTTTATCTACCTGAACCTGGTTCCGAGACCACACATGCAAGACCTTTCAAAAAGGATAATTAAAAGAAACATTGTGCAGACAGTAGCCTTTGATATTTTTTTTCAGTGCTATTAACTTTACTTACAATTTACTATGGCCTATTATTTCCCTTGTGAAATTATTATTACAAGTCTTGATTCCTATGTATTGTCTTCTCCTCTTTCTACCCTTGCAGTCCCATGAGGGCAAAAATAAAACACTGCGTCAAGGCAGCAGACCCTTCTGCCCATGATGTCCATGTTGAACATGGTGCCAAATTAAACGCATCTCCTTTGCCTGAACGTTGCACAGATCCCTATCCTCCATTCCCTACAATTCCACACGCCGAATTAAAAACTCTTTTAACGCCACTATCGTATCTGCTACCATCACCACGCCAGGCAGTGCATCCCAGGCACCCACCACGTTGTGTAAAAATAATTGTCCTGCGCATCTCCTTTAACATTCCTCCTCTGACCTCAAAGTAAGAAGACACACCAACCTGATGTTCAAGTTCTGACGCAGGGCCTCACCCAAAATATGAATGCATCTAAATTATGGCTCCTATTTCCTCCACCATACTCCCCCACCCCAGGTAGCAACCAAAGTGCTGAGAATTTTTAACATTACCTGTCAATGCTGGGATATTTTAATCTGGAGCCATGCATGTATGCCATATGCATCATTGTTTTCTTTTGGTGAAAAACATATCTGGCATTTATTTATTTTATTTCTTCCAAACAGCATGCTGAGTTTAGCTGATATGTCTGTTTTGCTTTTGAGGGGAAGCACGACTCAAGACAACATTCAGGCTGTTTTCAGTCGGATTCACATCCCTCCCACGTAATGTGCTTAATTGTTTTTGGTGTTACATTTGCAAAGCTTTTCCAAAAATCGTAAACCAATGCCAGAAAATTGGTTACTTCTGACAACAACTGACAATTACATTTGATCCACTGTTATTTATTGGGAGCATTTTCTTTTTTAAATTAAAATTTTTTTTTTTTAAATGTTCAGGATTAGAAAACTTCAAATAATCATTACTGAAATATGAATCTAGGTGCTAGTGCAAATCACCCAAAAACTCAAGAAAAAAATAACTTTAAGCAAATTATAAAACACATAAGGACACTGCATAGAGTTTGTACGTTTTCCCCGTGACCTGTGTGGGTTTCTCCATCTTCAGTTTCCTCCCACACATCAGAGACGTATAGGTATGTAGGTTCATTGGCTTGGTATAAATGTAAAATTGTCCTTAGTTTGTGTGGGGTAGCATTAATGTGCAGGGATCGCTGGTCAGCGCGGAATCGTTTGGGCCGAAGGGCCGGATTCTGTGCTGTATCTCCAAAAATCTAAAACTAAATAAAGCTTATGGATATATTCATGAATAAGAATTACTGCACATATTGATGTTGTAAGCTGTTTTCCCAAGAGTTTTAGACAATAGACAATAGGTGCAGGAGTAGTTCATTCCGTCCTTCGAGCCAGCACCGCCATTCAATGTGATCATGGCGGATCATCCTCAATCAGTACACCCCGTTCCTGCCTTCTCCCCATTCTCCTGACTCAGCTAACTTTCAGAGGCCCTATCTAGCTCTCTCTTGAAAGTATCCAGAGACCCGGCCTCCACTCCCCACTGAGGCAGAGATTCCACTGACTCACAACTCTCTGTGAGAAAAGGTGTTTCCCCTCGTCTCCGTTCTAAATGGCTTACCCCTTATTCTTAAACTGTGGCCCCTGGTTCTGGGACTCCCCCAACATCGGGAAACATGTTTCCTGCCTCTAGCATGTCCAAACCCTAAATATTTTTCAATAAGATTGCCTCTCATCCTTCTAAACTCCAGAGTATATATACATTTGACAAGGTAGAGGATTAAGATGCTGGAATTTAAAAGGCATAGATAGGTAGATAATCAGCCTTCTTCCCTGTGCTGAAATGGCAAAGACTAGAGAGCCAAGCTTTAAGGTGAGAGAAAAAAGTTTAATGCGATGTGCAGGGCACGTTGTTTATACAGAGGATGGCGGGCACCTGGAACGTGCTGCCAGGGGTGGTAATGGAGGCAGATAGATTGGCAAAAATAAACACCAAAAGCTCTGAAGAGATGGAAGGTGATGTTTCGGGTCTTCAGAGAAGGTCGCGATCCAAACATCACCCTTTCTTTCTCTCCAGAGATGCTGCCCGTCGCGCTGAGTTACTCCAGCTTTTTGTGTCTATCTTAGGTTTAGACCTACATCTGCAGTTCATTATTACACACTTTTTAGATGGGCACATGGATATGTAGGAAATGGAGGGATATGGATCATGTGCAGGCAGATGTGGCAGGTTAATCTTTGCATCATATTTTGGCACAAACATTGTGGTCACAGGCCTGTTCCTGTGTTGTACTATTCTATGTTCTCTGTTCTATGTAAAAGTCTGTCAGTGGACAGTTTGTTCTTTCTTTTAAAACCTTTTTATTAGCTTTTTTCCCCAAAACAAAACAAAACAAAAAACAAAAAACAAAAAGAATAATGATAAACATAACAATGATATTGATACATATTGATACATCAGGATTACATTAATAACAGGTATAGCCTAAATATGAGTCCAGTGTCAAAATACACATTGAATATAGACCCTCCCGGTCTCTATGTAAATATAGTTAAATGTTAAAAGAAAACTTATATATGTAAACAAAACAAAAAGATTTAAAAAAAAATGAAAATAGAGAAAATAGGAAGAAACAAAACCCCCCTAAACTAGAAAAAAAAAAAAAAAAAAACAGAATCTGAGCTGAGAATTTCTCTTTTTGTCGTCAAGTCCGTCCCACCATATAAAGGTAAAATAATTTTTATAACGGTTGGAGAGGGAGCAATTACGTTGTGTGAAAATGTTGAATAAATCTTCCTCAAGTCTTATCAAATTTAACCAAGGGTTCAACAATGTCACTCCTGATTTTTCTAAATTTAATCATGATATCGTTTCAGAGTACCAATGGAGCGTGGTCGGAGGGTTAGAGTCTTTCCATTTAAATAAAATAGATCTTCTGGCGATTAATGTGGTAAAAGCAATCAGCCGATGGGCGGAACGGGACAAATGAATAGAATCTAACATTGGTAACCCAAAAATTGCAGTAATAGGATGAGGTTGTAAATCAATACCTAAAACTACAGAAATAGTATCAAAAGTGGGCAGGACCCAAACATATGGGTCAGTGAGGCCACTTCAGAGTTACATCTGTCACAGGTAGGATTTATATGACCATAAAAACGAGCTAACTTATCTTTTGATGAGTTATGAACTCTGTGAACCACCTTGAATTGTATCAGAGTGTGTCTTGCACACATTAAGGAAGTATTAACTAATTGAAGAATCCCCCTCCCATTTCTCTATAGATAGAGACATTTGGAGTTCTCTTTCCCAGCCATTCTTAATTTATCAAATATATCTATTTGTAATTTCAAATCAACATAAATAGTTGTTATAATCCTTTTTTGATGAAGGTTCAAATGTAAATTTTTTTCCAAGATTTCGTTTTGATGTGGTAACGGAAAAAAGAGTAGCCTTCAAAAAATGTCTATTTGTAAATATCTAAAAAAAGTGTGAATTAGGTAAATTATATTATTGGAGAGTTGTTCAAAAGACATAAAACACCATCCAAAAACAAATCACGAAAAGCTACTAATCCCTTCCTCTTCCATAACAGAAAGGCTTGATCAGTACTAGGTTGGAAGAGAAAATTAGATAAGATAGACTCGATAAGATAAAATCATTCAGCCCAAAAAACTTACGAAATTGAAACCATATTCGAAATGTATGTCTTATTATTGGGTTAGTCGTATATTTATTCAGTCTCGTATTGTAAAGGTAACGAGGCCCCTAGAATATAAGCCAATGGTAGCCATTGTATAGAATCACGTTCAAGATTTATCCATCCTAGGCATTGGGTATCTTCAAAATCTTTTGTCAAAAACAGTAAATAACGAACATTAACTGCCCAATAGTAGAATCTACGGTTCGGCAATGCCAAACCCACCGTCTTTTTTTTATTTCTGTAAGTGTTTTTACTTCGTCTGGAATTTTTATTCTGTCAAATATATGAAGACATTTTGGAATCAATAATATCAAAGAAAGATTTGGCAATAAAAATTGGTATCGTCTGAAATAAATACAAACATTTAGGTAAGATAAACATTTTAATAGCATTGATTCGGCCCGATTAAAGATAAAGACATTTGTGACCATTTAGTAAACTGTCATTTGATTTGGTCAATTAAAGACGTAAAATTCTGGTCAAACTGTCCTTGTGTTGCTTGGTAATCTTAATACCTAAATAAGTAAAACTTTCGGTAGTCAATCTAAGTGGAAACTGTCCATAGTTCGAAACTAGATTGTTTAATGTAAAAAGCTCACTCTTACTAAGATTTAGTTTATAACCAGAGAAATTACTAAATTGATTAAGTGATGCTACTATTGCCGGAATAGATTTCTCAGGGTTAGAAATGAATAATAACAGATCATCTGCATAAAGAGATAACTTATGTGTCTTATTCCCCGCGGACAATACCAAAAATATTAGAGGATTCCCTAATAGCGGTGGCGAAAGGTTCCAAATCAATAACAAACAGTAAAGGACATAAAAGACAGCCCTGTCTAGTACCCTCGAAAGAGCCTGACAAAAGGGATCTCTGATTATTGGTAAGTACAGAAGCCTGAGGTATATGATATATCAGCTTGATCCAAGAAATACATTTTGGACCAATCTTAAAGTGTATTGAATAAGTATTCCCATACTACTCTATCAAACGCCTTCTCGGCATCAAGTGAAATGACACATTCTTGGGTTTTATTTGACGCTGTGTATACGATATTCATTAATCTCCTAACGTTAAAGTATGAGTAATATGATTTTTAATAAAACCTGTCTGATCGTCAGAAATAATTTGCGGTAAAATATTTTCCAATCTCATAGCTAATATTTTGGAAAGAATTTTGGAATCTACATTTAACCAGTGATATAGGTCTATATGATGTTACTTCAGTAGGGTTTTTATCTTTTTTAAGAATTAAAGAAATAGATGCTTCATAAAAGGATTGTGGTAATCTATTCATTAAAAAGGTTTCTTTAAAAACCTTGCATAGCCCAGGGAGACAATAAACTTGAAAAATACTTTAAAAAATCTACTGTAAACCCATCTAAACCGGGAGCTTTACCAGAATTCATTGAAAGGATTGCTTTCTGTATTTCATCTTCTGTGATGGTTCATCTAGCAACACAGACTCATTATGTGGTAAATTTTGCAATTTAAATCAGTTTCTTTAAAAACTCATGCATTATATTGGAATCAGTAGGAAATTCTGATTGGTATAGGAGGTATAAAATTCCTGAAAGGATTTATTAATTTCGTCATGGTCTACAGTAAGTGTACCATTCCGTTTACCCACTTTAGTAATCTGGCGTTTGGCCGACACCGTTTCAACTGATTAGCGAGTAATTTACCAGATTTTTCACCATGTATATAAAATTGACTTTTGGTTTTAAGTAGCTGGTTCTCAATCAGTGATACTAATAACAAATCATATCTCAATTGAAGTTCAACTCTATTCTTATAGAGCTCTAAACTAGGAGCTTTTGAATATTTTTAATCAATTTCTTTATCTCATCAGCCAATATATGTATTTCTTTTTGAGTTTGTTTTTTAATCCCGCGGAGTATGAAATAATTTGTCCACGAATATATGCCTTAAAAGCATCCCAGACTACACCATTGGATATTTCTTCAGTAGAGTTTGTTAAGAAGAAGAAAGCAATCTGATCTTTAATAAAATTAACAAAATTTAAATCTTGAAGCAAAGTAGCATTAAATCGCCATTGTTCAGCACTAAACTTGGAATCAGGTAGTTTGATTGATAGTTTCTATGGTGCGTGATCAGAAATAGCAATTGCAACATACTCACATGCTGTGACTGATGAAGCTAGCCGAGAATCTATTATAAAGTATTCAATCCTAGAATAACTATGATATACATGAAAAAAGAAAGACAATTCTTTGTCATTTGGGTATAAGAATCTCCAAACTTCTAACATTCCAGAGTCAAGTAAAAAATAATTGATAAAACTAGCTGATTTATTTGGATGCACATGATCAGATGTAGATCTGTCAATCAAGGGGTTCAAACAACAGTTGAAATCTCCACCCATTATTAAAAAGTGTTCATTTAAATTAGGAAAAGATGCAATTAACTGTTTATAAAACTCAGGGTGATCAATATTTGATGCATAAACATTTACCATAGCAACTTTTTTGGTTATAAAGAACACCAGTAATCACCAAAAATCTACCATATGGATCAGAAATTGTTTCATAATGAACAAATGGAATTGATGAGTCAATAAAAATAGAGACTCCTTTCACCTTAGCCTGTGAAGTTGAATGAAACTGCTGGCCTTTCCAAAACTTGAAAAATCATTGATTGCCATCTTGCCTCACATGAGTTTCCTGAACAAAGATAATCTGAGCAAATAGTCTACGAATAACTTTTAAAAAAATGTTCCTCTTAATGGGATGGTTCAAGCCATTCACATTCCATGAAAGGAAGTTAATAACTTTATCCATATAGTTTGTAAAAAATCATGTGGTATGTAAAGAGTTAATTTCTTAAAGCCTAATAGTTCATGATACTGGAAGAAGAAAACTCTAGGGCGGAGCCAGAAGTGACGACATTTCAGACATTTTTGTAGTTCAATTCTGTACAAATGAAAACACTAAGCAAGAATTAAAAGACCCTTCCCCCCCCCCCCCCCCACCCACCCATGTAAAGCCCGAAACTGATCAATAGACAATCAGTACGCTACCTAATCCCTTCCCTACCCCCATCTCTCCTAACAACAGCACCCAGTGTTAAAAAAAAGCATATTTGCCACTCAATAGCCGAAACACGCTCAATGTTGTGGTTTAAAAAAAAAGTACATGTTGGCAGTGGAGCACAAGAGCAAGAGCTACTTCATATTATTTATCCAAGGTCAAAATATGAAAAACAAGAACTGCGTTCACTTAATTTGTCTAAAGACAGGGAGGAATAAAATTCCTTCAATTTTAAAAATAGAAAACTAACATAAAAATTCATAAAAATTAATATATATAAAAGAAAAACAACTCGTTCAGTTAAATTTTTAATCGTTACCAAACAATATATTGTCAAAATAGGAACAGTAAATCTCCAATTATAACTTAATCAGCTATCAATTGCTCCCGGTCAACTTCACCCTCTACGCCTCCAGAAAGCTGGAAGCGTCTTGAGGATTGTTAAAAAATCTAATGTTACCATTAAAGAGTCATATACGCAGCCTAGCTGGATAAAGTAAGGCTGGGCGCAATTTTTCTTAAACAAATCAGACATTAGATTATGGAAAGACTTTCTTATTTCCAAAAGCTCGTAACTATAATCAGGAACAAACCGAAACTTGCATCCTTCATATTCAACCATGCCCAACTTTTTTGCTGCCTGGAGAATATTCTCCTTCATTTGCAAGAAGTGAAGCTGAACAATCAAATGTCTCGGTTTATTTCCAGATTTCTTCCCAATCCTGTGTGCGTTATCCAAAAATGGAAGATTTTCATAGTGCTCAATGTTGAAAGTCTCCTTTATCATTTTAGAAGCATATTTTATAACATTATCTCCTTCTTGACCTTCCGGCAACCAATAATTTGCAAATTCAGTCGACGGCTTCGGTTTTCCAGATCCATATTTTTAATCTTGTATTGCTGGAGTGCTCGAGTATTTTCATTAATTCTCTGTTCCAGTTTTTCAATCTTCAAATCTCTCTCCTGGCCCAGGGTTCGCAAGTTATCAATTTGTTTTTTCTGTTCACGAGATTCATCTTGTAACACAATCAGCTTGTCTTGAACTTCCTTCAATTTGCTCAAAACTCCCTACACCATTTCTTCCAAACTGCAAAATCTTGTTTTCATTTCATTTTTCAGTTCATCGTTCATTTTCGATATTGCTTCTAATATACTAGTCAGAAGCTGTGGCTGTGGCTTTCCCACGTTCCTTCCTTGGGGAGCCTCCTTTCCCTCTTGTCTCCATCCTTTTCACGATTAAGGCATATAAAAGTGTTATCAACACTTTATGAAAAGTTAGACCGTGCCTTGAAGTCAAGTAATAACAAGTAACATTGAAAGAGTGGTAAGTAAAAGTTAAAAGTTAAGGGAGCAAATGAATTTGCAACCTTTACAGCATGTTGCCACTAGGAGAGTCCTTCAGAATGTGCAAAAGGTCACAAATTGCTTGAGTAACTCGGCAGGTCAGGTGGCATCTCTGGAGAACTTGGATAGGTGCTGTTTTGGCTTGAGACCTGTCCGAAGAAGGATCCCGACCCGAAACATCACCTGTCTATAGCAACCACAGTCCAACCCATGATTACTCGAACATCGGCAATCAAGCCTCTATGTGCACGCAAGGAGTGCATAGACTTAGAAAGTGAGCTTCAAGCCATTGTCCACGATTTCACTGTAGCAGTTTAGAGGATGTACTTTAATCAGCATCCTGAAGACAGAAAGAATATACCAATCTGCCTCTACTACATTATGTCACCCTCCAACAATAAAAACTCAAGGCAAGACCCTGGTAAACATGGTTGTGTAGAAAGGAATTGCAGATGTTGACTTATACCGAAGAAAGCGACAAGGTACAGGAGTAACTCAGCGGGTCAGGCAGCATCTCTGGAGAAAAATGATGTGTGACCCAAAACATCACCCATCATTTTTCTCCAGAGACGCTACCTAGTCTGGTAAACATGGCTGCTTTCAAAATCTCAGGAGTCACCTCTGGAGTAAGGCAGACTTTGGTGATGCAATTGAGGATCGATTGACGGAAAGGATATTTACAAATTAAGACCTCAGACCTGGCACAAAAAAAAACTAGTAAAGTGGGCAGCAGTATTCCCTGCCATCTTGTATTCTTTTGACAAGCTGGATTATCTACAGCAAGTGCCTCAAAGCGTTGGAAAAATACCAACATGAAGTACCTGCAATATCTTCCAAATTCACTGGAAGGATATCAGTGTCCTCTCCAAGTTAACCTCCAGAATTGAGACATTTGTTACAATATGATGGCCAGGCCACCACCAGGCTTCCAAATTAGTCACTCTACCCCAAGCTCTGCCATGAGAAGAGATTTCAAGGTGACCAGAGAAAAAGTTTCAAGGCAGTGCTCAAAGGCACTGTGAAACTTCATGTCCCCACTGACTCCAGAGAATCTCTAACCCTTGAATGCCAAAATGGTGAAAGCGCTTAAAGGTGGCATTGAGAACCTTGAGCCCAAGCACCAGGAATGCTCAGAGATCCTGGGTAATCATTGAAAAGAATGAACCACTTCTCAAACTACCCACTCACTCTTCTTATCGGTCTCTGCCTGCCTCATCTGTGGAAGAGTCTGCAGTTCCAACATTGGCCACATAAGACACTTATAACCCGCTAAATCAAGGTGATAGATAATCATGCTTGATCCCAGCTCCCAGAAACCATTAAGAAGGAAAAATGAAATAAAACAAGCATAAAACTTATGATTGACCTTCATTATAACTATTCCACATTCTGACAGAGCTTGATAGGATTACAAAGACTGAATGGAAAGCAGCTACTGTAATCTTGAGCAAAAAAACAAGGTGCTGGAGGAACACAGTGGAACCAACAGCATCTGTGGAGGGAATGGAATGATAGGCGACATTTTGGATCAGGAACTATCCATTCAATTTCCTCCACCGATGCTGTCTGTCAAGTCAAACTGTAATGAAAGGTATTACCTGCCTCCAAGTTAAAGGGGGAGGAGTGTTAGGTATGGGATAATTAGGATAAGTAATTGGTGTCTTGTGATGTCTGGGGCAAGTACGCATGAGCAAAAAAGACAAGGTGGCGTCCTGCAGTAAAGAAGCTTGTATGATTCCTCCCGTGTCCGAGCCTTTATTCAAGACTGTTCAAAGCATCCGTATACACAACAATTGGCGACGAGGATAAAAGAACGAAGATAAGAACAAGGCCAGCAAGAAGAATCGAAAACAAAAGTTAAAAATAGTAGTATTTGGAAACGTGGAACAGCACCAAGCCAAATGGTTTTGAATTGGCGCCAAAAAGAAAAAAGGTAGGAACGGGAAGCAATAGCTCAGGGAAGAGCTAGGAAAACAAGCAGGGGCAGTAAGGGTCACCAAGCACAGTGTCAGCTTACCTGGAATATATCCAGGGCTGTGCAGCCCACAGCCAAGCCCAAGCAGCAGCCACAGACGTCGGGTGGGGGCCTAGTACCATGAAGGCCATGGACAGGTCCAGAAAAGCCACCGACAAGAAGGCCGTGTAGCCCACGGCCAGCGCCAGTAGCAGCCACAGACGTCAGGTGAGGGCCTAGTACCGTGTAGGCCACGGACAGGTCCAGAGAGCCACTGACAGAGGCTGAGTCTTCAGCCCAACTGGGAACAGTCAACCCGGTGGGGGGAGAAAGCAGAGAAAGCCCGGTCGGGAGCAGAGTCAGCCTGACCGTGAACAGAAAAGCGGACAGGCCCGCGAGAGAAGCGGTGATAAGCCGAGTTCCGCCCGGGGCTTTAAAAAAGGGCACACAGCACCGGAAACGAGGAAAAAGACGGAAGTTGACTTGCGGCTAAAAACTTGAACAGTATAATCTAAGAGACTGTCCTAAAAACTGCCGCGATCGCTAGCGAAGGCATGCAGGACTGATTATCTACAGCACCCGATTGGCAGCCAGTTTTTCGCTTGCTAAAAGACTAAACTGTTAAATACCTTAAGACCTACAACATCCAAATGCCTTCAAAGTAATGGCTGAAGCAATAAATCAAGTGAAACTGTCAATTAATTGCCGAATCTGCCAAAATAAAAGGAGAAAAAAAAATGGAAAAGAAGTGGTTTGGTCATTGAGTGAAATCCAGTTCATCATTTCGGGGTGGATGAATCAGATCCCTTTCAAGCGGGGAATCTGCACAAAAACATTAGAAGACTTGACACTGTCCGACCCATTGAATTTAGTTTGATTTAGTTTAGAGATACAGCGCGGAAACAGGCCCTTCAGCCCACCTCGTCAGCGCCGACCAGCGATCCCCACACACTGACACTATCCTACATTTACATTTATACCAAGCCAATCAGACAACAAACCTGCACGCCTTTGGAGGAAATTGGAACTTCCCGGAGAAAACCCACGCAGGTGGGGAGAACCTACAAACTCTGTACAGACAAACCCGGGTCTCCGGCGCTGTAAGACAGTAACTCTATAGCTGCGCCACCATGCCGCCCTGCTGGCGAGTTACTCCAGCACCTTGTGACCTACCAAAACTTAATGTTGCTGCACCCTCTTTGCAACATCAAGTTGCGATAAGAAACCTGAAAGATCATGAAGGGGACCGTTGAATTGTTCATCAATGACTTGAATACTATGAATAAAGTTTAATTAGTACTGATACAGTGTTCTTGCATTATTTTTGCTCTTATGCTTACACTGTGGGAATTTGTATTCCAGGTCAGAAATGATTTAATAATGGCAATTTGACTTTATTTTGTTTTGAAAGCATTTAATATCTGAAGTTTTGTTTTGCTAAATGTTGGTATTGAGCGTGAGATGGGCAGTAATTGAAATGACAGAGCTAAAACTGGAAAGCAGGCGAGATTCAGATTCACTATGGTGTGAAGAGCTACGTTAATTAGAGGATGATATACTTATTACCATGGACATGGTTTTAAGACAATTCAAAGGCATATAAAAGTTCCGAGCATATTTCTAATTTACTATGGGAGGCTTACCTAATGAGCTCCAACCTGAGATGCTGCAAGTTTTCAAAGATGAATCAGTGTTCTCCGTGTGGGCCACTTGCATATACAGATGGTAGATGTATTCATCTGAAATTCTTTAACCTTTAAATTTTGAGTGAAAATATCCCTTCGTAAAAGAGCAGAGAGAAAGAAGCTTTGGTATCAGTGCAGCCGTATGCTAAATATTTCTTTGCAGTTTTCCAAGGGTCCATGTGATTGATTATTTCTGCATGAGAAGAATGCTGCTTACCCATACTCTTGTTACACAGGTCACGCTAAATGATATAGGTGTTTTAAAAACATTTTTAGAATTTTATTAATTGGCATTCTTGCATGAAAAGTGGAATACCAAGAGCAGAGAGTCAGCCAGAGATTCCAGTGAAGCAGAACTGCACGTTGCTGAGATGGAGAGAGAAGCCAGCAGTTACCAATTTGAAACAACTTAAGTGAAAGATACCCAGTGAGCTCTATTGTCTAAAGAGGCAAGGTAACTGCAATAAAGATTAAGAAATCAAACTGCTGGAGGAACTCAGCATTCAGGCAAGCATCAGGCAATATTCAGAGGGAAGGTACACAAAAATGCTGGAGAAACTCAGCGGGTGCAGCAGCATCTATGGAGCGAAAGAAATAGGTGACGTTTCGGGCCGAAACCCTTCATCAGTCTGAAGAAGGGTTTTGGCCCGAAACGTCACCTATTTCTTTCGCTCCATAGATGCTGCTGCACCCGCTGAGTTTCTCCAGCATTTTTGTGTACCTTAGATCTTCCAGCATCTGCAGTTCCTTCTTTAAAACAATATTCAGAGGGATACTGGGATACTAAGGACTTTGGTTTTAATTTGCACAAGTATTGGGGTTATCAATTTATTTAATTTATGTTTACTACGTATCATCTATGCATATTGTGTTTACAGGCATGTCATGTTTTGCAAGTAGGAATTTTACTGTTCTGTTGTCTGTTCATGTGACAATTACAAATTATGGACTCTTAGAAAATAAGATAGCTAATTTTGGAAACAATCGGGTGGCCAGCCAAATCTGTAGAAAGAGAAACAAAATTAATGCTTAAGGTCCATGATTATTCACCTACAACAATAATCTCTTCCTAAAATATGTAGAGAAAAGCTCTCATACGTGCACTTGCAACTTTATACGCAATATCCCACAGCATTATTTTAATGGTTAAGGTGACATCATGGGTGATACTTTAAATTGCAGCAAAAGTCATGAGGGAGTGATGTATCAAGTGCTGAAGGACCTCATCTGCTGTGTCAAGCTCAAACCAATTGTTGCTAAAGAGAGCAAACGTTAATGAACATTAGTAAACCTCCAGCTGGCTTAATTCAAATAAATATGCTGGCAGTGGATTGATCTCATCACACCATCTGTAAAAAAAAATTAAGAGTTTAGCTGCACAAAGGCTGTGCCTGTTATTTACTCGGCCATAAAAAGATCCTTTTTTCTCTGTATTTCTGTATCCTTTGATCTCTGTATTTTTAAAATCTGTGACAATATAGTAAGTCCACTGTTCATGTTTTACATCTGGCACTCCTTTCAAAATAATAATCTATTAAAATGTATTACATATGAAGGATATGCTCCACTTGACTGGATGAATGCATTTTGAAACAATAATCTCAACACTATCCGTGCAAAAGCAGTATACATGATCTGTACCTAATCCACTACCTTAAACATTTTCCTTCCACCACTGACACCCATGGTTGCAGGACAGAGGATCTCTGAATTGCATTGCAAAGACTCATCAAGACCTTTTTGGAAGCACGTTCTCAACTTTTGATTTCCATGGTCAAGATCAAGGGCAACAAATGTATAGGACAGCACCTGCAGCGTTCCGCTCTGCATCACACACCATTCTGATCTGGAAGTATTTCGCCACTTTCATTGTCACTGGGTCAATCCTGTTCCTCCGAATCAACATTGTAAGAATAGCTTCAACAGTTCAAGAAGGTAGATACAAGGAACTGCAGAAGCTGGTCTACAAAAAAAAGACACAAAGTGCTGGAGTAACTCAGCGGGTCAAGCAGCATCCCTAGAGAACATGAATAGGTGACGTTTCAGGTGGGATCCCTCTACACAGATTGTATGGGGACGGAGGCAGGAAGTCTGCTAGAAGAGAGGAGGGGAAGGACAAAGTGTACTAATATGCACTAATCCCATTTTATTTTCCTCATATTCCTATTAGCTCCCTCTAGATTCTTACAACTTACCCCCACATTTGGGAAATTTACAGTGGCCAATTATCCTACCCCCTTGTCTTTGGGATGTAGGAGGAAACCAGCATATCCATGGCAAACTCACACAGTGTTATTTACTTCAAGAATCAAGACTGTTTAACTGTCAAATGTACTGAATCTGAACAATTAAATTATTACCTGCAGCAGCACAAGAGGTTTGTAAATATAGTACTCAATAGATCACATCATAAACAAACAAAAAATGATTTCAATATAAAAAAAGATTATGTAGTGCAAACCAAAACAAGGACCAAAGTGTGCTCATGAAGTGCATGCAAATACATTGCTAATGTCACCGTTATTTTTGCATGCTTACTTAACATTAAATTTATATTTTCTTGAAATTTCCATTTCTAAGTCCTGACCTTCTGAGATGAAACGGCACAAAATTCCTCGAAGGATTGATGGGAAGTACAATTCTGTGGAAAAAAACAGTGATTCAAACCACCTTGGTAGCAGTGTTCATTTCAGTGAAATCAGACTGTGACCAAAACCCCAACATAAATAGCATAAATTGTAGATATTAAATATGTAAAAGATTCTTATTTAAATAAGACAAAGTAATCGTGCCATTTTGAAAAATACAACAAAACAACTTAGCGGGATTCAAACAAGTGAAAGTCAATTAAAATAAATGCTTAAAATGCCTCAAGCAATGGTTTTGCATAATGCGAGCAACATATTTAGAAATCTCATAATCTCACTAAATCATATGATCAGTTCAGAGCTTAAATTAACTTTTCAATGCAGTGTTCACTCTGGTCCCAGTAAGTTATGTTTATCAACGTAAAAATAAATTCCAGACATATTCATTGCCAAAAGAAGTGACATTTCTTTCATCTTCCTACTGCAGAGAATGGGTTTTTCTAATAAAAATATCAAACTATGCAATTAATGACTATACAGGCAAATCAAGTAATTGATGCCAGAATACCTATTTCCTTTTTGACCTCAAAATGCAGCCTCCAGAAAGATTCCTTACATTACACTTTGCTGCGTAGTAAGGAGAGGAAGGCAAAGTTATTATCTAATGAAATGTTCATTCCCGCATGTGAAAAATAATGATCTGTTAACATGAGGAAATCACAGTGGAAGCTCATTTGTCTTTGGAATGAATCATTCAGATGTGCTGTAATTAAAGGTGCAGATGCAGATACAGGTGACCTGCTGGATTTTTTTAATGTACCATGATAAGTGGAAATGCACAGCAGAAGTCTTTGCAATGCCAGGTGCTTGAAGAGAGTGATGTTAAATGGCCTTTATTGTAATAGTCTCACATAAAATATGTAGACATACTAAAGCACAGTATGATAAACTACCAGGAATATATTATTACAGATACGTGAGGGAAAACAACAAATCCTGTGCAAAATTAAATACTGCCACGGCAGAAATAATAACGTCCGTCAACTGCTTGTAATGCCTCTGGATTGGAATGTTTGATTGCGGTGACATTATTTGGTCTAATTTTAGCTAAATAAATTTGCATCTTCTGACAGTTTTGTATAATTAGTACCTTAGTGTGTTTAAAAATGTGTCTCCTTCATCGTGTTGAATAGAAATCACAGTCTTCAGCTTAGTGCTTTGATAAATAACAGCCTCATTATTCAACTGAAGGTCTCCGTGTAATTCCTCTGCTCCTTTCAAGCTAAACAGTAATTTTAATATTTCCTCTGTGTGGCCAGAAAATTGCCCATGATTTTTCTTCTCAAAACTCCATAGCTTATAATAAGATGCATGTAATAAGTAGCATTATAATATGGTTATAAATGATTAAAAAGAGGCTATTTACCTATCTACCCAAATGCATTTAAACTTCTAATTGTTTTATGGAAAGATTGTACATTACTGCCACAAGTATATAATTAGCTGTGCAATAGAACAGAGTATAACATAGTATAACAGAATCTCCAATGCACATATATTTCCGAGTACAATAAAGTTTGAACAAAAAGCCCATTGGAGAAAGAACTGAAAGTTTGTGAAGCAGGAAAAAAAGGCCTCAAAAACCTTGCATTAATTTTCTCTATTACGGAGTTTATCATCATTGAAAAATGGCAAAGGGGTACATATGAGGAGTCACCCTCATGAGAGCTTAAATCACCTGAATCTTTTGACACCTCTAATTGCCTTTTCGGATGATGGATGGATTAAAAGCTGCACTGAGACAACCAGCAAACCACTTTGTAACTATCTTCCACTATTATTGCATCAGCTATTAGATGAAGGCCTGGGGTTATTAACAAGGAATGCATGAGCTGATTGATGTGTTGGCTTCATTTACATCATGTATGCCCTTCCATCCGCCAATTTAGGAAACGACAACTTTCTTAACTTTTCAATTAATTTGGACAATGGCTTATCTGTCGCACTGATCAGAATCACTTCCATGGACTTGTTTTTTTATCTAAGATAGACACAAAGAGCTGGAGTAACTCAGTGGGTCAGCATCTCTGGAGAAAATGAATAGGTGACGTTTCAGGTCGAGACCCTTCTTTAGACAGGTTGTGTCTAATTATGTTTTGCACAAATGTTTCTTTTTACATATGCTTCTTTCTTTTATCTGGCCTCTGGACTTTTATGAACAAATTAAGTATATTTGATGTTTTTGTGTGTTTGTCTATGTGTCTGTGATGTTGCTGCAAGCAGAATTTCATTGTACCTGTACCTCACCGTACTTGTGCATGTGACAATAATCTCAACTTGATTTGAATCGTGAATAGAGTTTATTTATTGTTTTCGCAATTTAAATAAACATTTGTAAATCTCAAGTTCAAAAATACAATTGCAATGCTCATCATCCTGTGTACTTTGAGAATTGCATTTTTATATCCACTAATCTTTTACATGCTTTTCACATAAATATGTTTTGTTATTGAATAGCTTGGACTAGTGATGCGTAGCAAAATATCCAGATCCCATACGGACAGAATCTGAACTAAATTAAACTAAAAATCGGGATAAAATATTTCGGACTACTCAAAAAAGCAATCCTATAATGTGGCATCAATACACATTAACGATGGAACATAGAACTGGTGAAATAGAAGCACGCCAATGATATACAGACACAATGGAGAAGAATGTGTAATTGTAAGGAGTAGGAGAAGGCCATTCAACCCGAAGGTCTCCATAACATAGAAACATAGAAACATAGAAAATAGGTGCAGGAGGAGACCATTCGGCCCTTCGAGCCAGCACCGCCATTCATTGTGATCATGGCTGATCGTTCCCAATCAATAACCCGTGCCTGCCTTCTCCCCATATCCCTTGACTCCACGAGCCCCTAGAGCTCTATCCAACTCTCTCTTAAATCCATCCAGTGGTTTGGCCTCCACTGCCCTCTGTGGCAGGGAATTCCATAAATTCACAACTCTCTGGGTGAAAAGGTTTTTTCTCACCTCAGTCTTAAATGACCTCCCCTTTATTTTAAGACTGTGGCCACTGGTTCTTGACTAATCACAAGGATGTCCTTCCTCAAATTAGGAGACCAAAACTGTACACAATACTCCAAATGTGGTCTCACCAGAGCCCTATACACTTGCAGAAGAACCTCTTTACTCCTATACTGAAATCCTCTTGTTATGAAGGCCAACATTCCATTAGCTTTCTTCACTGCCTGCTGTACCTGCACGCCAACTTTCAGTGACCAGTGTACAAGGACACCCAGGTCTCGCTGCACCTCCCCCTTACCTAACCTAACCTAACCCCATTGAGATAATAATCTGCCCCCTTGTTTTTGCCGCCAAAGTGGATAACTTCACATTTATCTATATTATACAGCATCTGCCACGCATCTGCCCACTCAATCAACCTGTACAGGTCACCCTGCAACCTCCGAACATCCTATTCACAGTTCACACTGCCACCCAGCTTTGTGTCATCTGCAAACTTGCTAGTGTTGCTCCTAATTCCCTCTTCCAAATCATTAATATATATGGTAAACAGTTGCGGCCTTAACACCGATCCTTGCGGCACTCCACTCGCCACTGCCTGCCATTCTGAAAAGGACCCGTTCACTCCTACTCTTTACTTCCGGTCTACCAACCAATTTTCTATCCACGTCAACACCCTACCCCCAATACCATGTGCTCTAATTTTAGTCACCTCTCCCCCGTGCGGGACCTTACCAAAGGCTTTTTGAAAGTCTAGATACACTACATCCACTGGCACCCCTTCATCCATTTTACTTGTCACATCCTCAAAAAATTCCAGAAGATTAGTCAAGCATGATTTCCCTTTCATAAATCCATGTTGACTTGGACTAATCCTTTTACTGCTATCAAAATGCCCCATTATTACCTCTTTAATAATTGACTCCACCATCTTTCCCACCACCAAAGTCAGGCTAACTGGTCAGTAATTCCCCGTTTTCTCTCTCGCTCCTTTCTTGAAAAGTGGGATAACATTAGCTATCCTCCAATCCACAGGAACTGATCCTGAATCTATAGAACATTGGAAAATGATCACCAATGCGTCCACTATTTCTAGAGCCACCTCCCTGAGGACCCTGGGATGCAGACAATCAGGCCCAGGGGATTTATCATCCTTCAGTCCCATTAGCCTACCCAATACTATTTCTCGCCTAATGAAAATATCTTTCAGTTCCTCTACCCCCTTAGATCCTCTGTCCTCCAGTACATCTGGGAGATTGTTTGTGTCTTCCTTAGTGAAGACAGATCCAAAGTACCTGTTAAACTCTTCTGCCATTTCCTTGTTCCCCATAATAATTTCACCCGTGTCTGCCTTCAAGGGACCCACATTTGAATTTGCTACTCTTTTTCCCTTAACATAGAAGCTTTTACTGTCCTTCTTTATATTCCTGGCCAGCTTCCCCTCGTACTTCATCTTTTCAGCCATATTGCCCGTTTTGTTTCCTCTGTTGTCCTATGAAAGTTTCCCAATCCTCTGGCTTCCGGCTACTCTTTGCTGTGTTATACATCTTTTCTTTTAGTTTTATTCTATCCCTAACTTCTCTTGTCAGCCACAGTTGCCTACTACTCCCCTTAGAATCTTTCTTCCTTTTTGGAATGAAATGAATCTGCATCTCCCTGATTATGCCCAGAAATCCCTGCCATTGCTGTTCCACCGTCATTCCTGCTAGGATCCCTTTCCAGTCTACTTTTGCCAGCTCCCCTCTCATGCCTTCATAGTCCCCTTTGTTCAACTGTATCACTGCCACTTCCGATTTAACGTTCTCCTTCTAAAATTGCAGATTAAAACTAATCATATTATGATCACTACCTCCAAGCGGTTCCTTTACCTCGAGTTCTTTTATCATATCTGGTTCATTGGACAACACTAAATCCATAATTGCCTTTTCTCTGGTCGGCTCCATTACAAGCTGCTCTAAGAACCCATCTCAGAGGCATTTTACAAACTCTCTTTCTTGGGGTCCTGAACCAACCTGATTTTCCCAGTTTACCTGCATATTGAAATCCCCCATCACCACAGTGGCATTACCTTTGTTACATGCCAGTTTTAACTCCTGCTGCAACTTACACCCTACATCCAGGCTACTACTAGTCAAGAGTCAAGAGTCATATGTCCCACATACTGTAAAACAATAAAATTCTTACTTGCAGCAGCACAACAGAATGTGTAAACATGTGTAAACATGTGTTAACAATATAATAAACACGAAAAAACGTTTTCAGTGTATGTTAAAAGCTTATTGAACGTTGTAGCGGCTGGTTGACCTGATTGTAATCTCACCACCGTATTCCAGTTTCCCAGTTTACCTTTCATCCTGTACTTATCAAGTATCTACTTACTTATTCCTTAACATTATTCCAAGAGAGGAAGAGAGTTCCAAAACTACCAGAGATAAAATTTCAACTCATCTCTGTCTTAAAGGGGCTGTCCCATTGCGGCGACCTAATCTGCGAGTTTAGAAGAGTTTGCCCTTGACTCAAACTCGCAGCATGGTCGTCACATGGTCCTAGGAGGTGCTATGAGGTCACTGGAACTCTCCTTCAGGCTTGAGGGAAGTTCCCGTTTACTCACGGCCTCAGTTTGGTCGATGAAAATTTTCAGCATGTTGAAATATTTTCTGCAAGTAAAAATTGGTCAGCATGGTTCTTTTAAACTCGTAGTGCAGTGGAGTGGGGTTGCTATGTAGTTATAGGTAGTCGAGGGCAGCCGTAGGCAATCTCCTTCGCTGACCGGGCATTTGGCTCATTGGCTCATTGGACTTTTCAGGACCAAGGAAAACCGAAATTTAAATGCCTGCTAAACTTTATTATAAGTTGTCTGGCTTCTTAAAAAAGCATCTCCATTCCATCTTCCCCCCCCCCCCCCCTTCTCCCCCCCTTCTCCCCCCCTCCCCCCCCCCCTTCTCTCCCCTTCTCTTCCCTTCTCTCCCCCCCCCCTGAGGTTTTCCAGGCGAACGCCTTCAAGCTTGAAGGTCGAAGTGAGTCGCTGTAAAGTCGCGTCAGTGGGACAGGCCCTTTAATGAATGACCTCTTTCTAAAGAGTGACCGTGGTTTTCCAGAATTTCCAAAGAAACATCCTCCTCACATCCACCCAGTCAGGACTATTTGGGATTGTACCTGTTTCAAGGAAGTTACTGCTCATTCTTCTAAACCTCCGTAGGTACAAGGTTAGCCTTCTGACATATACTCACATGACAACTGGTCCATTGTTGAAGTTAAAATGTTCTCTGAATTACTTCTAATGCATTAATGGTATGCAGTCAGAACATGTCTAAATTATAATCTGCAGTGTGATTGATGCTTGATCAGCACGGTTTTAAAAATTAACCCTGGTCAGTGATCGTTCAGCACAGATTAGGATATGCTGGAAATACTCATCATCACAGGCAGCATCTGCAGAAAGAGAAACAGCTAACATTTTGGGTTTGCTACTCAAAGGGTCACAAAATTCAAAACATTGACAGTTTCTCTTTCCATAAAAGCTCTCATAACTTGCTGAATTTTTCCAGCAGTTTTTGTTTTTGTTTCAGATTTCCAACATTTGTAGTTTCCTTTTTATTTTCATTTTGTGTAATGTGTAATTCTTCAATATACTCTACCATTGAATATAATTTGGGATACATCAGGGCCAGAACGGTATTAAA
Organism: Amblyraja radiata; assembly: GCF_010909765.2. Classification (NCBI taxonomy): domain Eukaryota; kingdom Metazoa; phylum Chordata; class Chondrichthyes; order Rajiformes; family Rajidae; genus Amblyraja; species Amblyraja radiata. Next base: position 43,809,595 of record NC_045956.1, on the reverse strand, counting down.
GGTAAGATTAGCCCTTTATTTATTTTCCCAAATTCATTCCCATGGTGTTGTTGTTCCTGTTCACCTTCAGTGATAAACAACACAATGAGAACCTCAATTTGGTACAGTAGTCTAGTGCTGTAGAAATTGTCACCAACTATTCAAGGCAATTAACCCAGGCATATCTTAGATATTATTCCAGATTCCTGTCTTGTTTCTATTGCAAGAATGTTTTTTCTTTCAAAAGGTGTTAGAAAAATGCGTGGCGGAACTACAGGTGAGTTTTCACTACCTCATGCAAGATTCTATTCAACAGGATGAACATGGCCTGAGATGAATAAAACATTCCTGTGCCCTTTGCACTTCTGACTTACTTAGAATGGAAACAAACCCCTGATCCAACAAGCAATTGTTTGCATTAATCTAATGTTTTGTTATTATACTCTTGTTAGCATCAATTTCCTCCAGACCCCCCCTACTCACCAACACTCTGGAAGAAATGTATAGTGGCCAATTAACCTACCAACCTGAGATCTGGGAGGAATCTCATGGGGCCACTGGTAAAATTCCACATGGACAGCACTGACGGTAGGATTGAATCTGGGTCAATAGAGCTCTGAAGGAAACAGCGCTACCAGGTTTGCCACAGTGCTGCCAATGAATTTACTGTTTGTGACATTCTTGTTTGTAGGACCTGTTAGGCACTGTTCTCTGAAATTAACTGCAAACATTGAAAATAAAATCACTTTGCGAGTGACTGCACAGCGAGCCTCATTAAATCAAATTGTTTGGCTGACACCTTAGGTTTGTAAAATTGTAATATATACAAAGAATTAAAAACAAGTTTTCAGATTTATTTTTGAGCAATGTACTGCCCTTTGAATATTGAATCCAGGAACCTGGTTCGATCTTCTTCTTAAGCAGTCCCTTGAGAATGAGGATGATTTAATTCTACTCCAGTTTACTAGGGTCTAAGGTGGATAATGAGGCCAGTGTACGAACTGCAGACTCTTCCGCAGATAGAACACAGATCATACAGTACAGCACAGAAACAGGTCCTTCAGCCCACAATACAAACATGATGACAAGATAAACTAAGCATGATGCCAAGATAAAATGTTCCTGCACATGATCCATAACCCTCGATTCTCTGCAGATATATATGCCTATCTAAAAGCTTCTTAAATGCCATTATCATATCTGCCTCCACTATAATCTCCAGCAGCATGTTCCTGGCACCAACCACACTCTGTTTAAAAAAACATGTCCTGCACATCCCCTTTAAGCTTTGTCCCTCCAACCTTAAAACTAAAACTAAAAGTTTCTATTATCTATGCTTCTAATCATTTTATATACTTCTATCAGATCTCCCCTCAACCTCCAGAAAAAAAACAATCCAAGTTTGCCCAACCTCTTCTTATAGCTAATATTATCTTATCCCTCTAATCCAGGTAGCATTCTGGGAATGCAGACACCTCTTCTGCACCTTCTCCAAAACATTCACATTCTTCCTGTAATTTCTTATGTAAACTCTTATACTCAATATTCTGAGCAATGAAGGCAAGCAAACCATATGCATTAATTACCACTCTATCTACGCGTGGTGTCATTTTCAAGGGGCTATAGACTTGAACCCAAGTTCGCTCTTACATCAATGTTGTTAAGGGGTTGGACATGAATGAAGAGGAAGTGGCTGCAGGGTAGGTAGTTTGTGAGTTGGTGTCCAAGAGATGGCATTGCACAAGAACAATTTCACAATTTTAAAGGATCCCACAAAGTTGGGTGTCCTCAAATAGTGCTTCATAAAGACCGCCCAGCCTATAGATGGAAATGGTGTAGAGAAGATGCATTAGGATGGTACCTGGACTTGTGGGTTTGAGCAATAGGGAGAAAATTAGACTTTATTATTTTGAGCATAGGTGGCTGAGGAGTGACTTGATTGAGATCAGGTCCAGCCACTTGGGCGGTATTTAGAACTGACATTAGCAGATGCACTGAACAAGATATTGATGTCTGTAATCCTTTTACAGCATGTCATTGTTGATCTTTGTGTGATTCGTTCCTAGTTTTATTCTTGATTGTGAGCATTCGACAAAGGTTCTTGGTTGCACATGGAAGTCCCAGTTTCTACTGATTGTGGAATAAATGTGACTGATATCTTTGCTCATGCAGCTGTCATTAGGAAAACATCAAATGAGCCAAGGTGAATCTCATGTGGAAGATAGACACAAAATGCTGGAGTAATTCAGTGGATCGGGCAGCATCTCTGGAGAAAAGGGTTGGGTGAAGTTTTGGGTCGGAACCCTTCTTCAGACACTTGAGTCAAGGTTCTGAAGAAGGGTTCCTACCCAAATGTTACCCATCCCTTTTCTCCAGAGATGCTGCCTGACCCGCTTAGTTACTCCAGCACTTTGTGTCTATCTTCGGTTTACACCACCATCTGCAGTTCCTGTCTAACACTCATGTGGAAGAGTCTGTGCTAATTTCCTAATGGGCATGATTTCACTGGGAAATGACCTGGGTAAAGGAAGTACAATCTGCACGTGAAATCTGTACATGTATTGCATTCATAAAAAATTATGCCACGGTAACGCAGCTGCTGCCTTATAGCGCCAGAGATCCAGGTTTGATCCTGACTACCGGTGCTGTCTGTTCGGAGTTTGTATGCTTTCCCTGTGCCTGTGTGGGTTTTCTGTGGGTGCTCTGGTTTCCTCCCACACTCCAAATGTGCTTTTATGCATGGTGAAGGGGAGTCCTTGGTTGAGGAGAAAAGAAGACCTATAAACAGTGATTTGTAAGTCGAATCATCAGAATTGAATTGAATCCTTTATTTGTCATTCAGACCTTTTGGTCTGAATGAAATGTCGTTGCCTGCAGCCATACATGTAATAATAAACAACACACAATAAACACAAATTAACATCCACCACAGTGAGTTCACCAAGCACCTCCTCACTGTGATGGAGGCAAAAGTCTTAGGGTTACTGTCTCTTCCCTCCTCTTCTCCCTCTGCGCTGAGGCGATACCCCACTGGGCGATGTAAGTCAGTCCCGCGGTTCAAGCTCCGCGGCCCAGGGATGGTCGAAGCTGCCGCCCTCCAGTCCAGCGGACGCAGCTGTTGCCACGGGAGCTCCGGAAAACAGGCACCAGCCTGTGACCTGCGAGCTCCCGACGATGTCGTCCACTGGCCCGCGGCTGAGCCCCGGATTCAGGTCGCCGCCGCCAGAACGCCGCATCAGCCACCGGAGCACCGTCTCCGCCGTGCACCGGGCCGCCCACACGGGAGCGTCTCAGCCCCGCACCGGGCTGCCCACATGAGAGCGCCTTCCAGCCGGGAGCCGGGCCACCCACACGGGAGCGCCTTCCAGCCGGGAGCCGGGCCGCCCACACGGAAGCGCCTTCCAGCCGGGAGCCGGGCCGCCCACATGGGAGCGCCTTCCAGCTGGGAGCCGGGCCACCCACATGGGAGCGCATTAGAGTCGGGAGCCGGGCCGCCCACACGGGAGTGTCTCAGCCCCGCGCCGTCCGCCCTCACCGGAGCGCCGAGTCGTGCCGCTGCCCGAAAGCCGCCGCAGCTCGAAGACGTCCAGTCCTGGTAAGTCCTGGCTGGCTCTACCTCCGGAGCCTCGAGGTCGGTCGCAGGTTGGAGGCCGCCAGCTCCGCCATTAGGCCTCAGCTCAGACGGGGGAAGAGAAGGGGGATACGTCAAGAAAGTCGCATTCCCCCGAAGGGAGAGACAGAAAGCCCTGTTTCAGCCCCCCCCCCACACATAACACAACCTTATAACCAAAGTTTAACTGAACAAGACAAAAAAAAACAACACAAAAAAAGTAAAAACAGACAGACTGTAGGCGAGCCGCAGCCGTTTCACAGTGCCACCACTGCCGCCACAATTGCCCCTTTACACTCACTCTCATTTTCATCTCCCTTCTTTGCCTTATTCCTTCCTATGTCTGCAATGTCCATCATCTCAACAATCTTCTGATAGCTCTGTATTCCTCTAATCCTGACCTCTGATTTTCAATGCACCATCACTGGCTGCAACACTGTCTGTCATCTCAACCCTAACCTCTGGAATTCCTAGCTTTTTTGCCTCTGCCTATCATTCTTCCACTAAGAGACTCATTAAAACCTACCGCCGACCTATCCGATTATCTGTTTTGATATGTGTCTACTTACGAAATAGTAAAACTAGTACGTATTAGACAGAGAAAGATGGCTCCACACACACTCCACAAACCTAAACATCTGTACAAATGAGCTGTTTAAAATCCATGCCCTGAAGCTGACTGATATAGTTCCATCTGAATTCAATCAATAGCTAATACTGATAGAAGGACACAAGGATTGCAAGGAAAGAAGTAATTAATTGTCTTATAGCATCAAACAAAGCATATATGTCAGCATGTATAAAGTTCAGACCAGTATGACTGAGGCAAACTTTCATTTGCACAAGAATATCAGACATTAGGGCTTTCAAAAACTTCCCCATTATGGGTGCAGATTGTAACTCTGTTTGGTATATAATTTATATTGCACAATTACCTAAGCCACTTCCTTTAATTATCATCCCCATTTGAATTAGGGACTGCTTGGCAACTAATGTGCTAAAATTAGTCTCATTTTTCACACCATTGTAAATGTAGCCAAGACTAATCTGACACAGTTTTATTGGCATAAACCCAATTATTAATGCAGCGCTTTGAAGGTAACTTTTAAAAGTAAATTGTCACATTTTTAATCTGTTACCACCATTCTGAGTTGAATGCAACTCAAACCATATTGTTCTGATGGAGGATAGTTGACCTGAAATGTAAACTCTGTTTCCCTCTCCTCTCCACAGATACTGTTTGACCAACTGAGAATCCCCATCATTTTCTGCTTATATTTCTGTTTATCAACATCTGCATTTTTTGGCCTTTTGAATACAGTTCCTAGAGCATTGTTATACTGCTTGCTTTGCATCATGTTTAAATTTATGCCAGAAACCCTTTAGATTACTTTGTCCTGTATGATGATGAAAAACGCAACACAATCTCATCACAAAAAAAGGTGATTTAAATGGTAACTTCTCTCCTGCTTTTTCTGAGTCTCACTTTATCATCCAAAAAAAAAATCTACATTCAGTGATTAAGGATAGAGTCATAGTGTCATCCTGCATAGAAACCGGCCCTTCGGCCCAACATGCCATTGCTGACAAAGATGCCCCATCTGCACTAGACCCATCTGCTAACGTTTGGCCCACATCCCTCTAAACATTTCCTTTCCATGTATCTGTCCAAATATATTTTAAATGGTGTTGTAGTATCTGCCTCAATGACGCCTCTGGCAGCTTGTTTCATACACCCTCATATACATTGCTTTATTGTATGTTTCCATAATGGGAATTGGATTTAATTACCCTCAGACTAAATAAATACTTTCTCATCTCCTTCCTTAAGGAACGTCCTTTAATTCTGAAGCTATGACCTCTGGTCCTAGACTCTCCCACTAGTGGAAAGATCCTCCCCATATGCACTCTATCCTGGCCTTTCACTATTTGGTAAATTCCAACGAGGTCCCCCTCATCCTCCAGCAAGTACAGGCCCAGAGCAGTCAAACACTCATCATACTTTAACCCCAGGATCATTCTCGTAAATCACCTCTCAACCTGCCAACACACGCCTCAGATATGGGACCCAAAACCGCTAACAATACTCCAAATACAATCTGACCAGTAACTTTTAAAGCCTCAGCGCTACATCCCCGTGTCATGTGTTCAAGCTCCATTGTTGCAACAGCAGAGGCAAACACATACTGCATGCTGACTAATATCACTGCTGCATGACTATTAGACTTTGTGCAATGGCATAGCATGCAAACACACAGTTCAAATTTGGAAAGACACAAAATCCTGGAATAACTCAGCAGGTCAGGCAACATCTCTGGAGAACATGGATAGGTGACATTTCAGGTCAGGATTCTTCTTCAAGGTCCCGAAGAAGGATTCTGACCGGAAACGTCACCTATTCATGTTCTTCAGAGATGCTACCTGACCCATTGAGTTACTCCTGTATTTTGTGTCTTCTCTTGGTAAACTAGCATTTGTATTTCCTTGTTTCTACAGTTCAAATTTGCATTATACATTGTGTTAGCTGGGAGAAGAAAATTGCATGTCTGATTGCTTGTCAATTCAATTGGTGCTTCAAAGTATAACATGTCTTCAATATATGATTTAAGTACAGTGCTTATGCATTAGGAAGTATAAAATTATACACAAATGTACAGCCTTTACTTAAAATTTGCTTTACAATTATTAACATTTGATATCCTGTGATCACAATGTAGATAATGAGAACATTTGAATGTCTATGGAAATTTCTGTACACTTTGATTGTGTGCCGGATATAGGCTCGTGTTGATAATGAGATCTACAGATCAGAATAAACTTATTAGCTGATTGAAATCCAGATAGTAATGGGATGCTGAAGTTAACTTTGCTGCTGCTTGGTTGCAGAATGAGTAATACCAGACTTCCTGAGAAGATTGGGGAGATTCGGTATGCTGATGAATATTCTATCGAACTTCTTCATGTTATGGTAGAGAGCTTGCTGAATGGTTGCACCAGGGCCAGGTTTGGCAACTCCAAAGGCCAGGGACGCAGGAGCTTACAGGTACTGACACCTCACCATCAAAATGATCTTTAAGAAGGCACCAATATTGTCAAGGACCCACATCACCCTGGCCAGGCTCCCATTTCACTGCTTCCACCTGGATGTGTGTAGGATGGTGTTAATATGCGGGGATTGGTGGTTAGCACAGACTTGTTGGACCGAAGGACCTGTTTCTGCACTGTATCTCTAAACTTAACTAAACTAAAAAAAAAGTTCAATTACAGCTCCTTCCCGCAACCATCAGGCTCTTTAACACTGCACAAGACTAACTTCAGCAACTATGATCTTCTATGGACTGTGTCGTTTGTTGCACTACATACTTTGGTGTTTTGCACTATTATTGTTACCCAGTATTATAGTTATTGCAAATATGAGCCTGTTAAGCTGCAGCAAGTAAGAATTTCAGTGCTGCATTGTCTGTACATATGGCAATTAAATACACATGACTCTCTTGACTCTTATCACCACTAGGAAGTGTATTTATGTGGGGAAAGGCTTACACTCAACTGGGTTGAAAATCTGAATGTCTAAAATTGCTCCTTGAGATCCCAGTTGTAACCAATTGCAGAAAGTATCACTGCTTGCACGAATAAATTAAAATTTGAGGAATAGAGAGAGGAATTATATAATATTTTAGAAGTTATTTACAAGCTCAGGAGAAAAGGAACCTGAATAAAATACTATTTTAAAATAGCACAGTAACTCCAAATGCATATGCTGGGAGCATTGCCATTTTAACTGAAGCTATTAAAAGGCAATAATCTTATAACCCTGCCCAAAGTTTCAGTGCCCTCCCTTTTAACAGAAAATGTTAATAATGCAATTTCCTGTATAAAAGGGGACATTGCGTATTTGCTGCGAGTGTAAGCGAGGGAGAGAGAGAGAGAGCAAATGCCAATTATTGATATTTGCTAGGCACTACAGTATGAGCTTTGGCTGATTCATTTCATTGAATTCAAAAGAGGGTTGTGTTTGTTCTATTGTAGACTGCAGCAGGATGTTTGTGCCAAAATATAAAGTAACAAGTGTTCCCAAAGATATGCTTCATCAGTTTGTATTATTGGGTTGAAAAAATGTAAATGAATATAATTCCACCAGAGACAATTCAACAGTCGGTTGACTAATGATGAGAACAGTGATGTCACGATGTATTGGATCAATTCTTTGTTTGCTGACATATATTGTACCGCTGGCTGGTTCTGAGGCTGTTAGTAGGTTGTGGAGGTTAGATGGAGTTTGGAGTTGAACGGGGGATATTGAGTCTAAGGTGAGGGCCAGAAGTGTTAGTAGAGAGAATCAGAGGGTAAACATGGGCCAGAATTGGTGAGTAACAATTTGAATCGTTTGGATTGGGGAACAGCAATGCAGAGTGGTGAGGTCCCTTGTAGCATTTCTGATCTTTCTGACTCCTGGGAAGAAAAAAATAACTTCTCAATAAGAGCTGTTCTGAGGTCTTGTTTTACTGAGTAAAACTAGGAGACTTTCTGTAAACTACAAAACAATTGTGCAATCATTGATTAAATGTTTTCAATGTCCTCAGAATGCTGCAGTGTTAATATTGGTATTCTTGTCTCATAGAGTCATGTAGAACAGAAACAGCCCCTTCACCCCAACTTGTTCACATTGACCAAGATGCTCATACTAGCTTGTCCCATTTGTCCGTGCCTAGTCCATATTCCTATATACCTTTCATATCCACATACCTGTCCAAATGTCTTTTAAATGTTGTTATTGTACTGGCATCAACTACTTAATCTAACAGCTAATTCCATATACCCACCACATGTTGTGTGAAAAGGTTGCACCTTGGGTTTCTATTAAATTATTTCCCTCGCACCTTATGTGGTAACAATCAATTCATCTGGTCTCGTAAGGAAAGAACTTAAACTCTCTAATGTTATTCCTGCATGTGTTGAATTGTTTATAGAGGTTGTAAAGGGACCATTAATTCTGTCTCTTTTGCTCTCAATCCAATTTTTTCTCTCTTTTCTGGATGAGTGCAGTTTCAACAATACTCAAGATGCTCAAAGCCAAGGAGGACAAGGCAGTTGCAGATTGGCCTGATGCATCAACCTGAATATTCATTTATTCAACCACTGACACAGGCTGTATAGTGCAGTAAAATGTACTACAGCAAGTTACCAAGGGTTCTTCAAGAGTACCTCTATAAATTCAATATGTGTAAGAAGGAACTGCAGATGCTGGTTTAAACCGAAGATAGACACAAAAAGCTGGAGTAATTCAGAGGAACAGACAGAATCTCTGGAGAGAAGGAATGGATGACGTTTCAGGTCGAGACCCTACAAATTCAATACCTCTGCTACCAGGCACAATTAAGATAGCAATCACACAACAACATCACCAACCTCTTTCTCAAATCTCCCTTCAAATTATATACCATACAGACTTGAACATTTAGCAGCAATTTTACTTTGGAGTCACGTGAGTGACTACGTGAGGAGCCCGCCAGCCCACATGCGTGTCATATCGTCTAACGCATGGCACAATGACTGGCTGGCAGGCGCGCTGCTCCTCCAGCGGTAAGTTTTCAAACCCTGCAGGTAAGTTTCAAACTTATTTTCAGGTTGTGCTTTACTTGACGGAAGCTCTTTTACAGAGATCCTGCTGACGGTCCGGGGTCTAAATCCTGACGGGGAAACCTGGTTATGGAGACCGGGGGGGAAACCCCGGCTACGGAGATCAGGGGAATACCGGCTCCATGGGGGAACCCGGCTCGGGGAAAACCCGGCTACGGAAACCGCGGGAAATCCTGGCTACGGAGACTGTAGAAAACCCCGGCTGCGAGACTGCAGGAAACCCGGCTACAGGGACCGTGGGAAGACACAAGACCACGGGGAAACCCGGCTTGGGGAAATCCCGGCTACGGGAACCATGGGAAGACACACGACTGCGGGGAAACCCGGCTCGGGGAAAACCCGGCTACGGGAACCGTGGGAAGACACACGACTGCGGGGAAACCCGGCTCGGGGAAAACCCGGCTATGGGAACCGTGGGAAGACACGGCTATGGACCGCAGAAGTGTGGGTAGCCGGCGGCGGTAGTCGCTGACAGTGCTGTCAGCGACTTCAGACACCGGCAGCCCTGAGAGGGTGTGCAGTCAAAACGGAATCTGAGAGGCCTGGACTGGGACAAGTCAGGCCAGGAAGGTTCCCTCCGACATGGGTACATCCTCGGACGTTTTTACCCAGATGGAGCATGGATAGCGTCCGCAGGGCGTTCATACCACTGAGGTGATGCTTCATCCTGATATGGTCCGTGGTCATTGCCAGACCAAGGGTACAAGCTTTGTAAGCATCAGTGACCTCACGTTACATTAGTGCCGGCAGTGAACAACGCTATCTGGGGAGACTATGGATGGCGGGATATCGGACGTCCAGCAGGATGCCCTGGCGTTGATGTGCAATGCACACTTCGGAATTAACTGCTTTCAGAAGAACGCCATCAGACCTGTCTTAAAAATCTCAATTTTGCAAGCTTATGTAAGGCCAGCAATGTCCAGCCGCCGAATCTTCTCCTCGGAAAAGACCTAGCCAAACAGGTAAAAAACCTGGATGAGGAAGACCTACGATGAGCAAAAGCCTCACCGTTTCGGCGACAACACCCCTACGCCTCCATCGGTGGTAAGCGGTTCACTGAAGCTGGTGGCAGCTTGTAAGCTGATTCTCTGGGCAGAGGTCTTTCAGGCCAGGCCTCAGGGAAATGTGCAATCCACGCACCCCAGCAGTCCTATCCTCCACATCAAGGACGGAAATGAAACCCGTATCAGGGGCCTTTGGGCTTACCATGGAGGTAGGTGGGTCTGGTGCTTTCCGAAACATGGGGTATGTGGACCAGTTACAAGTTGGTATAGATTATACTTGTTTTTGCATGAATGACGACGGATAACTTCAGATCCGTTTATAACTGACAAGATGACATCAGATCAGTTTATACTGCATGGTATACAAGGGTTCCAAATTGAATTTTCCCATACAATATACACCAAGTTGGATATTTATTCATTCCAAACAAAAAGGTTTGGGTAAACAAGAAGATCTGGTTGAAGAAGCAACGCACCCACGATGGGCATAGCTTCACCATTTCAACGACGACACCCTGCACTTTCATAAAAGTAAGATGGAGGATGTCGGATCACCCTTGATTAACTCACATTCACATGTGCAGTGTAGAATTTTAGAATGGAAAACTTCGTTACTATCTAACAACTGATTTCCATAGGATACTTTATGGCATGCATCGATCTCAAAGATGCATACTATTCAGTTCCCATGTACAGGGTTCACCGGAGATATTTGAAATTTAGCTGGATGGGCAACGAGAGCAGTTAAAGCGTTGCAAAATGGGCTAACTTCAGCTCCCAGGTAATTTACCAAATTACCAAGCCAGTGCTTGGGCTGCTCAAAGCTCAAATATATGGCCTATCTGGATGATATTCTAAAAACGCTGAATCTTGCTAAATTAGCTGTTTCAGCCGCAAAACTAATATTTGGAGAAATTGGGGTTTCTCATCCATCCAGTTAAATTTAAGTTGATACCAACTAGAGTTATAGATTGCAATTTATCTTTAATTCTAATCTCTTGCCCCAGGGCGGAGTCACAGACAATTAATAAATGGAAGCTTGTAACAATCTTGTTGTTTATTCATCAAGGGGCCAGTGTAATTGGCAATATAATGGCTGTTTTTTCAGCTGTGTAATTGGGGCCTTTGCATCATCAGAACTTACATCGTGCAAAGGAGTAAGCTTTCAATTACCATGTAGGTCATTGTTAACAGACCTATGCTATTACCAGCTGAAGCTATAAAGTTACAATGATGGACAAACAGTATTCAGCATTGCTCCAGTAACCTTTGGTCATTAAACCTTCAGTTATATTACAAACTGATGCTAGTGCTCAAAGATGGGGCATTACTATACCATCTCTGGTCACAGAGGCAAATGGGATGTGCATGAGTTACCAATCCCTAAGTTATATGGTATTAACTACCTAAAGACACTAAGTGCATTCTATGGGTTAAAGGCTTATTGTGCGAATATGCATATCTGTATGCTCGACTACAAGTTGACACACTACGGTAGTGGCATATATAAATCACATGGGTGCAATCAAGTCAATATCCTGTGATAGTTTACCTAACCTCATTTGGAGCTGGTGTATCATCACGTAAATCAATGACAACACAGAATGGATGTTGGATCACAAAGTATTTAATGACATTGTGGCTCGATGGAACACCAAATATCGATTTGTTTGCATCTAGTCTCAATCACCAGTTGCAAAAATATCTGGCATGGTGGCCATACTCAGGGGCAGTGGCGATGGATGCATTCTCGCTACACTGGGGAGGAATGTTCTTTATGTCTTTCCTCCGTTTTGCCTCATCAGTCGGTGCTTGCTTAAGATCCAGCAAGACTCCGCCTCAGGCTTTTGATCGTGCCTGACTGGCCTACACAGCCATGGGTCCACTCATACTGATAACAGAATGATAACAGAGCCTTTTATGGCTGTTCCCAAACGCAGCAATCTGCTGGTTTACCCCGTGACTGGGGAGAACCATCCACTGCATGACCGAACCAAATTGTTGGTTTGCAGACTATGAGAAGACCTTTCCTGGGGTACGGACTGTCAGTTTGTACAGTGGATCACTGTTTGGGTAAACAAGAAGATCTGGTTGAAGAAGCAACGCACCCACGATGGGCATAGCTTCTGTGGCCTGAAGAGATAATACCAAGAAACAGTACATCTCCTATATCAAGGAATGGGAAGTGTTCTGTTTACAGTCCAATATATTGTATGACACGGTACTTACAGTATAACCGATGTCTTGGAATTCCTCTCAAAGCTATATTTCACGAGAGATGGTAATAGTGCTATAAATTGTGCCAGAAGTATCTTGTCGTCATACTTCCTGCTGGGGTCGGGACACCACGCTGTCGGGTCGCGACCTCTGATATCTGGATTTATGAAGGGTATCTTCAACTCAAATTCCCCCAGGCCCAGGTACTCGGAGATATGGGATGTTTATGTTCCGCTGACGCTGCGTCGCCGGTGGGCTCCAGCTACATCCCTGTCCTCGGTCAAAATCACATACAAAGTGGTTATGCTCATGGCGCTAGTTTTCAGCACAACGGGTCCAGTCGTTTGCATAAGCTGCGACTGGACAGGATGGTTACATCTGTAAATAATATAACATTATATGTTCATGACTTAGTCTTACAGAGTAGACCGGGGGCGTCAGGTCTCAAACTAGTTTCATGGCATACCCCTAATGGACCTTTGTTTGTGTGTGTGGTCAAACATCTACAAAAGTACATTAGGTCACCTGGAGCCTTAGAGGCTCTGAACTAGCAATGTTTGTTAGTTACAAAAAACCTCATACGTAGGTATCAGTATAGACCATCCCCAGGTGATTAAAACGGGGTTTGGCTTAGAGTGAACACTGATGTTTTCAAATCTCACTCCACCAGGGCTGCAACAACATCAGCAGCGAGGGTAATGGATGTTCTGCTGGACCACATCCTAGTGGCTGCAGGATGGTCAAACAAGCATATTTCCAAATGTTTTATAACAAACCCATTGCCAGACCGGGGGTATTTGCCAACTCTATTTTAAGTTCTGTTTTATAATTTCTCCTGGATGAGTGGGATTACTATTATTATCATTTCATCATGAAAAAGCATCAGCATATTTAAATCTATGTTATTAAATTTCACTCATCCTTGGTCAACTGATGCAGTGTGTGACGCATGGACTCGTGTCCACGGCATGAAATCACAGAGCTTTGAAATCTTCACGTAGTCACTCACGTGACTCCGAAGTAAAATAGTAAGATTAAACGAGAACTTGCCAGTTTGAAGTTTGATTTTTATTTTATGAGGAGTTACGATGAGGGATAACGTGCCCTCCACTCCCAACCCTCTCTCATAAAGATCACTTGGTAGTTCTAGTTCTCTCCAATCTTACTATGTTCAGTTCAACAACTGTTATCTGTGACTTCACACCGCTGCTTTGAAGGTTGGCGCGCATGCGGGCTGGCGGGCTCTTCACGTAAACCCTCATCGTAACTCCTCATAAAATAAAGATCAAACTTCAAACTGGCAAGTTCTCGTTTAATCTTACTATCATTGATCACTGCTGGGTCAAATTATATGAAACCTACCTTACCACTTTGTTTAGTTTAGTTTAGTTTAGTTTAGTTTAGTTTAACGATAGAGCGTGGAAGCAGGTCCTTCATCCCACCAAGTCCACACCAACCAATGATCACCTCTACACAAGCTCTATCCTACACATGAGGGACAATTTACAGAAGCCAATTAACCTACAAACTTGCACATCTTTGGAATGTTGGGGGAAACCAAAGCACCTGGATACAACCCACGGGTTACAAGGAGAAAGTGTAAACTCCATACAGACAGCACCCATAGTCATGAATGAATCAGGGTCTCTGTTGCTGCAAGGCAGCAACTCTACTGCTGCACAACTGTGCCGCCCATGAACAGCACATGCGCGGCACAGTGTTAATGTACATTCAAGAGAAGGACTTTGATGGTTCAGGGAGACATCCATTTCAACAAATTGCAGATCGTATCCATGAAAGACAGATAGATAAAGGACTGACTTTTTTGTTCTGTTTCCTTGCATTCTTTGTAGAACTTGCAGACTTTGATAGGAGTCTCATTATTCACATAACATGAAAGTGATATGCAGACTACACTTTCTCTGGTGTAAATTTGATTATATCATTAATAATGCTTTGAAAGCAATTTAAAAGCATCTGGTCAGCATTTTGCAACCAGATTGCTATAGTATATATGTCACTATAATCTGATAATCATTTATTTTAGCTCAGGTAATCAATTTTATAATTGTGCTGATTGACAGTACTTTATGGCTCACATATAAATGTGTACACATACATATATAATAAGATAAATCCAAACAAATGAGGATTTCTAAGATGCACCACAAAGTCCAAATCTGATTACGTTTAAAATCACCTTCTTATGGGTAATCTGACATTTTTAGGATTTTCAATTTTTTATGTGGATTAAACTGAGTGACATTTGTAGAGGGAAATAACACATTATCCTGTCTTAATGTACTTTGCTGAATGTAGCAGGATCACATGGAGATTTAAGACCCTGACTTTGTTGAAGCAGAAGGCTTTTTTTTATAGCTCAAGTTTTTTAAGATGAAATATTCAGAGTTCTGCTTTGGTCTCCCTTGCAAACTGAATCTGATAAATTCCTTGCAAGCTCTGGGATTTATTTTCTGTAAAGATACAGATGGGATACCTTATAAGAAGTGTTGTTGAATAAGTATATCAATGGAACCAGAAGACATTATTGATGTGTCAGCAAAGTTATACAATCAAAAGACTCTTCCTGTTCATTGTTTCTGGCAGTTTCTGAGATATTGCTGGATTTGAGGTACAGTCTATCTTATTGACAGCTCAAAAGCATAAAATGTGCAAGAACTGAAATGATAATTCATCGGCTTCCAGTTCCCGCATTCACCAAATCCTGAACTGTAAACGTCTGACCTCGACCCACGGAAAAATTGCTTTCTTGTTATGTAAACACTTTCCTACCAATGCTTTAGAAACTGCCAGTTGTTGAAATTAATGCCAACTTATAAAGTAGACTTTTTTCTTAAGCTATTCTTACATACATTCTTATCTAGGAAAATAAAGAATTTCACGATAATTAATTGAGTGCAAAGCATATTGGACATGATTAACTATTGTATAACTAAAAGCACGTGTTCCTTTCAAGTGCATCTAAAATGGACATATTTGCCCTAAGATTCTCCTCTATCTTTAATCTAGCATAGAATTAAGAAAATGTAATAGAATTGTAATGCACAGGTGAAGGTCAATTTTGATTCAATGCCTAGTTGCATAGTTAATATTTGATTTGCATTTGTATTCTCATGAAAATTTAATCATAAATTTGTCTCTGAAAAAGTGAAATCCACAGCGAATGTTCATTGTCAACAATAGTGGTGAGTGAATTCTGGACCATAATTTTACAGCAATATTGAACATAGAACAGTACAGCACAAGAACCGGCCCTTTGGCCCACAATGTCTATGCCGAACATGGTGTGAACACCAACTCTTAGCTGTCTGCATATAAAGGGCCTGTCCCGCTGTACGAGGGCTGGTCATCCAACGCAATATTCCACCTCTCCACCAATTCTAATATTGGTGGCCAGTTGGGGGAGGGGGGGGCCTTTCTGGAGCGCTAGTATGGGTGTTGTGGGCTGAAGGGACTGGTTTCCAGAGGGCTAGTATGCAAATTGTGTGCCAAATGGATTATTAGGCTGGCGTCTCAGTCAATCAAGCCTGTTGTGCTGGCAACTCACTCACTCACAGCTGGTGGGCTGGTAGTTGACTCATGGCTAATCCTTGAAATTCTATTTCAAGCAGGGTATAAGGCCACCAAATTCAAGTGCAGTTTCTTATCACTTCTAGCAGGGTGCAAGGCCACCAAATTCAAGTGCAGTTTCATACCATTTGAAGTAGGGTGCAAAGCCACTAAAGACAGCGAGTCGTGACCTCTCCCTCCTCCATCTTGCAGAGACTGAGCCACACCCCCATTTCTGGGTTTTATAACCCCTCCCCCCCCCCACCGGAAAAGGTGTGGCTTTCATGGAGTGATTGACAGGAGAGAGATTCTCAACATTTAAAAAAAAACTAATATCACTTTAATTTTTCATTGATGGGAAGAATTCTCTGCATCTGCTCAGCGGAGGGGGACTGAGTAAGATGGCCCAAAATCACAGCCGTAAGTGGTAGCGTTTTATCTAAAATCAATATACAGTGCAAACAGGAAGTACGTGCATTTACAGTAGTGCATTTACAGTAGTGCCTTTCAACTTCAAACCACACCCAAGCCACCATTAGCAGTAAGAGGTGCCTTTCAACTTCAAGCCAATGCACCCAAGCCACCATTTGCAGTAAGAAGTGCCTTTTCTACTTCAAGCCAAAGCAACCAAGCCACCATTTGCAGTAAGTAGTGCCTTTCAACTTCAAGCCAAAGCAACCAAGCCACCATTTGCAGTAAGTAGCGCCTTTCAACTTCAAGCCAATGCTCCCAAGCCACCATTTGCAGTAAGTAGTGGCTTTTAACTTCAAACCAAAGCTCCCAAGCCACCACTTGCAGTAAGTAGTGCCTTTCAACTTCATGCCACCATTTGCAATGCCTTTCAACTTAATGCCAAAGCACCCAAGCTACAATTTGCAGCAAGTAGTGCCTTTCAACTTAAAGCCAAAGCACCCAAGCCACCATTTGCAGTAAGTAGTGCCTTTCAACTTCAAGCCAAAGCTCCCACGCCCCCATTTGCAGTAAGTAATGCATTTTAACTTCAAGCCATTGCACCCAAGCCACCATCTGCAGTAAGTAGTGCCTTTCAACTTCAGGCCACACCCAAGCCACCATTTGCAGTAAGTAGTGCCTTTCAACTTCAAGCCAAAGCAACCAAGCCACCATTCACAATAATAGTGCCTTTCAACTTCAGGCCAAAGCTCCCAAGCCTCCATCTGCAACAAGTAGTGCCTTTCAACTTCGTCAAAGCTCCCAAGACCATTTGCAGTAAGTAGTGCCTTTCAACTTCATGCCACCATTTGCAGTAAGTGGTGTCTTTCAACTTCAAGCCATTGCACCCAAGCCACACCCAAGCCATAATTTGCAGTAAGTAGTGCCTTTCAACTTCAAGCCACACCCAAGCCATCATTTGCAGTAAATGGTGTCTTTCAACGTCAAGCCACACCCAAGCCATCATTTGCAGTAAGTAGTGCCTTTCAACTTCAAAGCTCCCTAGCCACCATTTGCAGTGGTGTCTTTCAACTTCAAGCCAAAGCAACCAAGACACCATTTGCAGTAATAGTGCCTTTCAACTTCAAACCAAAGCTCCCAAGCCACCATTTGCAGTAAGTAGTGCCTTTCAACTTCAAGCCACCATTTGCAGTAAGTAATGCCTTTCAACTTCAAGCCATTGCACCCAAGCCACCATTTGCAGTAAGTACTGCCTTTCAACTGCAAGCCAAAGCACCCAAGCCACCATTTGCAGTAAGTAGTGTCTTTCAACTTCATGCCACCATTTCCAGTAAGTAGTGCCTTTCAACTTCAAGCCAATGCACCCACTCCCCCCATTTGCAGTAAGTAGTGCCTTTCAACTTCAAGCGAAAGCAACCAATCCACCATTTGCAGTAAGTAGTGCCTTTCACCTTCATGCCATCATTTGCAGTAAGTGGTGTCTTTCAAATTCAAGCCACCCCAAGCCACACCCAAGCCACCATTGCGGGCTTTCTGGAGCGCTAGTATGAACCATTTTAGAACCAATAGACTTTTTTTTGCAAGCTTTAGAAGCAATAGACATTTTTTGCAAGCTTTAGAACCAATATATATTTTTTGCAAGCTTTAAAACCAATAGACATTTTTTGCAAGCTTTAGAACCAATAGACTTTTTTTGGCAAGCATTTTAGAACCAATAGACATTTTTTTGGCAAGCTTTAGAACCAATAGACATTTTTTTTGCAAGCTTTAGAACCAATAGTAATTTTTTTGCAAGCTTTAAAACAATAGACATTTTTTGCAAGCTTTAGAACCAATAGACATTTTTTGCAAGCTTTAGAACCAAGAGACATTGTTTGCAAGCTTTAGAACCAAGAGACATGTTTTGCAAGCTTTAGAACCAATAGACATTTATTGCAAGCTTTCAAACCAATAGACATTTATTGGCAAGCATTTTAGAACCATTAGACATATTTTGGCAAGCTTTTGAACCAATAGACATTTTTTTTTGCAAGCTTTAGAACCAATAGTAATTTTTTTGCAAGCTTTAGAACAATAGACATTTTTTGCAAGCTTTAGTACCAATAGACATTTTTTGCAAGCTTTAGAACCAAGAGACATTGTTTGCAAGTTTTAGAACCAAGAGACATGTTTTGCAAGCTTTAGAACCAATAGACATTTATTGCAAGCTTTCAAACCAATAGACATTTATTGGCAAGCATTTTAGAACCATTAGACATTTTTTGGCAAGCTTTTGAACCAATAGACATTTTTTTTGCAAGCTTTAGAACCATTTGCAGTAAGTGGTGTCTTTCAAATTCAAGCCACACCCAAGCCACACCCAAGCCACCATTGCGGGCTTTCGGAGCGCTAGTATGAACCATTTTAGAACCAATAGACATTTTTTTGCAAGCTTTAGAAGCAATAGACATTTTTTGCAAGCTTTAGAACCAATATACATTTTTTGCAAGCTTTAGAACCAATAGACATTTTTTGCAAGCTTTAGAACCAATAGACTTTTTTTGGCAAGCATTTTAGAACCAATAGACATTTTTTTGGCAAGCTTTAGAACCAATAGACATTTTTTTTTGCAAGCTTTAGAACCAATAGTAATTTGTTTGCAAGCTTTAGAACAATAGACATTTTTTGCAAGCTTTAGAACCAATAGACATTTTTTGCAAGCTTTAGAACCAAGAGACATTGTTTGCAAGCTTTAGAACCAAGAGACATGTTTTGCAAGCTTTAGAACCAATAGACATTTATTGCAAGCTTTCAAACCAATAGACATTTATTGGCAAGCATTTTAGAACCATTAGACATTTTTTGGCAAGCTTTTGAACCAATAGATATTTTTTTTGCCAGCTTTAGAACCAATAGACATATTTTTGCCAGCTTTAGAACCTATAGGCATATTTTTGCAAGCTTTAAAACCAATAGAGACATATTTTTGCAAGCTTTAGAACCAATAGACATATATTTGCAAGCTTTAGAACCAATAGACATATTTTTACAAGCTTAGAACCAATAGAGACACTTTTTGCAAGCTTTAGAACCAATAGAGACACTTTTTGCAAGCTTTAGAACCAATAGAGACACTTTTTGCAAGCTTTTGTACCAATAGAGACACTTTTTGCAAGCTTTAGAACCAATGGACATTTTTTTGCAAGCTTTAGAACCAATGGACATTTTTTTGCAAGCTTTAGAACCAATGGACATTTTTTTGCAAGCTTTAGAACCAATGGACATTTTTTTGCAAGCTTTAGAAACATAGAAACATAGAAATTAGGTGCAGGAGTAGGCCATTCGGCCCTTCGAGCCTGCACCGCCATTCAATATGATCATGGCTGATCATCCAACTCAGTATCCCGTACCTGCCTTCTCTCCATACCCTCTGATGCCCCTAGCCACAAGGGCCACATCTAACTCCCTCTTAAATATAGCCAATGAACTGGCCTCGACTACCCTCTGTGGCAGGGAGTTCCAGAGATTCACCACTCTCTGTGTGAAAAAAGTTCTTCTCATCTCGGATTTAAAGGATTTCCCCCTTATCCTTAAGCTGTGACCCCTTGTCCTGGACTTCCCCAACATCGGGAGCAATCTTCCTGCATCTAGCCTGTCCAACCCCTTAAGAATTTTGTAAGTTTCTATAAGATCCCCTCTTAATCTCCTAAATTCTAGAGAGTATAAACCAATCCTATCCAGTCTTTCTTCATAAGACAGTCCTGACATCCCAGGAATCAGTATGGTGAACCTTCTCTGCACTCCCTCTATGGCAATAATGTCCTTCCTCAGATTTGGAGACCAAAACTGTACGCAATATTCCAGGTGTGGTCTCACCAAGACCCTGTACAACTGCAGTAGAACCTCCCTGCTCCTATACTCAAATCCTTTTGCTATGAAAGCTAACATACCATTCGCTTTCTTCACTGCCTGCTGCACCTGCATGCCCACTTTCAATGACTGGTGTACCATGACACCCAGGTCTCGCTGTATCTCCCCTTTTCCTAGTCGGCCACCATTTAGATAATAGTCTGCTTTCCTGTTTTTGCCACCAAAATGGAGAACCTCACATTTATCCACATTATACTGCATCTGCCAAACATTTGCCCACTCACCCAGCCTATCCAAGTCACCTTGCAGTCTCCTAGCATCCTCCTCACAGCTAACACTGCCCCCCAGCTTAGTGTCATCCGCAAACTTGGAGATATTGCCTTCAATTCCCTCATCCAGATCATTAATATATATTGTAAATAGCTGGGGTCCCAGCACTGAGCCTTGCGGTACCCAACTAGTCACTGCCTGCCATTGTGAAAAGGACCCGTTTACTCCTACTCTTTGCTTCCTGTTTGCCAGCCAGTTCTCTATCCACATCAATACTGAACCCCCAATGCCATGTGCTTTAAGTTTGTAAACTAATCTCTTATGTGGGACCTTGTCGAAAGCCTTCTGGAAGTCCAGATACACCACATCCACTGGTTCTCCCCTATCCACGCTACTAGTTACATCCTCGAAAAATTCTATAAAATTCGTCAGACATGATTTACCTTTTGTAAATCCATGCTGACTTTGTCCAATGATTTCACCACTTTCCAAATGTGCTGCTATCCCATCTTTAATAACTGACTCTAGCAGTTTCCTCACTTCCGATGTTAGACTAACTGGTCTGTAATTCCCCGTTTTCTCTCTCCCTCCCTTCTTAAAAAGTGGGGTTACGTTTGCTACCCGCCAATCCTCAGTAACTACTCCAGAATCTAAAGAGTTTTGAAAGATTATTACTAATGCATCCACTATTTCTGGAGCTACTTCCTTAAGTACTCTGGGATGCAGCCTATCTGGCCCTGGGGATTTATCGGCCTTTAATCCATTTAATTTACCCAACACCACTTCCCGGCTAACCTGGATTTCACTCAATTCCTCCAACTCCTTTGACCCGCGGTCCCCTGCTATTTCCGGCAGATTATTTATGTCTTCCTTAGTGAAGACGGAACCAAAGTAGTTATTCAATTGGTCAACAAGACTGCTAACTAACCCTTCCTCATTACTCAATACCCAGTCTAAAATAGCCTGCTCTCTCGTTGGTTCCTCTACGTGTTGATTTAGATAACTATCCCGCACACATTCCAAAAAATCCTCTTCCTCAGCACCCCTGCCAATTTGATTCACCCAATCTATATGTAGATTGAAGTCACCCATTATAACGGTTTTGCCTTTGTCGCACGCATTTCTAATTTCCTGTTTGATACCCTCTCCAACTTCACTACTACTGTTAGGTGGCCTGTACACAACACCCACTAGCGTTTTCTGCCCCTTAGTGTTTCGCAGCTCTACCCATACTGATTCCACATCCTGCAAACTAATGTCCTTCCTTTCCATTGCGTTAATCTCCTCTCTAATCAGCAACGCTACCCCACCTCCTTTTCCTTTCTCTCTATCCCTCATGAATATTGAATATCCCTGGATGTTCAGCTCCCAGCCTTGGTCACCCTGGAGCCATGTCTCCGTGATCCCAACTATATCATAGTCATTAATAGCTATCTGCACATTCAACTCATCCACCTTATTACGAATGCTCCTTGCATTGAGACACAAAGCCTTCAGACTTGTTTTTACAACACTCTTACCCCTTATACAATTTTGTTGAAAAGTGGCCCTTTTTGATTTTTGCCCTGGATTTTCCGGCCTGCCACTTTTACTTTTCACCTTGCTACCTATTGCTTCTACCCTCATTTTACACCCCTCTGTCTCTACGCTCACACATTTAAGAAACCCTTTCCCTTTAACTCCATCCTCCACTAGCCCATTCGACACCCCACCCCCCTTATTCAGTTTAAAACCACCCGTGTAGCAGTGGCAAACCTGCCTGCCAGAATGCTGGTCCCACACCTGTTAAGATGCAATCCGTCCCTTTTGTACAGTTCCCCCTTACCCCAAAACAGATCCCAGTGATCTAAGAATCTAAATCCCTGCCCCGTGCACCAGTTCCTCAGCCACACGTTCAGGTCCCGTATCTCCCTGTTCCTGCTCTCGCCAGCACGAGGAACTGGAAGCAAACCGGAGATAACAACCCTGGAGGTCCTGCTTTTCAGCATTTTTCCGAGCTCTCTAAAGTCACGCTGCAGAATATTCATCCCCTTCTTTCCGACATCGTTTGTGCCAACATGCACTACCACTTCCGGATGTTCACCTTTGCCCTTGAGGATTTTCTGCACTCTGTCCGTGACATCCTGGATCCTGGCACCAGGAAGGCAGCACACCATCCTCGCATCCCGTCTGTTGCCGCAGAAACCCCTGTCCGTACCTCTCACAATGGAGTCTCCTACTACAATGGCGTTGCCTGCCTTAGGCCTTTTTGGTTTTGGCTCAACAGCCCTATTCGCATCACAAGCCAGTCCGCCGCCCAGTGTAAACACCTCTTCTGTCCCGACAGCTTCTAAGTGGGTGAACCTGTTCACAAGAGGTACAACCCCCGGGGACATTGGCATTCCATGCTTCCCTCCCGTTCTCACTGTCTCCCACCTTCTCTCTTCCAGTACCTTAGGTGTAACAATCGTACTGTAGGACTTGTCGAGGAACGACTCCGTTTCTCGGACGAACCGGAGGTCATCCACTTGCTTCTCCAGTTCCCCAACACGGCCCTTCAGGAGCTCTACCTGGATGCACTTTTCGCATTTGTAGCAGCCAGAGGCACCAGCGGTGTCCTTGACCTCCCACATACTGCAAGCATCACACTGAATCAGCTTGCCTGACATCTCCTTCTTTTGTCTCTCCCTCTGCAGTGTTTTGCGTAGTCTCCTCTCCTCAGCCTCCTCTCCGAAGACTCTCGAGCCAAAGACTCACACTTTTCTCACAGGGCACTTTAGAACCAATAGACATTTTGTGCAAGCTTTACAACCAATAGATACACTTTTTGCAAGCTTTACAACCAATAGAGACACTTTTTGCAAGCTTTAGAACCAATAGACATTTTTTTGCAAACTTTAGAACCAATGGACATTTTTTTTTGCAAGCTTTAGAACCAATAGACATTTTTTTGCAAGCTTTAGAACCAATAGACATTTTTTTGCAAGCTTTAGAACCAATAGACATTTTTTGAAAGCTTTAGAACCAATAGACTTTGTTTGCAAGCTTTAGAACCAATAGACACTTTTTATGCAAGCTTTAGAACCAATAGACACATTCTGCAAGCATTTTAGAACCACTAAGGGCACTTACATTTGAGTAGATATGTGTTCAGTGTTATTCACAGCTCAGAGAGACGTGACCCTCTGCCTTCCTCCATCTTGAAGAGAATGTGTGGCACACCACGTCCTGGTTTTATAGTCCCTCCTCCCTGCCGCCAGCAGGGGCAGCAGAGAGAATGGGGAACTTTGTAAAAACATTAATATCTCTGTCATTTTTAATCGACGGGAAAGATCCTCGGCACACATGTGGTGGAGGGGGGCTCTGAGCGAGGTGGCCAAAAATGATGGCCGTAGGTGGCGGCGTTCTCTTGAAAATCGCAGCACAGATGGCCAAAACCGGTCAAGAACAGACTTTTAGTAATATAGATAATATGCCAGTGCAATTTTTTCTATGCAGTACGAACTAAAACTGATAATATTTGTTGTTGTATAAGAAACATTCAGATAATTATTTTAATCAACTCACAACAGGGATCAATTTCTAACTAGCCTGGTTATGCATCTTAAGATGAAATAATGAGGTATTATCTTGAGCTAAACGTTGAGATTAATTAAAGCAGAATATTTGTTTAGTTCAAAATTAAATGGAAAGTATAATAAATCACTCAATAATTTGGCTTGTTTATTCCAGAGCAAATTAATGAAGCAATTACTGATATAAATTACAATACCTTGCTTTGATAAATGTTATGCATTTTATTTTTCATTGGCTGCCTCAGAATTCTAATGCTATGATTGAAATGACTTACAATTATTACTTCTGAAATTATTCTTTGTGATTCATAACCTTTTGTTCTTATCTTTGGTTAATCATTTCTATTTATATTCACTGTAAAAGAGAACTTAGTTTGATGTGCAATGCCATGTTTTCTACTAACATACAACCACCTTTAAAATCATTGCATGATCTGCAGCATCAATAGTTCACCTCCTCTTTAAGGGATGCAGACTGGTTTTCAACACTGCCACCTTGATAAATTGGTGCTGGCTGCTCTGAAAATTAGAGTCTTGCAGATCAACTAAGGTAAATGATGGTGCAGTTACCTTTAGGTAGACACTGAAAATATGTTTGGACAGGCCATATTGACAATGCCACCTGCCGGCCCGATCTCTGGTATGGAAGGAGATTACCAAGTGTAACAAGAAAATAATTGATGGACATACTCAAAGCTTCCCTGAAGATATTCAATATCTCCACTGGTCCTCTGAGAACAGTTAGACCTTGATCGCTCAAAGTGGTGGAGGGACATTCAGGATGGTATTGAGAACCTCAAGTCGAGGTGCTAGGAACACATCAGAAGTCTTGCATAAGCAGTGGAAGTAGTGTACCACCACACTAACTACCCACTGGCTCCCTCCTACCTGACCTTTGAAGGAGATTGAGGTTCCCAAACCATTCCTCATCGGTAACCTCAGAACCCACAAAACTGGAGTTTCAGTTAGTAACTCATAATCCCGAGGGATCCGCACTCATTTTTCTGTAACTTTCTGTTTCGGAGCTCTTACAATTCTGATTCTTTGTCACAATCTGGTGCCTGCCTACTGCAATGTTAGTTTGAGTTTAGAACTGAGATTGTAATTCCATTGTAGTACTTGGCGATCCCTGAAACATTATGAAATCTTGATCTCAGTGTAATGAATGTAGATTGTTCCCTCCAGGTTCCATGTATGTCATCTCTCTGATATTTTCCCATTGTTAATAGTGGATGAACAATTTATTTTCAGTGAATGGGCTGGGCAAGTGACCTAGTTTCCCCAAAGACATGGATTGCTTTCCATCCAGATGCTCACTCCCTGACCTCCACAGCTGGAGGTGAAGAAATGGTCGATGCAACTCTGCTTTCTTTGATAAAAAGAAAGATACCTGAGTTTTCATTGAGCACTGACATACACACACCGTTAACACTATCAACATGGTGATTATACAAATGTGTACCCTGCTTCTGCAGACTGCAGTAAGATTGCAGAGTATTAGCACTGTAACATCTCCTAGAAAGGAGAAACATGTGACTCTGTTAACTACAGAGGAGTCTCTCTCATGTCTGCCACAGGTCTCCCTGTATTGGGGAGTATTGTGAAGAAGCACTGTGGACTTGTTCTTCATGATGTGATATTGCCTGGGGAAATGCACGGAGACACAGAGCCTTTCTCAGCCTTTGACTTGTCAATTCAATGAACATATGGAGCATCCTCATAGGAAAGAACTGCAGATGCTAATTTAAATCAAAGGTAGACACAAAACGCTGGAGTAACTCAGCAGGACTGGCAGCATCTCTGGAGAGAAGGAATGGGTGACGTTTCGGGTCGAGATCCTGTCTCCTCCTCAGGTTTGACTGATTGCAGAAACTTGTCTCCCTCTTATGTTTGCTTCATGGTGGCACCCAAGGGCTTGACTATAACCCATGGGGACCAAATCTCACTGCAGACTGTTTTCAAGTAAGGCTCTGTCTTTGGCCCATCATTTTTTTCATTCTTTCTTATAGCAACGTTGCCTTACCACTGGCAAGCTTTCTGCTGGAGTGGAGGTAATCCACAGGACTAACAGGAAACTATTCAGTCGACCTTGGCTCTCGTCATGAAGAATGGCCATCCTAACCTCAGTGGTCAAATTGCATTCCAAAGGGAATGGCCCTGTCCAATATCACCTCCTGTTAGAACATGTTGATGATTTTTGGTATTCCCTCTGATTCGACTGATAATGTGCAATCTGTCTTAATGTGTGTATATGTCAGCTTGGTCATGCGAGCATCAAATTGTGTGCCTCCTGTGACCTCTCTGGGACAGTTTGGATTCACGGACCCCCTCCAGTGACGTCTCACCGGGTTCCTTATTCCTGCTGCTGATCAAGAGAATGCAAGGCACTGTGTTTCTTCCCCCTGAACTGTGTCCTTGTGGTGCCAGTCACTGAGGTGGTGTTATGGGATGTCTGGTGCAGCGATACACTGTGCTCATGATCAGCATTCACATCAACATTTGCCTCCATTCTTGCCTCCAGCTCCTCCATCAACTGCACTTTCCTTTGCTTTTCCTATTCTTCCCTCACTGCATCCTGCTACTCCAGGTGGAGGAAACGTGCGTGCGTATGTGCAGGCATGAGTACCTGTGTGTACGAGTGCCAGTGTATGCATGAGTGCATGTGTGCATGAGTGCTAGTGTGTGCATGAATGCATGTGTGCTTGAGTGCATGAGTGAATGTGTGTGTGTGTGTGTGTGTTCATGAGTGCATGTGTCCTAGTGTGTGCATGTGTTTATTTATGTGATGAGCAGCTCACCTTCACAAATGTTGGAAGGTCATGACATTTCTTGCAACTGTTTCATTGTGAGTAGATTCTCATTCCTGGTTGAGACAACCTCTTCTTGTGGTCACTCTGTGGCATCTCCAGACTTCTCTGGTACACAAGACCTTCCATCTGGTGTGTGCCTCAATCATGCATACTTTCATTGATTTTTCTGTATATCTGGTACTCTCTCCCTTTACCTACAGTCTCCTGCACTTTGTGTTTTGCCCTAAATAAAGGTGTAGTACGGTTTCTAGACACATGCACTAACTCAAGTCCCTTGATGATCTTCCTCAAAAGACTATTCAAAAAATATTATCAAAGACCGTGAATAATAGGTTTGACCGGTGCAAAATGATATACTGTTCTTTGGGATGGATATTCAGCAGAAGATGCATGTGCATATCCTCCTAGGAAATTTGAAATTGGAAACTGATTTTCCACTCATTTCAAACACAGAAGCTAATTATCAAATCGGAGCTGTTACTCCAGTGAAGGCAATACAATTCCGGTCCAAGAAATTATGAAAAAAATAAACTTTTAAACATTTCACCTCACCCTGTGTGGACACACACACGCACACACGCACACGCACACGCACACGCACACACGCACACACGCACACGCACACACACACGCACACACACACACACACACGTACACGCGCACGCGCACGCGCACACGCACACGCACACGCACACACGCACACACGCACACACGCACACACGCACACACGCACACACTCACACACTCACACACTCACACACTCACACACACGCACACGCACACACACACACACACACACACACACACACACACACACACACACACACACACACACACACACACACACACACACACACACACACACACACACACACACACACACACACACACACACACACTGTCATGGAGTCAGAGAGTCATAGAGCAGGGAAACAAGCCCATGGCCCAACTGGTCCATGGTGACCCAAATGCCCCCTTTACTGTAAGCTAGTCCCATTTGCATGCATTTGACCACAGATCTCTAAACCTTTCCTATCCATGTACCTGTTTAAGTCTTTTATATGCCGTTATAGTATCTACCTCAACTACCTCCTGTGGCAGTTTGTTCCATAAACCCACCACCATCTATGTGAAATTTTTGCCGCTAAGGTAGCTATTAATCTTTCCCTTCTCGCCTTAAACCTGTGTCCTCTAGTTCTTGTTTCACACACCTTGAGTAAAAGACTGTGTGCATTCACTCTATCAAGTCCACTCATGATTCTATATACCTATATTAGATCACCACTCAGCCTCCTGCGCTCCAAAGAATAAAGTCCTAGCCTTTCCCTCTAGCTCAGGCCCTCAAATCCTGACAAAGTTCTCGTAAGTCCCCCCTGCACATTTTCCAGCTTAACAATATCCTCCCTCTAGCAGAGAAGTCTGGTGAACATAATTCTCCAAATGTAGCTTCATCAATGTTTTGTATGATTGTAACATAACGTCCCGACTTCTATGTAGAAAAAAGCAACTGCAGATGCTGGTTTAGACAAAAGAACACAAAGTGCTGAAGAACTCAGTGGGTCAGGCAGCATCTCTGAAGAACTTGGATAGGTGACGTTTATCGTCGGGGCCCTTCTTCAGATGAAACTTTGTGTCCTTTTATCCCAATTTCTATTTCCAATACCCTGACTGATGAAGGCCAATGTACCAGAAGTATTCTTGACCACACAATTGACTGTGACACCATTTTCCGGGACTATGTACCTGTACTCTTCGATACTTCTCTACTACACTCGCCTGATCCCAACACTCGGGGAATCACAGTATATTTCTCTTTTATTGGGGAGATTAACCATGTGTTTGGTCAGGCATGCAAATAAGTATGCAATTAAACAAGTTTGTAGTTTAATTGCAGAAATGTTTCATTAAGCAAACTTATCAATTAGCTAATTGCCGTGCTGTTCAATTAAATTGTACTGCTCCCATTTTAATCAGAAATCAACTGGACTTGCATATAATTATTGCGAAATGGAGGACAAATGCAATTCGATAAAAATCTGCTGACATTTAACTGAATGACAGAACAGACTTAAGGCCTGATTGGCAAACAGATATCCCAACGTTTACCCTACATTGTATTCCAAATCGGTCAGTATCAATCATTGCTTTGGAGCAAAGCTCCAGGAGGGAATCAGATTAGGTTGCTTTAAAACTATTTGCATGTCAAATATATCATCTCAGGATGATTTTTAGTTTTTAGTTTAGTTTAGAGATACAGCGCGGAAACAGGCCCTTTGGCCCACCGGGTCCGCATCGACCAGCGATCCCCGCACATTAACACTATCCTACACACACTAGGGACAATTTATACATACACCAAGCCAATTTACCTACATAATTGTATGTCTTTGGAATGTGGGAGGAAATTCAAGATCTCGAAGAAAACCCACGCAGTCACGGGGAGAACGTAAAAACTGTATACAAACAACACCCTTAGTCAGGATCGAACTCGGGTCTCGGGTGCTGCAAGTGCTGCAAGGCAGCAACTCTATGGCTGCACCACCGTGGCCGCCCAGATGCAATCGATAGAATATCCATGGTTCTTGCTGATAGCAGAACTGATATCAGTTCTTGCTGATATCGTCAAGGTTGCACGTGAAGAATCTCTGGTTTCTCTTTCAAACAGCTTGCTGAAACCTCCTTTACGTTATGTCCATCTGCTGATGACAGAAACATTCAATATTTTTGCTAGTTGGCCTCAGTGGATTCTTGACCATGGATAGCCAGTTCTTGTTCAGTATCTCCCCTGCATTGAGACTATAGCTGCACACAGTCTTCTTACATTGTGCTGTGTGTGTAGCTCACTTGCCCAGAATCTGACTCTCAAAACAGACAATCCATTCGGATCTCTGTCACAGGAAGGTTTAACCTGGTGGGCAGTGGCAAGTGCCCAAAGGATGCTTAAAATGGAACATCCCCATTGACTCCCGAGAAGCTCTGGCTTATGACAATTCAAAATGGAGAACAAGCACTCATGATGGTATTTAAGAGACTGAGGATTGGGAGCATACATCGGGAATACCTGTACAGGTGGGGAAAGGGGTGCACCACCTCGCAAAGTGCCAATCTGCCCACTCTGCCAGGTATCTCATGTCCCATCTGTCAAAGAGAATTAATCAATGTGTTAAATTGTGTTTAATTGTGTGTTTTGGTGCGTTTTTACTGTTATGACTGCATGGCAATGACATTTCATTCAAACTTGTTTTTGAATGACAAATAAAGAAATTAAATTCAAATCAATTTCAATTCAATTCAATTCAATTCAATCATCAAGTGCTACAAGTAGTGCCCGTCAAAGCTCTTCATAGCTGGCTGTAATGGAAGGGTTGACTACACGTGCTGCCACGAGGGAGCTTTTGCATGACCTGAGGTATTTTCCGGGAGGAAATCCATGAGGTTAAATTAGATTCATTTATTGCATTATACACTAGGGTGCAATTAAATTATTTGTTCACATGAAGCTCACACAGCAAGCAGTATACATGCAGTAATGATAAATACAACAATAATACAGTGAGTGAAAACAGCAGAATGCTCCAAGATTGTGGTGTAATCTGAAGTATTGCAAAAAATATTAAAGTAGAACAATGGAATAGCTGAATGGGATATAGTTAAGAACAGGAATACTTGGCAGCACCTATGGTAAGGGGGAGTGAAGGAGGTGTTTGGTTCAGGAATCAGATAGCTGTGGGGAAGAAACATTCTTAAGCTTGTGAGTCAAGCTTTCAAGCTCCCATATCTTTTCCCAGAAAGTAGAAGAGAGAAAAGGAACTGGCCAGGATGGCAGGCATTTTTGACGATACTTCCAGCCTTCTTGATGCACTGCTTCATGAAGGTGGACTAGATGGAAGTAAGTGACAAGCTTGTGATGGAGTTGACTGTGTTCACCAGTCTTTGGAGGTTTGGGCTGTCAAAGGAAAAACAGTCGCCATACTAGGCGGAGATGCATCTCATCAGAATACTTTCTATCGTGCATCTTTAGATGTTGTAGAGAATCCTCGTGGACATGCTGAATCTTCTCAGATACCTAGGAAAGTAAATATGCCATATGCCTTCTTGATCATAGCATCGGTATGGAGGGACCAGGTTAGATTGTTAGTGATATAGATGCCAAAGAACTTGAAGCTGCCAGCCATCTCTACAGTAATTCCTTTGATGAGGAGAGGTCTGTATTCACCACCTTGCTTCTTTAGGTTAACAAACATCTCTTTTGTCTTACTGACGTAAGGGTTAGGTTATTGTCATCACACCATGACATAAGATTCTCAATCTCTGTCCACTATTTCTTCCCACAATTGTTGTAGATTCAGCTGACACGGTAGAGAATATCTAATGCCCTTGATGTTTTCATTCGTATTGAGAATGTTCCCACACCTGACATATGTGTAGGAGGGAACTGCAGATGCTGGTTTAAAACCAAAGATAGACACAAAATGCTGGAGTAACTCAGCTGGACAGACAGCATGTCTGGAGAGAAGGAATGGGTGACATTTACCCAAAACGTCACCCATTCCTTCTCTCCAGAGATGCTGCCTGGCTTGCTGAGTTACTCCAGCATTTTGTGTCTACCCACGCCTGACATACCTGGTTCCGGGACAACATAGACTGAGGCCCAAGGCTCTAATTGCGTTTCGATAGCCCACCTATACCTCATCAAAGCTGAGCTGATGGAAAGCACTGAAACCCTCTTTCTGGCAGTTGCCCAAATCTAAACCCTATTCTTGATAGTCACTTGGAATAGAATGATCCATAATTTGGTTGTTCATGTCAATCCAATTGAGAGAGTTGGATAATATGTAGGAAATTTAGCTACAACAGCCAAACATTGAATTTCATTGGATATGATCATATTATGGTTGTTAAAGGTTATCTCTGATTGATGTCAATTATTTGTTTATACAACAGGAAAGTAGCCATCACTCGGTTTTTTCCCCAGTGTAATCACAAAAGTGATCTAAAAAAATGGTTTTATATAAGGAAAAGCAATTAGATCGAAACTTCTCACAATTTTTCTAACATTTGACATTTGAAACAAATGTCCCTGCAACAATTGCAATGTTGTTAACTTATGAAGATTAGATGGAATCTCTCCACAATGCCAGAGAACGTGTCATATTTAATGACCAGATATGACGCTGAATGTAAAAATAACTTAATCATTTGCTATTCATTTTGCACCATGACTATACAGTATTTATTGAATTTTAAAATAAAAACTGTGGGGAAAGAAAGCAGTATATACTCTGTTTCTCCATTTATTTATTTTTTAATATCCAAGATCCTCTCCAGAATTTATCTGAGGACATAGAGAAGCAGTGATCCACTGAACAATAAAATGCATTGGCATTGCTTCACTGGCTGGCAGTTGCCTTCACACTGCAAGTGATATATATGCTGTATGGTTCATATGATTACTGATGCAGCTTCACACTAACATCTGGTGATATCACTGTCAAGCTTTCAGGCTATAATTTTCCAAGGCCAATATCTGTAGTCTGAACTATAGACTGCACAACCATTTCCTCTAAACCTCATCCCAGCATTTGCTGACACACAAGCCTTCTCCAAAATTATTCCTCTAATGACACTGCACATCCCGGGGCTAGAACTCCATGGAGGTCAGCATGAAACCACAGCACCACAGATAATCCTGATAAAATTAATATATTGTGCAAGCTATGGAACTTTGCCTCGTCCCAGAGACTACATAACTTGTTGGGATAATGCTGGGTGTTATACACTCATTGAAATAAACAGCAGTGGAACAATCCTTCAGCCCACCTTGTCCATGCCAGGAGACAGAGTGATGTGAGTGCAGGTGAGATGGATGGTTATAGTTGTGACTGTGGTGTGGAGTATTGCATATTATGTAAAGGAGTTTTACCCCTTGTCACCTCCCTATAGAATGGGACCTCCACAAGAAGATTTTTTTTCCAGTTTATCAGAATACCACTCGCAGTGTGAAGGGAACAGCCAGCCAATGAATCAATGCCAATGCATTTTATTGTTCATTATTGCATTGTTCATAGGATCACTGATTCTCTATGTCCTCAGATAAATTCTGGAGAGGATCTTGGAAATTAAAAAAATAATAATTCATCAGTGATCTGCTATGATCCTAGTTGGATCTCACACCTATTAATTTATGTCCAAGTATATTGGGTTTGACCAAGTTAGGGTCATAGTCATAGAGTGATACAGTGAGGAAACAGGCCCTTTGGCCCAACTAGCCCACACCAGCCAACATGTCCCAGATACACTAGTCCCACCTGCCTGTGTTTGGCCCATATCCCTCTAAAACTGTCCTATCCACGTACCAGTCTAACTGTTTCTTAAACGTTGGGATAGTCCCTGCCTCAACTATCTCCTCTGGCAGCTTGTTCCATGCACCTACCACCCTTTGTGTGAAAAAGGTACCCCACAGATTCTTATTAAATCTCACCTTAAACCTATGTCTGGTCCTCAATTCACCTACTCTGGGCAAGAGATCTGTGCATCTACCCGATCTATTCCTCTCATGATTTTATACACCTGTATAAGATCTCTATAAGATCACCCCTCATCCTTCGTTGTTCCAAGTAATAGAGTCCCAGCCTACTCAACCTCTCCCAATAGCTCAGACCCTCTAGTCCTGGCAACATCCTCGTAAATCTTCGATGTACCCTCACCAGCTTAACAACATATTTCTTATAACATGGTGCTCAGACTGAACACAATACTCTAAATGTGGCCTCACGTCAAATACAACTGCAACATGACCTTTCAACCTTTATACTCAATACTCTGACTGAAGAAGCCAATGTGCCAAAAGCCTTTCACTGTATTAAATTCCATCAACCGCTCCTCAGCCCACCTGGCAAATCGATCAAGATCCTGCTGCAATTTTTCACAAGCATCTTCACTATCTGCAAAAGAGATACCTTGACTTTGGAACTTATCAACATGTGCAGGATCCTTCCCTTCTGATTGTTATGTTCATCAATTATGCCACAGTTGATTGATTAATTGCTACTTTATTATCACATGTGACATGTCACAGTGAAATTCTTTGTTTTGCATACCGTACACAAAGTATGCAAAGAGTCGCCACGTATAGGGTGCAGACAAAGTTACAAAGTGTTCAATGTAGTCCCCAATAGTCTCTTTTTGTTCTTGGCAGCCTCCCCACGCCTGGTCCCTCTTTGTTCTTGATGGTGCATCCTCGACCGATTTCCGGCACCCGGTCCCATCCGATCTCCGACACTCGTGCAGCCCATTACAGAAAGTAATCTGGTGGGATACATGTTGGCCTGGTATGGCAACTGTTCAGCTCTTGACTACCTGAACCTGCAGAGAACAGTAAACACAGCCCAGTTCATCACATGCTCGTAACTTCCTTCCATCCAGTCCATCTAAACGTTGCAATAGGAAGACTGGAAGAATCACCAAGGATGCCTGCCACCCTAGACATTTCTATTTCTCTCGTGTGCTTTCTGGGAAAAATACAAGTGGTTGAACACTTAGATGCCCAGGCGTAAGAACGGCTTCTTCCCACTGCAATCAGACTCAAAAATCCAAAGACTGGACAGGACATACGAAAACAGTGATGTGCCTGGGACATGTGACAATGTGACATGTAACCTAACTCATTCATGTGCATGGATATTCAAAGGATTGTGTATTTTACTAATCGTGTGGAAAAACGCCTATTTACCAACGTCTCCTGTCTCAGTGGGAGCAGTTAAATGGCCAGCTTAAACTCAAAATACTGGTTCAGGTGGTGGGGACGTTCTCATCATCTGGTCAGGAAGACACACTTAGGCAGACATTTCTCTTCTCTCATGGACATGTGTTCATTCAGAGAACGCATCAGAGAAGATTCCATGGTCTTCTTCGGTCGCAGGTCCCTTAACAGGAATGCAGATAAGAACATATAATGAGAATTAAATGCTAATGTATGCTATTTGGTCCATCCCACATGCAAAGATTATGGCCTATCTTTTACTTCAACACCATTGACACCGCGTTTCTCAATTCCCTTAATACCCAAAAATCTATCGATCTCGCTCTCTGAAAGTGCCGAACACTTACTCTCACCAAGTCCCATCTACCTGCACTCAGACCATAACCCTCCATTCCTTTCACATCCATATACCTATCCAATTTATTTTTAAATGATAAAAACGAACCTGCCTTCACCACTTCCACTGGAAGCTCATTCCACACAGCTACCACTCTCTGAGTAAAGAAATTCCCCCTCATGTTGCCCCTAAACTTTTGTCCCTTAATTTTCAAATCATGTCCTCTTGTTTGAATCTTCCCTACTCTCAATGGAAAAAGCTTATCCACGTCAATTCTGTCTGTCCCTCTCATAATTTTAAATACCTCTATCAAGTCCCCCCTTAACGTTCTGCGCTCCAAAGAATAAAGACCTATCTTGTTCAACCTTTCTCTGTAACTTAGGTGCTGAAACCCACGCAACATTCTAGTAAATCTCCTCTGTATTCTCTCTATTTTGTTGACACCTTTCCTATAATTTGGCGACCAGAATTGTACACCATATTCCAGAATTGGCCTCACCAATGCCTTGTACAATTTTAACATTACATCCCAACTTCTATACTCAATGCTCTGATTTATAAAGGCTAGCACACCAAAAGCTTTCCTTACCACCCTATCTACATGAAATTCCAACTTCAGGGAACTATGCACAGTTTTTCCTAGATCCCTCTGTTCAACTGCATTCCTCAATTCGCTACCATTTACCATGCACGCCCTATTTTGATTTGTCCTGCCAAGATGTAGCACCTCACACTTATCAGCACTAAACTCCATCTGCCATTTTTTAGACCACTATTCCAAATGGCCTGAATCTCTCTGTAGACTTTGAAAATCTACTACATTGATGAGCCGAATGGCCTAATTCTGCTCTTATAACTAATGAACTTAGGAACTTATGAAATAAGCTCAGTGACTGATCCACCATCTCCTATTGGGTTGAGAAATTCAAAGGTTAACTATTCTCTGGGTTGTTATTTCTTCACATTTTAGTTCCTGAATAGTCAACTCCTTAATCTGAGACTGTTCCTCAAAGGTATGTTCAAGCAACCTTACTGTTGTGGCCTATGGAAGCCCAAGCCATGTTTTAAGTGTCTGCATGTTCAGTGCTATTGATTGACTTTACAATTGTGCACCCAGTAGCTCCATTCACACAGAGATTCAATTCCATGAGAATTTACTCATTCGATTTTACAATTGATTTTGTTCATCCATTCAAACTCAGAGCACTTGAAAAACATGCACAATATTGTGAATCCATATGCCCATCACTATTATCGCATGTTTGTAACTCTTACTGTAGAGTTTGACATTTAAAATTATTCTAGGATTTAACATATTTTTCTGTCAAAGTTAGAGCAGCAAAGTCACAACGCAA
Source organism: Amblyraja radiata (assembly GCF_010909765.2). Taxonomy (NCBI): domain Eukaryota; kingdom Metazoa; phylum Chordata; class Chondrichthyes; order Rajiformes; family Rajidae; genus Amblyraja; species Amblyraja radiata. Next base: position 43,773,227 of record NC_045956.1, on the reverse strand, counting down.
TACATTATTGTACTTAGTTTCTATCCTTGTTGTGATGTGCATAATTCAGCATGACACTAATGCACTTAATACCCACATTCTATCCTTTAATCCATCCAGATGTTTACCAGAGCGTGGGCCATTATCTCATTAACAAACCTCCTGGTTGTTGTTTGATCACCAAACCACTTTACTGTCTCACTCTGGGCAACTAAGAATGTTTTTCATGTCTCAAGTATTATCAATGAAATTGCTAATGATGAGAGCCTAAAGAGATTTTGCAATCCTATTGTAGGATACCATTTGGATATTTTTCTCCTCTACTTCGCCCTCTTTTGTTGAAATTGTGTTCAGTTGCTAAAGCACAATTCTAGGCTGCCTCCCAGAATCATCGCAATCTGAGGAATTGCAAACAAAGAAAACTCACTTGAAAAAAGCTTGCCTCTATTGGTTTATTTTGATTCCATAAATAAACTTTTATTCATAAAAAGTGTACAATACAACAAGCACATACCTTTCTTTACGTTCATCGTGTCAGCAATTCAATACATTAATTGTGCCGTCAAACCAAGACAGTTTGTTTGCAATGCTGCAATATCACTTGTGTTTTCTTTAAACGAGACATCAGTGAAATGTTTGAATTTCTACTGTGTGCGCTAAACACATTAATTAATATATTATTAGCAATGAACAACTCTTCTGAAATTCTTGCATTATGCTGTTCACTCAGCAGTTTTAACAGAGGATGATCACTGCCGCATTACCTTTTACATTAGCTATTCCTGGTAGAATTTGCAAAACATATTCCGGGTTTGATCCTGACCTTAGGTGCTGTCTATATGGAGTTTACACATTCTCCTTATGATTATATGAGTTTCCTCCAGGTGCTCTACCTACATCCTAAAATCGGTTTCTTCCCACATCCCAAAAAAATGTGGGTCTGTAGGTTAATTGGCCTCTGAAATTTGCCCTTATTGAGTAGGGAATGGATGAGGAAGTGGGGTAACATAGAACTAGTGTGAACAGGGTGATTGATTGTCAGCATGGAATCAGTGGGCCGAAGGGCCTGTTTCCATGCTGCATCACTAAAGTAAACTAAACTAAATTGCTTCATGCAATTCTTTGTTCCCTTCGCCATCTCATAGAAATAATAGCACATGAGAATATGGGTCAGAAGAACTGGGACGTGCATTAAGAACTGATGGGGAGTATAGCAAAGATGAAACAGAAGCTAAGTTTGTAGAAACAGTGCTCCCTCTAGATTGCGATAAAGAATTTGGTGGGTGGTGCTCTCTGCAATGGACAGTAACCCCCAACTGCACTATAACAATCACATGAACAGTATTCTGGAATCTGAAAATAAACCATGTCTGCCATGATTGAGTGGCATTATTGAAGTTCATTTTACACTGGAGCAGATCAAAGGAGTGTGCGTTCAACTGGATATTCCCAGAGCCATGTACAAGACTAAAAATAAGTTGCTGGAAGATTATAGGATTGGTGTAATACTTCCTTCAGACTACCCAAAAATTGTTGAACTTGAAGAGCAAGGGGATATCCACTACTGCATATTGCTGAATGCCACATCAAAACATTTACCTCCATTTGCTGAGGGATGTTCTGAAACTTGATATAGCTTCAGTGAAGTTTCGATGGGGAAAAGCCACAGTTTAAGCACTGTTCCCATTGCACTCTGAGGGGGTGGAACTGGTGTAAAAGCAAAAAACCCTGACTTTTTGCCCATGAAATGTCTGCAAGAACATTTGATGCCAGTCTGATGTAATGAAAATAGAATAACATGGTTCCTATTGTGAATGGTGATCATTGAATAAAGTATATTTGCAAATGTATGAATAAACTATCAGTTTTTAAATTATAAACAACTATTGGGGTTCTAATTCTAAATTATTATGGAATAGCAGATGATGTAGGGAAATTTCCCTCATTAACTCCCTGCCCATTTGGACCATGGTTCCATGAGTGCGGTACATTCTTCAGCATATTACCCAGGTCTTGATGTGAGAGCTAAATGAGCAATTGTCGATGGTTTATTTGACCTCCAGCTTCAGTCACAATCTGCATCCAGACATGGACTTCTTCCAACAGAACCACAGGTCAGCATCCAGGAGTGGCTGTCATACCCACCTCCTCCTAAATCAGGGAGCTGAGACCAAGTGAAGACCCTCTACAACCATCTCAACCAAGACCAGTTAAGTCAGTGCAGAACAAGAACCAAATCGGGGACCTACTAGTTAAACATCGTCCTTAGTTAATTATCTGTGAAAATTCAAGAGATGAAGAGAGCTTGATTCACCGATTCATCTTAATCCGAAAAGAAAGGTACACTCACAGAATTTGACAACACCTTTGACTTCTATGATATTTATATGGAGACAAAACAGTTTGGATATTGAAATAAAACATTGCTTCATTTCATTGAGTGTATGTTTTAATATTGTGCTGTTAACTGATGGTAGGGAAGTGCATCTAAAGGAACATCTTAAGGAACACACAAGATGAAAAGCTTGATATTAGAAGATATCTATTCGCTGTTATCCATTATATAAATTGACAATAGTTGTTGGGCCTACAAGAAACGTAATGTTAGATTTGTTTCTGCTACTAATTGCAATATAAATTCATAGTGAACAATATATGGCACCAATTTTTCTTAAACTTCCTCTGACAGTATTAATGGTTATTATTGTTCTAACAATTACATGACTTGAATATTGAGTGACTTTTTTACACAGAACATTTAAGTTGTTCCTTCAAATTGATTTACAACCATGAATGCAGAATGTAATTATATTAATACTTGCATGGCACATAAGTGCTGCTGTCGCCTTAATCAGACACATACGCTTTGTTTCCCTTCCCACTTTCTCTAACAGCATGACAACCTTAAATTTCTAGTACCTATTGGCTTTCACTGCATTTGGCACTTGTCAGAGGTATTTCGGTTCCCGCAGCATTTTTAACATCTATGACATTTATAGCATGCCTTGGAGAAAAGACAGAAATGTAAAATAAATGAAGCAAAGTTAAAGCAGGATGTTTTTAAATTTACTCACCAGCACAGAGCATTAGAGGCCTTGCCTCACAACTCCAACAACTGGGTTTAACTCCGACCTCCGGTGCTGTCTTCGTGGAGTTTGCATGTTATCTGTGTGACAATATGGGTTTTCTTTGGGTGCTACTGTTTTCTCATGAATCCCACAGACATGCAATACTAAATTGGCCATACCAAATAGCCCTTAATCTGGAGATAAATGATAAAATCTGGAGGAGGTGATGACCATGTTGGAAGAATACCATGGAATTAGTGTATATGATGCTCGATGGTCAGAGTAAAAGGGCGAACCTTTAGACTCCGAATAAAAGGACATACCTTTGGAAAGGGGATGAGGAGGAATTACTTTAGGTGGTGAATCTGTGGAATTCATTGCCAAGGACAGCTGTGAAGGCAAGTCATTGGGTATTTTGAAGGTGGAGATTGACAGATTCGTGATTAGTAAACGTGTTTTGGGTTACAGATAGAAGCAGGAGAATGGGGTTGAGAGAGAAAGATGATCAACATGATTGTGTGGCGGAATTTACTCGATGGACCAAATGGCCTAATTCTGCTATGACATGAATTTACAGTTGCACATGCAGTGGGCTGAAGAGCCTGGGGTTTTATGACTGAATCTCTGTGATCAGATGTAATGCGTGTTTTACACTCCAACCAATACTGCTCCCCATTGCTGTAGGGGAGTATAATTGGGCTGTTAAACCAGTTGTATTTAGCTGGACATGGAAGCACTAGAAACTCCAGATGCTTGAGTCTTTTGTAAAACACAAAGTGCTGGAGGAATTCAAAGGTTCAGGCAGCAACCCATGGAGGGAATGGACAGGGATCCGTTCAGTTTAGTTTCAGTTCAGTTTAGATTATTGTCACGTGTACCAAGGTACAGTGAAATGCTTTTGTTGTGTGCTATAGACAATAGACAATAGACAATAGGTGCAGGAGTAGGCAATTCGGCCTTTGGAGCCAGCACAGCCATTCAATGTGATCATGGCTGATCATCTACAATCAGTACCCCATTCCTGCCTTCTCCTCATATCCCTTGACTCCCCTATCTTTAAGAGCTCTATCTAACTTTCTCCTGAAAGCATCCAGAGAACTGGCCTCCACCGCTCTCTGAGGCAGAGAATTCCACAGATTCACAACTCTCAGTGTGAAAAAGTATTTCCTCAACTCCGTTCTAAATGGCTTACCCCTTATTCTTAAACTGTGGCCCCTGGTTCTGGACTCCCCCAACATCGGGAACATGTTTCCTACCTCCAGCATGTCCAAACCCTTAATCTATATTACTAAAAGTCTTATCTTGACCGCTTTTGGCCCACTGTGGTGCGATTTCAGAGAGAACGGCGTCACCTACGGTCGTCATTTTTGGCCACCTCGCTCAGAGCCCATGTCTGCCTTCCTGGACCAGAGGATTTTTCCCATCGATGACAAATCAGAGAGATATTAAAAATTCACCATTCTCTCTGCTGCCCCTGCTGGAGGGAGGGAGAGGGACTATAAAACCAGGAAGTGGTATGCCTCACTCAGTCTCTGCAAGATGGAGGAAGCCAGAGGGTTACGTCTCTCTGAGCTCCGAATCACACTGAACAACACTGAACACATGTCTACTCGTGAGTACACTTAATGTGGTGTGAAAATGAAAATATGGTTGGTTTGAAGTAAAAAGGCACTGCCTGCAAATGGTTGTTTGGGGGGTTTGGGTTGAAGTAAAAAGGCACTCCTGCAAATTGTGGTTTGGGTGCTTTGGGTTGAAGTTAAAAGGCACTCCTGCAAATGGTGGTTTGGGTGCTTTGGCTTGAAGTTAAAAGGCACTCCTGCAAATGGTGGTTTGGGTGCTTTGGGTAACTTCCTGTTTGCACTGTATATTGATTTTAGATACAATGCTACCACTGTGATTTTTGGTCATCTTACTCAGTCCCCCTCTGCTCAGCAGGTGCAGAGGATTCTTCCCATCAATGCAAAATAAAAGTGTTATTAGTGTTTAAAAAATGTTGAGAATCTCTCTCCGGTAAATCACGCCATGAAGGCCACAACGTTTACAGTGGGAGGGGGAGGGGTTATAAAACCTGGAATTGTGGGTGTGGATCAATCTCTGCATGATGGGGGAGGGAGAGGTCACGACTCTGTGAATCAACTGAACACACTGAATGTCTACTGAACTGTGAGTTTGGTGTTTTGTGTGGTTTTATGGTGGTTTTATGGTGGTTTCACCCAGCTTGAAATGGTATGAAACTGCATTTGAATGTGGTGGTCTTGCACCGTGCATGAAATTGTATGAATCTGCATTTGAATGTGGTGGCGTTGCACCCTGCATGAAATGGTATGAAGCTGCATTGAATTTGGTGGCCTTGCACCCTGCTTGAAATGGTATGAAACTGCACTTGAATTTGGTGGTCTTGCACCCTGCTTGAAGTGGTATGAAACTGCACTTGAATTTGGTGGCCTTGCACCCTGCTTGAAGTGGTTTGAAACTGCACTTGTATTCGGTGGCATTGCACCCTGCTTGAAGTGGTAGGAAACTACACTTGAATGCGGTGGCCTTGCACCCTGCATGAAGTGATAGGAAACTGCACTTGAATTCTGTGGCCTTGCACCCTGCTTGAAGTGGTAAGAAACTGCACTTGCATTTGGTGGCCTTGCACCCTGCTCGAAGTGGTAAGAAACGGCACTTGAATTCGGTGGCTTTGCACCCTGCTTGAAGTGGTAAGAAACTGCACTTGAATTTGGTGGCCTTGCACCCTGCTCGATGTGGTAAGAAACTGCACTTGAATTTGGTGGCCTTGCACCATGCTTGAAGTGGTAGGAAACTGCACTTGAATTTGGTGGCCTTGCACCCTGCTCGATGTGGTAAGAAACTGCACTTGAATTTGGTGGCCTTGCACCCTGCTTGAAGTGGTAAGAAACTGCACTTGAATTTGGTGGCCTTGCACCCTGCTCGATGTGGTAAGAAACTGCACTTGAAGTTGGTGGTCTTGCACCCTGCTTGAAATGGTAGGATAATGGATTTGTATTTGGTGGCCTTGCACCCTGCTTGAAATGGAATTTCAAGGAATAGCCATGAGTCAACTGCCAGCCCACCAGCCGTGAGTGAGCTGCCAGCACATCAGGCTTGAGGGACTGAGCTGCCACCCGAAGAACCCATACCAGCACTCCGGAAAGCCCCCCCACTGGCCACCAATATTGGAATTGGTGGAGAGGTGGAATATTGCGCCGGGGGACCAGCCCTCCCGTGTGAAAATGGGACCCAACGGGTCCCACTTAGTCTAGTAATCTTATATGTTTCAATAAGATACCCTCTCATCCTTCTAAATTCCAGAGTATACATGATTACAATTGAGCCATTCACAGTGTACAGGTACGTGATAAGGGAATAACGTTTATTGCAAGTTAAGCCAGGAAAGTCAGATCTTTGATTGTCTGAGGTAGACAGTAGTTCAGGATTACTTTCTAGTTATGGTAGGATGGTTCAGTTGCCTGGTAACAGCTGGGAACCTTCTTCAGACTAATGATCCTGAAAGGTTGCCTGTCCATTCACTCCCCAGATGTTGCATGATCTGTTGGGTTTCTCCAGCACTGAGTTTTGCTGCAGTTAGCTTGATTTAATATTATTCGCAGGGAGCCCAGAAACATGTGGCTTTAGTTAGGCTGCCCGACTTGAAGATTGAATGGGACATGAGGCTGATTCATACTCTGTGCCGATAGAAACAGTCTGGATGTGTGATTTTTAATAATATATCCAGGCCAGTCAGCAGGTTTGCTAATGTATCCATAAATAATGGCTCATTCTCAATGTACTTGATCTGTTTCTTTGTCCCAGCAACAGCCAACCGGTCTGAAGAAGGGTACCGAACTGAAACGTCACCTATCCATTCGCTCCACAGATGCTCCTGACCCACTGAGTTACTCCGGCACCTTGTCTTTTGTTCAAGATTCCAGCATCTGCAACTACCTGCGTAGCTATGGTCACTATTGTGTAACCTCTATGTTGTAAGCACGGGTAAATTCAGAGCTCTCATTAAATGGCTACAGTGGATAATGGCTTTTACAGGAAGTGCATCGGCAATATAACCCCCTCATGCAGCTTTCACACAGAGTACCAGTGATAGGCAGGCCTAAGATCAGCAATGTACTGGTCTCTGTTGCCATGGTGAAACTTCATAGGAAGAGTGTTTACCAATGCTGCTGGAAGCAAAAAAGCAAGACGGGTGGTGAAAGTAAATTACAGTCAGACATTGTACGGTATGCCATTGGATTGTATAAAACACAAGGTTACATTTTTTATACATTACATTTGGGACATCGAATTTTGTAAACTCCCCTCCAGAGCTTTGTAGGCTTTCAGCGACTGTCATTGATAAAACTTCAATAGCAAGAGCACAGAAATAAATCAGAAAAGTAAATGATGCATGGAGGTGAGATTGTGTGCATTAACCGGAGAGAGAAGATGCTGAGATGGGAGTATTGACGCTGAGCTGGGTGAGACTACTTGTGAATGGCTGGGATGGATGACCTTGAGCTGGGAACAATGACATGAATGGATGCAAGAAGTTGGACAAACTTGGATAGGTGTCTATGGTGTTTCGGAGGCTGAGGGGCAACCAGAAGTGGGTTGGAAGGTATAGATAAAGTATATAGTTAGAGTTGTTTTACCAAGATGGAAATGCCAAATACAAGAGGGCAAAGGTTTAAGGTGTGCACAGGGGAAAGTTTAAAGGAGATTGGCAAGGCAGGTTTTCTTCACGGAGAGTGTTTTTATTAGCAAGGGGAGCTGTTGTTCAATTAATCACAGGTACAGAGTACTGCAAAGATCAAAACTGCCCGGCAGGTTGCAAACATTAATCTACCAGTCATCAAAGTACCATGCTGTCATCCTTATCCACAATGTACTCCACCCCCCCAAGCATTTATGGATAGCCTCCAGAGTTCCCGTTGACACCCTCTCCAGGATCATGCGGGCATGGACGTAGGCACAGAAGAGCAGCGGGCAGTCGATTCAGACAGAACCCTCGACTGCCCGCTGCCTAGACCCGTGAATGGCCATCTTGACCAGGCCAAGAAATGGGGAAACAAAGAACTGTGGATGCTAGTTTATACCAAAGAAATTCACGAAGTGCTGGAGTAACTCAGCAGGTCAGGCAGCATCTCGGGTGGAAAAGGTGCATGACAAAGAAAGGTCCCGGCCCGACACGTCACCCACTCTTTTCCTCCAGGGATGCTGCATGACCCGTTGAGTTACTCCAGGACGTTGTGTCTATCCTGAGCCAGGAATGGTGATTCGGAGCAGGAAACAGTGACATTAAGGAAACGGTGGCATTGAGTTGAAAGCATTGACGCTCTGTTGGGAATAGTGAGACTGAGCAGAAACTATACATGGATTGGTATCTGGAAACTTGCTGGAACTGCTGGAAACAACCTTTTGCCCTGAATCAGTGTACGCTATATCTTGTCACCAGTACTTACCTCTTCCAGATACAGAGGGGCAATAAAGCTTATTGTTGTAAAAGTTTTTTTTGTTTTTTTTACAGTTTTTAAATGCCTTTGATAGCTGTAAATATTAATAACCATTTAAATAATTCAACAAGTTGGTAAAAATTAAAAAGTTAAAAACACATTTCATCACCAATAAATAATTTAAAACATTAATATAAATTAAAAATAAATATTTATCTGAACTTATCTTTAGCAATCGGATTAACAATATATTTCAGGTGAATGGAGTCAATGTATAAACACTGTGATATAAAGCAGTGGACTGGATGCCAAGTCTGTACTCTGCTTTCCTCAGTAATTTGATGCTTCACCTCTGGGCTTATTGGTGACAATCACTTGTTTCCACTAGTGGGAAAGTCTAGGAACAGAGGGCACAGCCTCAGAATAAAAGGACCTTTAGAAAGGAGATGAGGTGGAATTTCTTTCATCAAAGGGTGATGAATCTGTGGAATCCATTGCCACAGGCGACTGTGGAGGCCAAGTCAGTGGGTATTTTTCAGGCGGAGATTGACAAATTCTTGATTAGTAAGGGTGTCAACGGTTTTGGGATGAAGGCAGGAGAATAGGGTTGAGGGGGAAAGGTAGATCAGCCATTATTGAATAGCAGAGTAGACTTGATGGGCTGAATGGCCTAATTCTGCTCCTATAACGTATGAACCTAAGAACTTATGAACTACTCTCTTTAGACCTAAAAACAGCCTCATGGACTCCCGGTCGGCCTTCCTCCCTATTTAGACCTAAAACATCCATCATTTTTCTCCGAATGGCCTACTTCTGCTCCTATGACATGAACTTATGTAAGCATCTTTTTTCCATCATGAGTGAGACTTCCATGTTTCACCCAGCATGTGGGGAAACCAAAATACCCTGAATGGCTGTCAGTTGGGAGTTATCTCCAGAATCACTGGCTATCATTGAGCTTAATTAATCCTGTATTTCATTGGCAGCATGTAAATAGTCAGAGCTGACCTACTGTTTGGAAAGACCATGGGTCATTCTTAAAATGTTGTCTTGAAATGTGAGTGTGGCTGACTTGGCCTACATTAGTTATCTCTCCATCACTGATTTTACCTTGAACCATTTGTGTTCCGTTCATAGAGTCATATAACACGAAAGCAAGCCCTTTGGCCCAACTCGTCTATGCCTTACCTAAGCTGGTCCCAATTGACCTTTTGTATGACCCATATCCCTCTATACCTTTGCTATCCACGTACCTGTCCAAATGTCTTTCAAATATTGTTATTGTTCCTGCCTCAACTGCTTTGCCTGCAGCTCCTTCCACATACATCCCATCTTCTGCCCGGGGAAGATATTCCCAGGACTCTGCTCTTCAGGGTGGCCTAGGTTTCAGACCGAGCAGTGAACGAGGTACATGGTTAATTCCTGAGATGGCGGGACTGTCATATGCTGAGAGAATGGAGCAGCTGGGCTTGTACACTCTCGAGTTTAGAAGAATAAGAGGGAATCTCAATGAAACATATAAGATTGTTAAGGGCTTGGACACGCAAGAGGCAGGAAACATGTTCCCGATGTTGGGGGAGTCCAGAACCAGGGGCCACAGTTTAAGAATAAGGAGGAAGCCATTTAGAATGGAGACAAGGAAACACTTTTTCTCACAGAGAGTGGTGAGTCTGGGGAATTCTCTGCCTCAGAGGGTGGTGGAGGCAGGTTCTCTGGATGCTTTCAAGAGAGAGCTAGATGAGGCTCTTAAAAATAGCAGAGTCAGGAGATATGGGGAGAAGGCAGGAACGGGGTACTGATTGGGGATGATCAGCCATGATCACATTGAATGGCGGTGCTTGCTCGAAGGGCCAAATGTCCTGCTCCTGCACCTATTGTCTATTGTCAGGCCTACTTTCTGTTTATCAGCGGCCCATATGTAAAACACACTCATGGTGAAATCCAACTTTATTCCATTAAGTACACAGGAACATTCCAACAGCCAGCTGCTTGTGTCTGGCTCTACTGACTAGTGTGCCTGAGCGAGAGATAGAGAGAGAGAGAGAGAGTCTTTGTCTAGTACCGTAAGACCATGTAAAGGGTGGCATGCACATATGTGTGGTGAAGGTTATAAATGGCATGAATTAATAAGGGTTAATCTACATCCTCCCTCTTAAAGAAGTAAAGCAGATATAGTGGTTAGTGCGGCAAATATAAAACACCAGTATAAGGTGTGGCATTTATTATTTTACTGCATATGAGAGCACGTAAAACTAAACAGGTCATGCACAGTTCAGGTATAGCTGGTAAATTTTCCAATTAGCGGGTTTGGCTTGCAGACACGACCTGCATGTGTACGATAATAACCTCATCCTTCTCTAGGGAAGCAAGACCCTTATCGGGTGAACGTGGAGGAGAAGACACCGGTGGAGATTGGGGCACTGGGGAAGGCAGGGATGGGGCCGGCACCGGCAGAGGAATCGCGGGAACAGCATTCGCAGAGCGTGAGGGAAGGCTGGTCCAGGTAAGGACATGGAGGTGCTGGTTCATTAACTGGAAGGAGGTGTTGGCGGGTTCACCGATAAATGCCGTTGTCAATACTGACCAGGTACAAGCGTGGTTCCGCGGGGGACCCCAGAATGACTCAGGGGCGGCCGTAACCTCTGAGTGACCGCAAACGGAGAACCTGTCCTTTGTTGAGCGGTTGAAGTGGAGAGCTGGTTTAATCGTAGTATTTTCTTTGTATGTTGCGGCGGCATTTGAGCTGGGATTGGATAACTGACGGCGCACAAACCTGTGGTTCTAGTAGCTGCTTGGCCATAGGCAGAGTGGAGCGGGTTCGCCATGACATGAGCCATTCGGCTGCAGATCCCAGGAGAGGAACTACACTTAAAGGTCTACACTTTCCAAATCAATATGGTGTTATAAGGTCATAAGGAATAGGAGTAGAATTAGGCCATTCAGCCCATCAATGTCTACTCCGCCATTCAATCATGGCTGATCTACCTCTCCCTCCTAACCTCATTCTCCTGCCTTCTCCCCATAACCTCTGACACTTGTACTAATCAAGAATCTATCCATCTCTGCCTTAAAAAAACCCAACTGACTTGGCCTCCACAGCCTACCGTGACAAAGAATTCCACAGATTCACCACCCTCTGACTAAATAAATTTCTCCTCATCGCCTTCCTAAATAATGTCCTTTAATTCTGAGGCTATGACCTGTAGTCATAGACTCTCCCACTAATGGAAACACACTCTCCACATCCACATCCACTCCATCCAAGCCTTTCACTATTCTATATGTTTCAAAGAGGTTCTCCCTCATTCTTCTAAACTCCAGTGAGTAAAGGTTCAGCGCTGACAAATGCTCATTATAGGTCAACCTACTCAATCCTGGAATCATTCTTGTAAACCTACTCTGAACCCTCTCCAGAGCCAGCACATCCTTCCTCATTCTGATATGGTGCCCAAAATTGCTCACAATATTCCAGATGTGGCCTTACCAGCGCCTTATAGTGCCTCGAGTGGGTGACTTGGAGGGACATCAGCAGACCACCTCATTTACCTTGTGTCCTGAGTCATTTTTCTGCAAGGTATAGATGGCCGGGGATCTGGGAAGGGCTGTCGAAGAAGTCTCGACATCTTGATGTCATACACAGTGTGGCTGCTTCAAGCTGCAGCTACTATTTGCCGGTGGTGGAGGGGGCTGATGGATAAGCTGTAAGAGTCAATCAAGTGAGCACCTTTCTCTGTGATTATGTCTAGTCTCTTCAGTGTTTGTGGGAGCTGCACTTATTTACCACTTAGCAGTGAAAACCAGACTGCAGACGTAGTTTAAAATACAGATTAAGTATTCAAAACTGTACTTCTTTTAAGGCATACCAAATAAAAGATTTTGAAGATGGTGAACAGATTATCTTTGGTTATTATCTTTGTTTCAAATCACGTTTGGATGATTTAATACTGGCCTTTACTCTAAAACTTTACTTCAGATTCTGTCAGTGACGTGGTCTCATTTGTGGTCCCGATATTTACTGTAAATGGCAACTGATCTTTATCAGTGAACTTGAAGCAAAAATCGAAGTTTGGGGTTCCAAGCCTGTCCAACTCACATTTAGCTGTCACTGTTTTTGATGTCACCTGAACACATCAATTGGATTACTGTCTTGCCGTTTCCTGGAAAGTATCCATCACTGATTTATCATCTGGTCAGGACAGCTTGCTTGTGGTACATTGCGTGTGTTTACTCCTCTCACAGTTTATTCTCTCTTCCACAGAGATCATTGCATTATTATAATCCTTTGAGTCATAAATATTTCAGCTGGTGGCTTGACATGTTTATCACTTGCAATAATGTGAGACAAATGGCCTGACTTATTTACTTTTAAGTGAAGCATTTGGCAAAATCATATCATGACAGCCTCCTCAGAACACCTCATAATGAAAATATTTGTATAATCTCTCGTTCAATAATCAACTAATAATAAACTGGAAATGTCTTGTTTAGTGCAGCCCAGAAGTATGAATAATACAATTAAACAAAAAAAATCTCAATGTTTTGATTATGTTTAGATAGAATGTGTTTAGTTTAGTTGCTGTTTTGAGGGAAAATGAACTATTTAAGATAATATGTAAGGAGGGTGATAAGTGAAAAAATAAGGGAAGAGAATGATGAACAGATGGAACCAGTTGCGGGGGGTGGCGGGAGGGAGAGGAGGGGTGGGGAGGTGGCAGGGGGGTGGAATATAAGAGTGAAGAGGGATCCAACTATATCTCACCCACATACTCAACCAGTGGGGTTGAGTGTGTGGCTGAGAGATGGATGGACCCCTTTTCATTCTCAGTCAATGCAAATGTTGACTTGAAACCTTGACAATTCCTTTCCCCTTAGCTTCTTGACTTGCTGAATTCCTCCAGCTGTTTGTGTTTCATTAAGATACCCAGGCCTCTTTGCCTTTGTCTGCCTTTAAGGAATCTGAACAATAACTGAAATAGCCCAGGCGTTCGTACAAAATATAAAATGCTAAAGTATTTCAACGGGTCAGGCAGCATCTACAAAGGAAATGGATCAGCAACGATTCAGGTTCAGATCCTCCTACAGACTTTCCCAGACCTGAAATGTCGCCTCTCCATTCCCTCCATAGAGGCTGCTTGACATATTGGGTATCTCCAGCATATTGTGCTTTGCTCAAAATTCCAACACCTGTGGTTCCTTGTGTCTCCATGCACATTAACGTTTGTTTTAAACCCTCTTAAAATTTGTTATGCGATAAGCACGACAGACTCAATCCTATGGCCTGGGCAATACAAACCAACAATTTGTTACAAGCACAGCCAGCATGTTTAAGTTGACAGTAATTTGGGAGGATTATTTAATTTTCCGTTGGCTCAAATTTGCATTTACAGTCATTGCAATCCTGTCAGCTACCTAACCCACTCATGCTCCTTTCCTTCCCCACCAACACACTTCCCTGGCTTAGTAGCGACTACCTCCAAAGTCTGCTGATGTAAATACACGCATTAACCATACTTGCAGGCTGTTAAAGAGCCCAAGATCCCTGCCTTTTGCCTTCTGCTTGGATCCTGTGCTGAAACCTTGGATGATCCAAGATTCATTTAGTTTTAGTTTTAGCTTTAGAGATATAGCAAGTACAAACAGCCCTTTGCCCCACCGAGTCGCGTTAACGAGCGATTACCCACACACTAGCTATATTGTCCATACTAGGGACAATTTATAGAAGTCAATTAACCTACAAACTTACGTGTCTTTGCAATGTGGGAGGAAACCGGAGCTCCTGGAGAAAGCCCACGCGGTCACAGCAGGAATATACAAATTCCGTACAGACAGCATCAAGGTCAGAATTGAACCCGGGTCTCTGGCATTATAAAGCAGCAACTATACCACTGTGCCACTGTGCTGTCCTCAGTTAGTGAGAGTGGAATGCCTTTTCTGAAACAACAGATCAATAACACATCCACAGGTAAACATATTTGCTTTGTAGTGTGCATCTCTGTTTAAAATTGCTGTTTATTGCTAATTATAATGCTGTTTCATGACTTTGAGATTTTACTGAGTGTAATGTCATGTATGAGCACATTGGATTTTTTGAAATATATGAATTCTTGCTTTTATTATCTTTTGCCACATTATCTACACTTGATATCTTTGAAAACCAAAAAAATACAAGAAATGTATTTTTCAAGAAAGCTCGTTGCATTAAATATTAAATTGGGCCAGAGGTATGAAGCCATCATCTCTGTGGGAGGCAGAAGATTGCCACTATTGTGACAGGGGGCAAGTGGAGGCTATACAATGGGATGAAGCTGAGTGCTGGACTTTTTATAGAAAGACGCAGATTTCATAAATAACACAATACAACATCTTAAATCTGCAGATCTCTGCACTTACTATTGGCGTGAAACTACAGTTTAGCATTTTCAAGGACCCAGAGGCTGAAATTTACAAAGTCTTTAATAATATCAATTCACTTAACCCTCCTCATAACTTTTTAACATTTCAGTTATTTAACTAATGGCTTACCTGTTTAGATATTTTCAATGTGTGCTTTTGAGAACTGAAAGGTGGAAGGAACTTAAGCAAATATTGATCTATTTAAGCAGAATTTTTAGATAACCTGAACCATCAGTTTGATCACTGCTCTGCATACTTAAAGAGGGCATATCCATATATCAGTGAAGAAGAAAATATTAGAGCAAAGCTGGATTTTATAGTAAGTCAGGTCGAGGGGAGTTCCCCCCGCCACGGGTACCATGTAATCCCGTGCTACCTGTTTCATGGTCGGATAGTCGGCGACTAAACCGTCTCCCTGCTATGATCACATTGAATGGCAGTGCTGGCTCGAAGGGCTGAATGGCCTACTTCTGCACATATTGTCTATTGTCTATTGTCTCCCCCACCTGGTTTGTCAGGTGAGGAGGGATCTGTGGAACCCCAGCAGGACCAAAAACAAGACCTGTCAAAGGGTGGATGAGCTCATAGCGAGCCAACGGCCATCCACACTTCAATAGAAGTTGCGATCCCTGTCGTAATACCATTGAAAGGCACCGTGCCTGTTGATGTTTTCAATTGTGATAATGATGATGATGGATTTTATAAATGGTATGATTCAATGAAAGGAAAATAAGCATCAGAAATTAACTAGAGCTTCCTGGAAAGCAGTTGAGTGCACATGGCTTCAGAAGGCCATGGCTGGATGAGTAAATGGAGATGAGGAGGAATTCCTTTAGTCAGAGGAAGGTACATCTGTGGAATTCAACACCACAGATGGTTGTGGAGGCCATGTCATTGAGCATTTTTAAAGCAGAGATTGATAGATTCTTGATTAGTAAGGGTGTCAAAGGTTATGGGGAGAAGGCTGGAGAATGGAGTTGAGAAGGAAAAATAGATTATCCATGATTGAATGACAGAGTATTCCAAGACTTGATGGGCCGAATGGCCTAAATTCTGCTCCTATGTCTTATGGTCTTATGGAAATGTCTGGTATATCTGGTCCACCACACTGAAATATTTGATTGGCTTTGTTGAAGTATTTCAAATCTTTCGACTTTACTCTAGACTTTAGAAACAGAGTGAGGAGACATGCCTTTCGGCCCACTGAGTCTGCGTCGACCAACAATCCCCGTGCACTAACACTATCCTACGCAATAGTGATAATTAAACAATTTTACCAAATCTACAATCCTATATACCTTCAGAGTGTGAGAGGAAACTGGAGCACTGAAGAAAACCATGTGGTCACAGGGAGAGCGTAGAAACTCCGTGCAGATCAGTTCCGTTTCCTCATTAATTTCAAAAGATCAGTTGCTTTAATCCAAACGTATTGAAAGACAGAAGGAGGTGAGAAAACCAGACCATTATTGTTAGGGTTACCTTGAGGATGCATGTCAGCAGGATATTCCTCTAGTGACAACATTACAGCCGAGTGAGTTCTTTCATCCAATGTTCACATTCTTGCACTTCTAGTCAGGACAATTGGATAGCAATGAGGAGCAGTAATTCTGTTTGAGTTTTTCTCCATCCCGAACAATTAAGGGTAATTATACCAAAGGAGATTTGTTTTAAATGATGAGGATTGAAAGGTGAATTTACATTATCATCCAGATATTCCAGTGCAAACTGTACCCTTCTGCCCTGGTTAGATCCACAGTTCAAATTTAAGAACAGTATTATATTGAACAGAATGCTCAATCTTCAACTTTCCTGTAGAAAGAATCAGCAGGAGATAGAAATCAGCGAGCAAAAAAGACACTTAGTGGCAGGAAATGACAAAGAAAAGATTTGATTGAAAGATGGCAGAGAAGTAACAATAAATGCAATAGTTTTCCGCATGGTTGACACCGAATTCAATTCAAATGTCTTTCCTGACTCCACACACCATATCCCACACTATGTTCTGGGGCAGAACTAAAAGAAATTGACAGGAACCATACTGCAGGTTAGAAAATGTCAGGTATTCATGTTATAATGTCCATCACATTGCATCAACTGATTAACAGGAGAATAGACATGGACAGCTGTAGCTCACAAATGCAATTGCATGAAATAACTTCTCTTAAAGGTATTTTGAGAAATCAATCAACCAAGCTAATGGAATGCTTGCATTTATTTCAAAAGGGTTGGATTGCAATGCAGGAAAAAGCTCTGCTTTAATGATATAAGCTTTGGTCACAATCCATTTCATACTCAGTCCAGTTCAGGCTTTTGCTGCTCTGAGAGGGGATATTAGCCCTGAAGAGGGTGATTTGGGAGTTAAATTATCAGAAAAACTTGTTGCCTTTTAGTTTAAATGAGTGATGATCTAATTTTTAAAAGAAAATGCTTGAGTAACTCAACGTGTCAGGACATGGATATGTGAACCTTCTTCCGATTGCTGAGTTACTCCAGTACTTTGCATTTTTTTGGTAAACCAGCATTTACAG
The DNA here is from genome assembly GCF_010909765.2 of Amblyraja radiata. Lineage (NCBI taxonomy): Eukaryota > Metazoa > Chordata > Chondrichthyes > Rajiformes > Rajidae > Amblyraja > Amblyraja radiata. Next base: position 43,755,806 of record NC_045956.1, on the reverse strand, counting down.
TTTCTTGTGTCTCAATATGTCTAACTGAACTCTTTAAAACTTAAAAAGAGAGTAGTTGCATAGAAACTATATTTTCTCACAGACAAGTAACGAATGCGAGAACATATCTTCAAATGAGATCTGATCCATTTACAAGTGAAATCAGAAGGCACTTTTCACATAAAGGGGGATAAAAAATCTAGAATTTTATGTTCTAATTATTCAGAAAGCTGGCATGTTCAAGAGTGAAATCGACAGATTTTTGATAGGTTAGACTAAGTGGAGATGTGGAAATAATACACGTAAATGGAATTAATGTTATGCTCAATCTAATTGAATTGTGGAGCAGGATCAAGGAATTTTATGGCCTCTTTTTAATATCTTCTGCCATTCCTTTATTTTTGCCAAATATGTGTTTTGAAGCAGAATTTGTATAGTAATCATTCTTAAATGGAAAAACTGTTTCAGACGTGGTATAGTTTCACAATATTAACTGTAAGGCCAGGTTAATTTTACTTTCAAGTTGAGAGAAGGAGCAGCAAGGGATCTATAAGAAGTAGTTGTTAATGTTCAGGAGTGACTGCCCCTGGATGGTGTTTAAAAGGAAGGAAGAATTCCACAGATTCACCACCTCTGACTAAAGAAATTTCTCCAGAGAACGTCCTTTAATTCTGAGGCTATGATCTCTAGTCCTAGACTCTCCCACTAGAGGAAACATCCTCTCCGCATCCACTCTACCCAAGCCTTTCACTATTCTGTATGTTTCAATGAGGTCCCCCCTCATTCATCCAAACTCCAGCGAGTGCAGGCCCCGTGCCTACAAACGTTCATTATAGGTTAACCTACACATTCCTGGGATCATTCTTGTAAACCTCTTTTGGACCCTCTCCAGAACCAGCACATTCTTCCTCAGATATGGTGCCCAAAATTGCTCACAATATTCCAGATGTGGCCTTCCCAGTGCATTATAGAGCCTCAGCCCTGTCAACCAGGTTTAGGTTTAGGTTTATTATTGTGGGTAGTCAGGGATACCTCCAGTGTTCCTAAGGACAACACCAGTGGTGTAGCAGAGAGGCCTGTTGGATGGTTTAGGAAAGAGACTGTGTTGAGGTAAAGTATTGCTTGAAGGGAAGTGCAGAGACTTTGGATCGTGGGGCTTTGGCGAGTGGGTGTCGGATGGTAAAAGTACAGTCTGTTTTTAATATGTAACTCTTCCTTGCACCTTCTTATCATGTAGTTTGCCGTGTCAATTGGGTTAAGGTTTACAGTTATTATTATCACATGTACCAAGATACAGTGAAAACCTTTGTTTTGCATGCTATCCAATCAAATCAGATAACACAATACATAAATACAATCAAGCCAAACTCAAGTGCAATAGGCAGAGTGAAGGGAAAGATACAGGGTGCAGGATATAGTTTTTCTGAAGAAGGGTCTTAACCTGAAACATTCCGCATTCCTTCTATCAAGAGTCCCGCTGCATTACTCTAGCATTTTGTGTCTATCTTTGATGTAAACCAGCATCTGCAGTTCCTTACTACACATACCCTTAAAAACATTGATGTGCAGCATTGATGTTCAGTAGGATTTTGGGGTCCAGGTCCATTGCTTCCTGAAAGTGGCAACACAAGTAGATGGAGTGTCAAAGGTGTGTTGTATGCTTGCCTTCATTGGTCGGGGCATTGTGTATAAGCATCAGGAAGTCATGATGCAGCTCTATATGATTTTTGGCCAGGCCACATTTGGAACATTTAAGATACTTTTAGATGGGAACACATGGATATGCAGGGACTGGAGTGATATGGATCATGTGCTGACAAGTGAGATTAGATTATTGTGGCATCATGTTCGGCCGAAGGGTAAGTTCCTGCGCAGAACTTTTCTATGTTCCATGTTCAAACTCCTGGACAATGTGTTCCTTTGCGGGCCAGGCAGCATCTCTGGAGAGAAGGAATGGGTGATGTTTCGGGTTGAGACCCTTCTTCAGACCCTAAACCTCACCCATTCCTTCTCTCCAGAGATGCTGCCTGTCTGAAGAAGGGTTTCGACCCAAAACGTTGCCTATTTCCTTCGCTCCATAGATGCTGCCTCACCCGCTGAGTTTCTCCAGCATTTTTGTCTACCTTCGATTTTCCAGCATCTGCAGTTCCTTCTTAAACATGCTGCCTGTCCCGCTGAGTTACTCCAGCATTTTGTGTCTATCTTCGGTTTAAACCAGCGTCTGCAGTTCCTTCCAACACAATGTGTTCCTTTTCTAGCCCAATTTCATGGTCGAAAACAAAATGCAATTCCAAAGTTAATTCTAATTGATATCAACAAAATAATCATAATCCATTTGAGAAGCTATGAGTTTCATTGTGACAGGAGTATGCTAACATTGAGTCTCACTACTTCTGGACAAGGTATCAGTATTTTCTTAGAAAATACTGATACCTTATTTTCAGCAGAAAATAACAAAAGGAATACTCTCAATATTATCTTAACAGATATAAAGGTATGATTGTGACAGCAGCATACAATTCCATATAAGAATAAATCTATTTATTGTGACCATTCCAACAGGAAATAATTATAGCATATGTAAACTTTTTTTTCAAAAATGTTGGTGGTTAGCTTTTACAAGTATGTAATTTGGCAATTTCTTAATCTCTGCATTGTGGTGGGAACTGTTTGATTCTGATTTGACATCCAGGCCTGATGCAGCAAACTCTGTTGTTAAAAGACAAGTGTAAATCTCAGAAACCAAAGGAACATAAATTAAACATTCAGATTTGGTCCCATTAAGACACTCAAGCCATTTTAACATGATCCTGGTTATCTAAACAATGCTTCTGCTACTACACGGTTTTACACATTAAGAGTACAAAAATGATTAAAAATTACATTTTGCCACTTGCACAGCCTGCAGCTCAGAACACATTAATGTATGCTTTCTCACATTTGGATATTTTATTTCACAGTGATCCTCTGTTCAGAAGACAGAATTACGAATAGATTAATTGTGATTTGATAAAATATTTGATAAATATTTTACAAAATTATTTTATTACAATCAAAATGGTACACAGGACAAAAAGGTAATGGAGTTACTGCAAAAACAAAAGGAAATGTGGTCTCATAGTTTCCATGCCCAAATCAATAAACCTAATGTAAGGAAAAAGTGCGGCATGGAAGTGCAGACAGAATCCTAATGCTGCAAATATGTAGAAATAGAAAAGGCAAATAACACAAATTTTCCCCACCAATAAAATAGTCAGAACTAGATTACTAGATGTGGAATCTGCACAAGCTTATGCTAATGTAACACTTTGAGGCTGTGGCTTTCCAGAAAAAATAAATTGAGGAAATAGGCTAGAATATCCAATGCCACTGTTCATCCTCCACAAATTATACATCAAATGAACAGCCTCGTTAGTGTGCATGTTTTTGTAAGTTGTTGATTATTAAGGTATAGTGAGAAACTTCCGTCACTGTATATGTTAGCATTACATTTTGTATAGAACATACAGCACAGAAGATCACATTTGTGCTTACCTGGAAAGGAGACCCAATCTTTCAGGTTTTGAATGAAAACACGAAGAACTCCGCCAGATATATGAAACTGTTTCTCAATAGAGTATAAAACTTCAGGCTTGTCAAGGTTAAGGATTTAAGCCAATTCCCGATGGAGAGATGTAGAAAAAAGATTCATTGTTTTTTAATCTAGAACTAACAACTGTGTCAATGGTCCGAACCCAAGGATATCAAATGAGTTGTCCTATGCACTAGATGGGCCATGGAAAAATGGTGTATATAAACATTGTGGCATTATTTGTGAGAAATATAAAACAAAAACAATTAAAACAATTTAATTCTGATGATAGTTGAATGATTCACAAGATATGTCATTTTATCCCCTCTGATACGATTTCCATCCACAAAATCCTTGATGCAAATTTGTTGGTGGGTTATGAGTTTAAAGAAGTGATTGTTTGAACCCACATTAGGGGCTAAATTCAATAGCCCTGAAAATTGATGTGGAAATTACAATGCCTGTTTGATACTCATTGGTTCTGGAGCAGGCAACACATCAGCTTAGTGTTGCCTCTTGATATTGGTGACAGCAGAATCCAGCCAACATTAAGCTGAAATCTTTTCTTGAACTTTGTTAATGCGTGTTGAGCATCATATAAAGACAACCTGCAATACTTGAAAATAGTCTGCAGCTCTTAAGGACATTGGCTTTCAGGTTTTCCATGGATGAAACTAACCCATGAAGACTGACACAAGCATGGCATAGAGATGCTTGGTATTCGGAGAAGACCAATCATGTCTACTCAAGAAAGTAGCGTCATAACATCACAGAGGCACAGAGCACAGAATCAAGCACTTTGGGCTAACTTGCCCATGTCAACCAAGATGCCAATTTATACTAGTCCCACCTGACTGCATTTGGCCCACATCCCTTTCCTAACCATGTACCTGTCCAAATACCTTCTTTGGGAGCTTGTGTCATATATCCATCACCCTGTGTGAAAAGGTTGCCTCTAAGGTTCCTGGTAAATCTCTCCCCTCTCACCTTAAACTTACAGTGGCTTGCAAAAGTTTTCATACCCCTTGAACTTTTCCACATTTTGTCACGTTACAACCACAAACGTAAATGTATTTTATTGGGATTTTATGTGATAGACCAACACAAAATGGTGCATAATTGTGAAGTGGAAGGAAAATGATACATGGTTTTCAAATTTTTTTACAAATAAAAAACTGAAAAGTGTGGCGTGCAAAAGTATTCAGGCCCCCTGAGTCAATACTTTGTAGAACCACCTTTCGCTGCAATTACAGCTGCAAGTCTTTTGGGGTATGTCTGTACCAGCTTTGCACATCTAGAGACTGAAATTTTTGCCCATTCTTCTTTGCAAAATAGCTCAAGCTCAGTCAGATTGGATGGAGAGCGTCTGTGAACAGCAATTTTCAAGTCTTGCCAGAGATTCTCAATTGGATTTAGATCTGGACTGACTGGGCCATTCTAACACATGAATATGCTTTGATCTAAACCATTCCATTGTAGCTCTGGCTGTATGTTTAAGGTCGTTGTCCTGCTGGAAGGTGATTGCCCTGTATTTGGCTCCATCCATCTTCCAATCAACTCTGACCAGCTTCCCTGTCCCTGCTGAAGAAAAGCATCCCCACAGCATGATGCTGCCACCACCATGTTTCACAATGGGGATGGTGTGTTCAGGGTGATGTGCAGTTTTAGTTTTCCGCCACACATTGCGTTTTGCATTTAGGCCAAAAACTTCCATTTTGGTCTCATCTGACCAGAGCACCTTCCTCCACATGTTTGCTGTGTCCCCCACATGGCTTGTGGCAAACTGCAAACGGGACTTCTTATGGCTTTTTTTTAACAATGACTTTCTTCTTGCGACTCTTCCATAAAGGCCCGATTTGTGGAGTGCAAAACTAATAGTTGACCTGTGGACAGATTCTCCCACCTGAGCTGCGGATCTCTGCAGCTCCTCGAGAGTTACCATGGGCCTCTTGGCTGCTTCTCTGATCAATGCTCTCCTTGCCCGGCCTGTCAGTTTAGGTGGACGGCCATGTCTTGGTAGGTTTGCAGTTGTGCCATACTCTTTCCATTTTCGGATGATGCATTGAACAGTGCTCCGTGAGATGTTCAAAGCTTGGGATATTTTTTTATAACCTAACCCTGCTATAAACTTCTCCACAACATTATCCCTGACCTGGCTGGTGTGTTCCTTGGGCTTCATGATGCTGTTTGTTCACTAATGTTCTCTAACAAACCTCTTGAGGCCTTCACAGAACAGCTGTATTTATACTGAGATTGGATTACACACAAGTGGACTCTATTTACTAATTAGGTGACTTCTGAAGGCAATTGGTTGCACTGGATTTTATTTAGGGGTATCAGAGTAAAGGAGCCTGAGTGCTTTTGCACGCCACACTTTTCAGTTTTTTATTTGTAAAAAAATTTGAAAACCATGTATCATTTTCCTTCCACTTCACAATTATGCGCTACTTTGTGTTGGTCTATCACATTAAAAATCCCAATAAAATACATTTACGTTTGTGGTTGTAACGTGACAAAATGTGGAAAAGTTCAAGGGGTATGAATACCTTTGCAAGCCACTGTATGTCCCCCGGTTCTTGATTCCCCTACTCTGGTAAAATACTCTGCATTTACCTTATCTATTCCTAAGCACTGGTGAGCAATAGTCTCATCACTACCAGAAATCAAATTATAAGGACTTGGATAGAAACAAAATGATGGAGTAACTCAGCAGGTCAAGCAGCATCTCTAGAGAAAATAAATAGGTGACGTTTCGGGTTGAGATCCTTCTTTAGTCTAAGAGTTGCTTCTTTAGCTTTTTAGAGTAACCACTGAGTTACACCAGCATTTTGTGTCTATCTTCGATTAAACCAGCATTTGCAGTTCCTTCCTGCACTCTAAGGACTAGGATCTAGTAGTGAATGTATCTTTAAATAGTACTAGACTAAGTGGAACCCGTTGGGTGCCATGTTCACACGGGAGGGCTGGTCCACCGACGCAATAATCCACCTCTCCACCAATTCGAATATTGGTGGCCAATGGGGGGGGGGCTTTCTGGAGTGCTGGTATGGGTTCTTGGGGTGGCAGCTCAGTCCCTCAAGCCTGATCTGATGGCAGCTCACTCACGGCTGCTGGGCTGGCTGTTCCTTGAAATTCATGACTATTCCTTGAAATTCCATTTCAAGTAGGGTGCAAGGCCACCAAATTCAAATCCATGTTCCTACCATTTCAAGCAGGGTGCAAGGCCACCAAATTCAAGTGCAGGTTCGTACCACTCTGAGCAGGGTGCAAGGCCACCGAATTCAAGTGCAGTTTCCAACCACTTCAAGCAGGGTGCAAGGCCACCGAATTCAAGTGCAGTTTCATACCACTTCAAGCTGGATCCAAGGCCACCAAATTCAAGTGCAGTTTCATACCACTTTCAGTAGGGTGCAAGGCCACCAAATTCAGTGCAGTTTCATACCACTTCAAGCAGGATGCAAGGCCGCCAAATTCAAGTGCAGTTTCATTCCACTTTAAGCAGGGTCGAAGGCCACCAAATTCAAATGCAGCTTCATACCATTTCATGCAGGGTGAAACCACCATAAAACCACACAAAACACCAAACTCACAGTTCAGTAGACATTCAGTGTGTTCAGTTTATTCACAGATCAGCCAGTCATGACCTCTCCCTCCCCCAACATGCAGGGACCGAGCCACACCCACACTTCCAGGTTTTATACCCCTCCCCCTCCCACCGGAAAAGGTGTGGCTTTCAGGGCATGATTGACAGGAGAGAGATTCTCAACATTTTTTAAACACTAATGACACTTTTATTTTTAATTGATGGGAAGAATTCTCTGCAACTGCTCAGTGGAGGGGGGATTGAGTAAGATGGCCAAAAATCACAGCCGTAAGTGGTAGTGTTTTATCTAATATGAATATACAGAGCAAACAGGAAGTAAGTGCATTTGCAGTAGAGCCATCATTTGCAGAAAGTAGTGCCTTTCAACTTCAAGCCAAAGCACCCAAGCCACCATTTGCAGTAAGTAGTGTCTTTCAACTTAAAGCCAAAGCACCCAAGCCACCATTTGCAGTAAGTAGTGCCTTTCAACTTCAAGCCAAAGCACCCAAGCCACCATGTACAGTAAGTAGTGCCTTTCAACTTAAAGCCGAAGCACCCAAGCCACCATTTGCAGTAAGTAGTGCCTTTCAACTTCATGACACCATTTGCAGTAAATAGTGCCTTTCAACTTCAAGCCAAAGCACCCAAGCCACCATTTGCAGTAAGTAGTGCCTTTCAACTTCAAGCCAAAGCACCCACCACCATATGCAGTAAGTAGTGCCTTTCAACTTCAAGCCAAAGCACCCAAGCCACCATGTGCAGTAATTAGTCCCTTTCAACTTCAAGCAAAACACGCAAGCAACCATTTGCAGTAAGTAGTGCCTTTCAACTTCAAGCCAAAGCACCCGCCACCATTTGCAGTAAGTAGTGCCTTTCAACCTCATGCCACCATTTGCCGTAAGTAGTGCCTTTGAACTTCAAGCCAAAGCACCCAAGCCACCATTTGCAGTAAGAAGTGTCTTTCAACTTCAAGCCAAATCACCCGCCACCATTTGCAATAAGTAGTGCCTTTCAACTTCAAGCCAAAGCACCCAAGCCACCATTTGCAGTAAGTAGTGCCTTTCAATTTCAAGCAAAGCACTCAAATCACCATTTGCCGTAAGTGGTGCCTTTCAACCTCAAGCCAAACCACCCAAGCCACCATTTGCAGTAAGTAGTGCCATTCAACTTCAAGCTAAAGCACCCAAGCCACCATTTGCAGTAAGAAGCGCCTTTCAACTTCAAGCCAAATCACCCGCCACCATTTGCAGTAATTAGTGCCTTTCAACTTCAACCAAAGCACCCACGCCACCATGTGCAGTAAGTAGTGCCTTCCAACTTCAAGCAAATCACCCGCCACCATTTGCAGTAAGTAGTGCATTTCAACTTCAAGCCAAAGCTTCCAAGCCACCATTTGCAGTAAGTAGCGCCTTTCAACCTCAAGCCAAAGCACCCAAGCCACCATTTGCAGTAAGTAGTGCCTTTCAACTTCAAGCCAAAGCACCCAAACAACCATTTGCAGGCAGTGCCTTTTTACATCAAACAAACCATATTTTCATTTTCAAACCACATTAAGGGTACTCACAGTTTTGTAGACATTTGTTCAATGTTATTCAGAGCTCATAGAGACATGACCCTTGGCTTCATCCATCTTGCCGAGAGTGTGTGAGGCACACCACTTCCTGGTTTTATAGTCACTCCCCCTCCCTCCAGCAGGTGCAGCAGAGAGAATGGTGATTTTTTTAAAACTTCAAGCCAAAGCTGCCAAGCCACCATTTGCAGCAAGTAGTGCCTTTCAACATTAAACCAAAGCTCCCAAGCCACCATTTGCAGTAAGTAGTGCCTTTCAACCACATGCCACCATCTGCAGTAAGTAGTGCTTTCAAATTCAAGCCAAAGCACCCAAGCCACCAATTGCAGTAAGTAGTGCCTTTCAACTTCAAGCCAAAGCACCCAAGCCACGATTTGCAGTAAGAAGTGCCTTTCATCTTCAAGCCAAATCACCCACCACCATTTGCAGTAAGTAGTGCCTTTCAACTTCAAGCCAAAGCTCCCAAGCTACCATTTGCAGTAAGTAGTGCCTTTCAACTTCAAGCCAATGCTCCCAAGCCACCATTTGCAGTAAAGTGCCTTTCAACTGCAAGCCAAAACACCCAAGCCACCATTTGCAGTAAGGAGTGCCTTTCAACTTCAAGCCAAAGCACCCAATCAACCATTTGCAGGCAGTGCCTTTTTACTTCAAACAAACCATATTTTCATTTTCAAACCACATTAAGGGTACTCACAGTTGTGTAGACATTTGTTCGGTGTTATTCAGAGCTCAGAGAGACGTGACCCTTGGCTTCATCCATCTTGCAGAGAGTGAGTGAGGCACACCACTTCCTGGTTTTATAGTTCCCTCCCCCTCCCTCCAGCAGGTGCAGGAGAGAGAATGGTGATTTTTTTAAACTTCAAGCCAAAGCTCCCTAGCCACCATTGGCAGTAAATAGTGCAATTCAACTTCAAACCAAAGCACCCATGCCACCATTTGCAGTAAGTAGTGCTTCAAATTCAAGCCAAAGCACCAAAGCCATCATTTGCAGTAAGTAGTGCCCTTCAACCTCAAGCCAAAGCACCCAAGCCACCATTTGCAGTAAGTAGTGCCTTTCAACTTCAAGCAAAGCACCCAAGCCACCATTTGCAGTAAGTAGTGACTTTCAGCTTCAAGCCAAAACATCCAAGCCACCATTTGCAGTAAGTAAGTAGTGCCTTTCAACTTCAAGCCAAAGCTCCCAAGCCACAATTTTCAGTAAGTAGTGCCTTTCAACTTTAAACCAAAGCTCCCAACCCACCATGTGCAGCAAGTAGTGCCTTTTAACATCAAGTCAAAGCACCCAAGCCACCATTTGCAGTAAGTAGTGCCTTTCAACTTCAAGCCAAAGCACCCAAACAACCATTTGCAGGCAATGCCTTTTTACTTCAAACAAACCATATTTTCATTTTCAAACCACATTAAGGGTACTCACAGTTGTGTATACATTTTTTCAGTGTTATTCAGAGCTCAGAGAGACGTGACCCTTGGCTTCATCCATCTTGCAGAGAGTGAGTGAGGAACACCACTTCCTGTTTTTATAGTCTCTCCCCCTCCCTCCAGCAGGGGCAGCAGAGAGAATGGTGAATGTTTTTAAAACATTAATATCTCTCTTATTTTTCATCGATAAGAAAAATCCTCCACACCCGTAAGGCAGAGGGGGGCTCTGAGCGAGGTGGCCATAAATGACGCCCGTAGGTGCTGGCGTTCTGTCGGAAATCGCAGCACAGTGGGCCAAAAGCGGTCAAGATCAGAGATTTAGTGATATAGATATCCCAACCACTGCACTATTACCTTCAGACACACACCTAATAACAATTCCTATCCATCAGGACACATACATAAAATTCACATGCTCCACTGCACCCTTCCATACTTTTGCATTTAAATAAAGGAAGTGATAGCTTCTCGGACTGGAGGCCCGTGACTAGAGGCATGCCTCAGGGTTTGGTGCTGGGCCCATTACTATTTGTCATCTATTTCAATGATTTGTATGCAAACGTGCATGGCAAGATAAACAAGTTAACAAATGATACAAAAGTGGATGTCATTGCAGATATTGAAGATGGTTGTGAAAAATTGCAGCAGGATCTTGATCGGTTGGCCAGATGGGCTGAGGAATGGTTGATGGAATTTAATATGGAGAAATGTGAGGTGTTGTATTTTGGGAAGACTAACAGGGGCAGGACCAATACAGTGAATGGTAGGACTTTGGACAGTGTTATAAAAGAGAGGGATCTTGGACTGCAGTACATAGTCCGTTGAAGGTTGAGTCGCAGGTAGATAAGGTTGTCAAAAAGGCTTTTGGCATATTGGCCTTCATCAGTCAGAGTATTGAGTATAGAAGTTGGGAGGTCATGTTGTACTTGTATAAGACATTGGTGAGGCCGTATTTCGAGTAAATTTACAAGAAACAGACTGTGTAATTACACGCATATTTTCAACCTGCTCAATTTCTTATCTCTAAACATAGTAAACTTCTCTCCATGTAATTTTCATGTTCATTTCAGGCACACAACTTGGCCACATGAAAAAGGCAATGATAAGGCATGCCCTCGCGTACAGGTAGACTTAGTGTGATGATCGGAGGACAGTGCATATGCATGACCTGTACATGATGTGACACCCGACACAAAACCTTGCAGTCCAAGCAAGGACCGGGAATGTGTTGGTTTGCCAAAATGTGAGGTCTCAAAATAACCCTGCTCCTGTGGGCTTTAACGGGGCAAGCTGGGGATAGTGCATGAGCTGTTTGATGTATTGAGAAAACAGGCAAAAGTGCTTGCTCATTGTCAGGGAGCATTTAGCAATCCAGCATCAGTTTGCCCACACTTCCAGGTAAAGCTTGTTTTCCACTGAGGAAAGAGACCGACAGCATGCTTACAACCATGGGCTAAATGATGGGACAGCCGATGCTGCATCTTCCAATATAACACAAGCAACTTCCACTCAATCGAATCGTAGCTCATGCTGCTCCACTATCGCTGTGGATTGCAACTACTATCTACCTCATTGGTGATCCTCGGACGATCTTTGATTGGACTTTGTGTTCAAGAAGGAACTGCAGATGCTGGAAGATCGAAGGTACACAAAAATGCTGGAGAAACTCAGCGGGTGCAGCAGCATCTATGGAGCGAAGGAAATAGGCGACGTTTCGGCCCGAAACGTCGCCTATTTCCTTCGCTCCATAGATGCTGCTGCACCCGCTGAGTTTCTCCAGCATTTTTGTGTACCTTCGATTGGACTTTGCTGGCTTTACCTTGCACTAAATGTTATTCCTCCATCATGTATCTATACACTGCAAATTGCTCAATTGTAATCATGTATTGTCTTTCTGCTGACTGGACAGCACGTAACAAAAAGCTTTTCACTGTGCCTCGGTAATAAACTAAATTGAACTTGTTTTGATGTGTTTCCAAAGGTCTCCAACTGCCTTCAATCAGATTAGTTGGATTACTACAAGGGCCACTTTGTGTTGAGTGGCTGCAAAGATTGCTGGAGTTGCAGACTGTAAGGAATGCTGTCAAAGTATACAGTGGGATATAGATCAACTACAGAAATGGGCAGAGAAATGGCAGATAAAGTTTAATCCGCATAAGTGTGAGGTGTTGCTTTATTTCAGGTTTCCTGCATCCGCTGTTTTTGAACATTATAATCAGAGAGGAACATGTCATGTTTACAAGCTCTGATACTGATGTTCTTTATCAGATAATTCTGTCTCAAAAGGATAAATTGCCTGTGGCCGCAAAGAAGAAAACATTTAATTGCTTTTGTTATGAATGAATTAAGTGGAGCTTAAGTTGAATTATCTCAAGTAGGAAAGTTGTTTACAAAGAAAGGTTTCAGCAAAGACGTGGCATTTAGAGAATGGAATATGGAAATCCTTTACTGTTGTAATGAAGTTACAGAAATCCAAGATGGATAAGGGTCAGTCTAAAGAAAATAAGTTTTCTGATTTAGCTTGTCCAAAGAAAGATTTGGTTAAAACCACAGGGAAACAGCAAAAGTGAATGATTTTTTTTTCTGCATGGATGACAGTTAATAAAAGTTTTTTTCAGTATAAGCAACTCCATGAATTCCTTTAATAAATCACACACTTTCAAAACGGCAGTCCATAGATGCCCTACATCTGGTATTGTCCTTTTTAATTGAAGCAACTGGCTCCATTACATCTCACCGGTATTTAATTCATTGCAAATAACCCTTGAAGAGAAAGGACAACACAAAAGCAGAATAGATTCTAGGAGACTGGCCGATGGCTCTTTATAATATTGTGTTAAAATGAGGTGGAGAGCGACGAGACATTCTCAGCAAACCATGTGAATCATTTCACTAAGCCGACTTCTGTGGCTACAGATGCTGGTTTACACCAATGATAGACACAAAATGCTGGAGCAACTCAGTGAGTCAGGCAGCATCTCTGGAGAAAAGGAATAGGTGATGTTTCGTGTCAGAACCCTTCATCAGACTGAGGGGTAGACTGATGAAGTGAAATGAAGTGTCAAGAGCAGACTGATGAAGGGTGTCGACCTAAAACATCACCTATTCCTTTTCTCCAGAGATGCTGCCTGACCCGCTGAATTACTCCAGCATTTTGTGTCTATCTTCTGCTGTGGCAGTAAAGCTGACTCAAAGGCTGTCACATATTTGCCCAGACCAGCAAAGCTTATTTGCTGCACTGAATTGCTGCACTACAGGGTATTTGTAAATACCTATATTGTGCTTTGTGTACCACGTGTAGTTGTGCTAATCAGGACACTGATTTGCTGAGTTCTTAGTGCAGTTTATGTTAAAATCATGTGTGGATATAGCAAAGGCGTTTCTGCAAAGAACCAACTGATGGAGGTGCTCGATGGGTCAGGTGGCATCTGTGGAGGGGAATGAACAAATGACAATTCAGGAAGCTTGTTTTAGGTGAGAAAGATTAAATTGGGATTGGGATAATGACACAGTTTGACACAGGTCCACTGTGAGATTGGATTGCTTGAGGAACCCGTGTTTAAAATCATGGCTCACAAATTTAACACAAGGACAGATTTCTGTGGTTATTCGTATTAGAGAATGATGTTCCACACCTTCTCCAAAGCGATTGATACTACTCCCTGCATTCCTCTTACAGCAGACACATAGTGAATAGGATGAACATTATGCTACATGGATGGAATTTAGTTCTGACATACTACATGGAAACAGACCCTTCGGCCCATCGAATCCACGCCGACCATCGATCGCCTGCTCACATTATTTCTATGTTATCCTACTTTCTTATCCACTTCTGAAACAACAGGGTCAATTACAGACCCCAATTCACCTACAAACTGCACGTCTTTGAGATATTGGAGTTACCACATTCTGAGAACTAGTCGCGGCCTCATTATGGTCGCCAAGAATTTTTCAACATGTTGAAAAATTAGCAGCGACTAGAATAAAGCCGCCTTGGAGAGTAGGGAGAATTCTCGAGCCATTGGTGGGTCGCTAGGAGGTCTTAGTGAGTTGCCAGGAGGTCAAAGGTTCCCTTAGGTTCTCGCAGGCTGTAGCCGGTGCTGACCGGTGAATTTCATTGGCCCATTGGGGGAAACAAACGTAAGCAGTAGATTTCAGAACCAAGTAATGTTAAATGTCCACGGAACTTCACAGCCGTGTATCTCCGGCTTATTAAATGTTGTCTGGCTTCTTAACGGTTGTCTCCTCTCCTTCTCCCCCCTTCTCCCTCCTTCTCCCCCTTCTCCCTCCTTCTCCCTCCTTTCCCCCGCTGTTCCCCCCCGCCCCCCTCCTTCTTTTAAAGGAAGTACCATACACTGTGCCAGCTGTCTTAATTACAGCGCTACCCTACCTGTTCATCGTGGTGTGTGTCTGTATCACCTTGGCTTTGCACCGTGTGAATTTCAGACTGCGCTCGCCCCACTTGCCCTGGCTCCCGCCTTTGTGATGCGTTTGTGTGTGTTCCACTCTGACAGTCGCCATTCCAGTTGCCGGATTTTCAGGCGACTGCCAGCAACTTGACAGTCACCGGCAGATGCCTGAAAAATCGCCTGTGGGACAGGCCCATAACGAAGCAGCTCTATCAGCTGTGCCACTATGCTGAGGTCTTGCTGGAATTAGGAGAGTAACCATCTGGGAGGAGAAATGTGAGAAAGACACTGACAATGACATTTGAGAGTACCTCAATGGGTCAAGCAACAACTTTGGAGAACATGGATTGGTGATGTTTCAGGTTGTGGCCCTTCTTCTGAAATGTCTCCTATCCATGAAGAACATCCTCCAGAGGGAAGGGGAAGAGCCTGAAGTAGTTGTGCATGAAGGCACAAATGACGTGGGTAAGAAGAGAATGGATGTTCTGCAACATGAGTAAAGAGAACCAGGTAGGAGGCTGAAAAGCAGGTCTTCAAGGGTGTTTATCTCTGCGTTGCTTCCAGTACCTCGTGCTAGTGAGGGTAGGAACAGGGAGATAGAGAATCTGAATGTGTGGCTCAGGAGTTGGTGCAGGGGGCAGGAATTTATATTTCTAGATCACTGGGATCTCTTCTGGGCAGGGGTGACCTGTACAAAAGGGACGGGTTGCACCTTAATTGGAAGGGGACCAACATTCTGGCAGGCAGGTTTGCTAGTGCTACACGGGTGGGTTCAAACTAAACAGTGGGGAGGGTTGGGTCAACAACGTGGAAGCATATGTGTGCAGTTAACGGGAAAGAGTGTGTCGGAAAGGTCACGTTTAAACTAACAGGGCAGGGGAATGAGAACCAATGTAAGGAGACAGAGGGCCATAAAAGGAGGACAGAAACAAAAGGTAGAAGGGAGATAAGAAAAACAAACCTGAAAGCTTTGTGCCATAATGCGAGGAACATTCGTAATCAGGTAGATGAATTGAATGTGCAGTTAATAGTTAAGGTATATGATAGAGTTGGAATTACGGAGACATGGCTCCAGGGTGACCAAGGCTGGGAGCGAAACATGCAAGAGTATTCAATATTCAGGAAGGATAGACAGAAAGGAAGAGGAGTTGGGGCGGCCTTGCTGTTCAAAGAGTTAATGCACAAAATCATGAGAGGAATAGATTGGGTAGATGCACAGAGTCTCGTGCCCAGAGTATGGGAACCGAGGGCCAGAGGACATAGGTTCAAGATGAAGGGGAAAAGATTTAACAGGAATCCGAGGAGTAACTTTTTCACACAAAAGGTAGTGGGTGTATGGAACAAGCTTCCAGAGGAGGTAGGTGAGGCAGGGACTATGCCATTGTTTAAGAGACAGTTAGACAGGTACATGGATAGGATAGGTTTGGAGGGATATGGATCAAGTGCAGGCAAGTGGGACTAGTGTAGCTGGGACATTGTTGGCCAGTGTGGGAAAGTTGGGCTGAAGGGCCTGTTTCCACACCGTATCACTCTACGACTCTATAGCAAGGAGAAACATTAGCTTGGATGCTGTAGAATCGCTGTGGGTAGAACTGTGATGTAGCTGAGGGCAGAAAATGCTTGTTGGAGTTGTATACAGACCACCAACCAGCAGTAGGGATGCTGGGAATAGTATCAAGCAGGAAATTAGGTATGCGTGTAGCAAAGGTATAGCAATTATCATCGGAGACTTTAATCTACATATATAACCAAATTGGGAGCAGCGCTGAGGAGGAGGATTTCCTGGAATATATATATGGGATAGTTTTTTAAACTAATATGTAGAAGAACTGACTGGACGGCCGGCATCTTTTGACATATTGGAATTCAGTTGCAATGTTTAAATGGTTGTGTTAAACACCCTTGTTTGACTACACATTGCTTTTGCTGGCCTATGTCTTTTTAATTTCAATATGTTGCTGAGTGGCTGCATTTCCAACTTGCGAGTTTTTTGGGTACAAACAATTCTCAGGAAAGCATCCCTAATGTGATGGAGAAAGCCTGCAAATCTGACAATGGAATCATTTCATGACGGTATTTCTTGCAGACAAATAGGTAGCCATTACAAACTTTTTTTAATCCTTTCCAGTCCTCTCAAGAGGAGAGGAACATGTTAAGTTTCCTTCTCTTCTCTTCCGCAGCTCCAACGACTCTCGTCCAGATGTGAGCTGAATTGGTTCTGATACATTTTTTACCAAAATAAAAATCAATGTTAAACTTTTCATTTTATTACTGCGCAGTGATAAACTACCTGAATAGGCAGCTTCAGGACTGACTGAAAGGTCAACTTTGTTCTTTTTTATTAATTCACATTTTATTTGAATGTGTCATTTGTGTCTCCAACAAACTCCACCGATCTGCGAAGACTGTCCCTTTCAAAATACCGCTGCTTTACAACTATATTATATTAGTCATGAATTATATCAGCTGGCAATTGAAAATATTTCAATTTCAAACTATCTGATCTAATTTAAATCAGCGGATTTCTCTTTTGCCTAACAGTTTGGATTCGCAGCCACAGATCCTGGCCACTTGCTGGTTAGCTGCTATCGTACGTAAAATAAAAGATTGTCATTTATATAGCATCACTCATAAGCTCATTGACCCTAAAGAACCTTACAGACAATGAATTACTTCAGAAGAGTGGAGTGTAGTGTAGCCACGGATAGAACATAGAAGAAATGATTTCTAGATGTCAAGTCTTCCAAAAAGAATAATGAACCACCGGTAATTAATCAGTTCAAAACAGAAAATGTAGGATATACTCAGCAGGTCAAGGCACATCTATTTAGCTTAGTGAAACAGTGTGGGAAAAGACCCGTCGGCCCACTGAGTCCATGCTTATCATCGATCCTCCTTACACTTGTCTATGTTATGCCACTTTCACATCCTACACATTAGGGATAATTTTACAAAAGCCAATTAACTTACCAACCCGCATGTCTTTGGAATGGGGAGTAAACTGGAGCACTCAAACGTAACCCACACGGTTACACGGAGAATGCTCACACTTCGCACAGGCAGCAGTCAGGATCACACCGTAGTCAGGATCAAAACCAGTTCTCTGGGGCTATGCGGCAACAGTTCTACCATTGTGTCATTGTGCCACCCATCTGTGGAAGAGAAACAGAGTTAATGTTTCGGGCTTGAAACCATTTGCCAGAACTGGAAAAGAGACAAAAGACCCTTGTAAAGCTGGAGAGATGGTGGGGGAGGGGGATTCCACGCTGATTCTCCTATCACCTTCCCACTCTAGGAGTAGTTTGCAGCAGTCAACTAACTGCTGATCTTCATAGCTTTGGCATTTGGGAGGAAGACAGAGCATTGGAGAAACCCATATGGTCACAAGGAGAACACACAAGCTCTACCCATACAGAACCAGAGGCCAGAGTTTAACCAGAATCACCACGTGGCGCCGCATTTGCTGCCTCGCCAACAGTCTGTCTTGTCCTTTTCTTCCTTTGTTGTTTTTTAGTTTGTGTTAATGTATGTTTTAGTGTTCTTTAACTTTGTTTTATGTTGGGGGTGGGTGGCGTGAGGGAAGATATTATTTTATCTCTTACCTCGACAGACTTGCAATGTTTTTCTGTAACGTATCTCTGTCTGTGCTGCAGCCTAACATCGAGGAGCTGGCGGTATGACTGTATGGCAAATAAAATTCCTTGTATGTTTTACATACTTGGCTAATAAATTAATTACAATTACAATTACAATTACAGTTGCCTGATAAGAGCTGTGAAGAAACTATCCCTGAATCTGGTGGTGTGCGTTTTCACACTTCTATAGGTTTTGCCTGATGAGAGTGGGGAGAAGAGGGAGTGGCCATGGTGCGACCCGTCCTTGATTACGCTGCTGGCCTTGCCGTGGCAGCGTGAGGTATAAAATTACGGGCAACACCACCATTGTGGATTGGATATCAAATAATGAAGGAATGGAATACAGGAAGGAGATAGTGAACCTTGTGACCTGGTGTGAAGACAACAACCTTTCACATGGTCAGCAAGAAAAGTGAGATAGTGCCTGTCTATGTATACCACTTTGTATACATAACCCCATATGTATTTATGGCACCAAAGTAAAGATGGTTGAAACTGCTGGACACTGTTGGTGCATCTGGCTGCTACAAATGTGACAAGTGCATCCAGGTAGAGCTCCTGAAGGACCGTGTTGGGGAACTGGAGAAGCAAGTGGGTGACCTCAGGTTCGTCCGAGAAACAGAGTCGTTCCTCGACAAGTCCTACAGAAAGATTGTTACACCTAAGGTACTGGAAGAGAGAAGGTGGGAGACAGTGAGAAAGGGAGGGAAGCATGGAATGCAAACGTCCCCGGGTGTTGTACCTATTGTGAACAGGTTCACCCACTTAGAAGCTGTTAGGACAGAAGACCTTTTTTACACTGAGCGGCGGACTGGCTTGCGATGTGAATAGGGCTGTTGAGCCAAAACCAAAAAGGCCAAAGTCAGGCAACGCCATTGTAGACATAGAAATGTAGAAATTAGGTGCAGGAGTAGGCCATTCGGTCCTTCGAGCCTGCACCGCCATTCAATATGATCATGGCTGATCATCCAACTCAGTATCCCGTACCTGCCTTCTCTCCATGCAGTGGGAGACTCCATTGTGAGAGGTACGGACAGGGGTTTCTGCGGCAACAAACGGGATTCGAGGATGGGGTGCTGCCTTCCTGGTGCCAGGATCCAGGATGTCACGGACAGAGTGCAGAAAATCCTCAAGGGCGAAGGTGAACAGCCAGAAGTAGTAGTGCATGTCGGCACAAACGATGTCGGAAAGAAGGGGATGAATATTCTGCAGCGTGACTTTAGAGAGCTCGGAAAAATGTTGAAAAGCAGGACCTCCAGGGTTGTTATCTCCAGTTTGCTTCCAATTCCTCGTGCTGGCGAGAGCAGGAACAGGGAGATACGGGACCTGAATGTGTGGCTGAAGAACTGGTGCACGGGGCAGGGATTTAGATTCTTAGATCACTGGGATCTGTTTTGGAGTAAGGGGGAACTGTACAAAAGGGACGGATTGCATCTTAACAGGTGGGGGACCAGCATTCTGGCATGCAGGTTTGCCACTGCTACACGGGTGTTTTTAAACTAAATAAGGAGGGTGGGGTGTCGAATGGGATAGTTGAGGACGGAGTTAAAGGGAAAGGGTTTCTTAAATGTGTGAGTGTAGAGACAGAGGGGTGTAAAATGAGGGTAGAAGCAGTAGGTATCAAGGTGAAAAGTAAAAGTGGCAGGCAGACAAATCCAGGGCAAAAATCATAAATGGCCACTTTTCAACATAATTGAATAAGGGGTAAGAGTGTTGTAAAAACAAGCCTGAAGGCTTTGTGTCTCAATGCAAGAAGCATGCGTAATAAGGTGGATGAGTTGAATGTGCAGATAGCTATTAATGACTATGATATAGTTGGGATCACGGAGACATGGCTCCAGGGTGACCAAGGCTGGGAGCTGAACATCCAGGGATATTCAATATTCAGGAGGGATAGACAGAAAGGGAAAGGAGGTGGGGTAGCGTTGCTGGTTAGAGAGCAGATTAACGCAATAGAAAGGAAGGACATTAGCTTGGAGGATGTGGAATCGATATGGGTAGAGCTGCGAAACACTAAGTGGCAGAAAACGCTAGTGAGAGTTGTGTACAGGCCACCTAACAGTAGTAGTGGAGTTGGGGATTGCATCAAACAGGAAACTAGAAATGCGTGCAACAAAGGTAAAACAGTTATAATGGGTGACTTCAATCTACATATAGATTGGGTGGATCAAATTGGCAAGGGTGCTGAGGAAGAGGATTTCTTGAAATGTATGCGGGATAGTTTTCTAAACCAACATGTAGAAGAACCAATGAGAGAGCAGGCTATTCTAGATTGGGTATTGAGTAATGAGGAAGGGTTACTTAGCAGTCTTGTTGTGCTAAGAGTGACCATAATATGGTTGAATTCTTCATTAGGATGGAGAGTGACATTGTTAATTCAGAAACAAGGGTCCTGAACTTAAAGAAAGGTACCTCTGAGGGTATGAGACGTGAATTGGCCAAGATAGACTGGCAATTGATTCTTAATGGGTTGACGGTGGATATGCAATGGAAGGTATTTAAAGACTGCATGGATGAACTACAAGAATTGTTCATTCCAGTTTGGCAAAAAAATAAATCAGGGAAGGTAGTGCATCCGTGGATAACAAGGGAAATCAGGGATAGTATCAAAACAAAAGATGAAGCGTACAAATTAGCCAGAAAAAGCAGCCTACCAGAGGACTGGGAGAAATTCAGAGTCCAGCAGAGTAGGACAAAGGGCTTAATTAGGAATGGGAAAATAGATTATGAAAGAAAACTGGCAGGGAACATAAAAACTGACTGCAAAAGCGTTTATAGATATGTGAAGAGAAAAAGATTAGTTAAAACAAATGTAGGTCCCTTGCAGTCAGAAACAGGTGAATTGATCATGGGGAACAAGGACATGGCAGACCAATTGAATAACTACTTTGGTTCTGTATTCACTAAGGAAGACATAAATAATCTGCCGGAAATAGCAGGGGACCGGGGGTCAAATGAGATGGAGGAACTGAGTGAAATCCAGGTTAGCCGGGAAGCGGTGTTAGGTAAATTGAATGGATTAAAGGCTGATAAATCCCCAGGGCCAGATAGGCTGCATCCCAGAGTACTTAAGGAAGTAGCCCCAGAAATAGTGGATGCATTAGTGATAATTTTTCAAAACTCTTTAGATTCTGGAGTAGTTCCTGAGGATTGCAGGGTAGCTAATGTAACCCCACTTTTTTAAAAGGGAGGCAGAGATGAAAACGGGGAATTACAGACCAGTTAGTCTAACGTCGGTAGTGGGGAAACTGTTAGAATCAGTTATTAAAGATGGGATAGCAGCACATTTGGAAAGTGGTGAAATCATTGGACAAAGTCAGCATGGATTTATGAAAGGTAAATCATGTCTGACGAATCTTATAGAATTTTTCGAGGTGTAACTAGTAGAGTGGATAAGGGAGAACCAGTGGATGTGTTATATCTGGACTTTCAGAAGGCTTTCGACAAGGTCCCACATAAGTGATTAGTATACAAACTTAAAGCACACGGTATTGGGGGTTCAGTATTGATGTGGATAGAGAACTGGTTGGCAGACAGGAAGCAAAGAGTAGGAGTAAACGGGTCCTTTTTACAATGGCAGGCAGTGACTAGTGGGGTACCGCAAGGCTCAGTGCTGGGACCCCAGCTATTTATGTTATATATTAATGATTTGGACGAGGGAATTGAATGCAACATCTCCAAGTTTGCGGATGACACGAAGCTGGGGGGCAGTGTTAGCTGTGTGGAGGATGCTAGGAGGCTGCAAGGTGACTTGGATAGGCTGGGTGAGTGGGAAAATGCATGGCAGGTGCAATATAATGTGGATAAATGTGATGTTATCCACTTTGGTGGCAAAAACAGGAAAGTAGTCTATTATCTGAATGGTGGCCGATTAGGAAAGGGGGAGATGCAACGAGACCTGGGTGTCATGGTACACCAGTCTTTAAATATGGGCATGCAGGTGCAGCAGGCAGTGAAGAAGGCGAATGGTATGTTAGCATTCATAGCAAAAGGATTTGAGTATAGGAGCAGTGAGGTTCTACTGCAGTTGTACACAGTCTTGGTGAGACCACACTTGGAGTATTGCTTACAGTTTTCGTCTCCTAATCTGAGGAAAGACATTCTTGCCATAGAGGGAGTACAGAGAAGGTTCACCAGACTGATTCCTGGGATGTCAGGACTTTCATATGAAGAAAGACTGGAATGACTCAGTTTGTACTCGCTAGAATTTAGAAGATTGAGGGGGGATCTTATAGAAACTTACAAAATTCTTAAGGGGTTGGACAGGCTAGATGCAGGAAGATTGTTCCTGATGTTGGGGAAGTTCAGAACGAGGGGTGACAGTTTAAGGATAAGGGGGAAATCTTTTAGTACCGAGATGAGGAAAACATTTTTCACACAGAGAGTGGTGAATTTGTGGAAATTCTCTGCCACAGAAGGTAGTTGAGGCCAGTTCATTGGCTATATTTAAGAGGGAGTTATATGTGGCCCTTGTAGCTAAAGGGATCAGGGGGTATGGAGAGAAGGCAGGTACAGGATACTGAGTTGGATGATCAGCCATGATCATATTGAATGGCGGTGCAGGCTCGAAGTGCCGAATGGCCTACTCCTGCACCTATTTTCTATGTTTCTATGTTTCTATGAAAGCTTCAGCTTCCTAGGAGCAAATATCACCAGCAACTTGTCCTGGACCACCTATATGAAAACAATGGCCAATAAAGCACACCAATGCCTCTACTTCGTTAGTAGCCTTAGGAAGTTTGGCATGTCGCCAACAATTCTCACTGACTTCTACAGATGCACCATTGAAAGCATTTTATCAAGATGCATCACAGCATGATTAGGGAACTGCTCCATCCAAGACTGCAAGAAATTGCAGAGAATTGTGGATGCAGTCCAGACCATCACACCAACTGTCTTCCTTCCTGTCACTCCATTTACACTTCACCCTACCTCGGCAGTAGCTTAGCAGGACAGGCAGCATCTCTGGAGAGAAGGAATGGGTGATGTTTTAGGTCGAGACTCTTCTTCAGACTCTAATTAGGTCAGATACTAAGACGATAAGAAGTGATGTTTGATCCCATTTTGATTAATGAACTGTTCAAATTAAAATGTCTGAATTGCAACCCATTATCCAAATGCAACCTACCCAAGAGGTCCGTGCTTTTCAAACATAGATCAGACTTTTAAAGTATACTAGACTAAGTGGGACCCGTTGGCTCCCATTCTCAACTCAAGTCAAGTCAAGTTTATTTGTCACATACACATACGAGATGTGCAGTGAAATGAAAAGTGGCAAAGCTCGCGGACTTTGTGCAAAAAACAAATAAAACAAACAAACAAACTACAAACAGAATGGAACAGAATCACATATTCTTTTACATATTAAATATTGTGGGCGGAAGGAAAAAGGAAAAAAAAAACAGCAATTAAAAAAAAAGCAGTAGAGTGGTACAGTAAAGTTAGTCCCTGGTGAGATATGAGTTTACAGTCCTAATGGCCTCTGGGAAGAAACTCCTTCTCAACCTCTCCGTTCTCACAGCATGGCAACGGAGGCGTTTGCCTGACCATAGCAGCTGGAGCAGTCCGTTGCAGGGGTGGAAGGGGTCTCCCATGACCTTATTGGCTCTAGAGTTGCACATCCTGATGTATAGTTCCTGCAGAGGGGCAGTGAAGTTCCCATAGTGCGTTCGGCCGAACACACTACTCTCTGCAGAGCCTTCTTGTCCTGGGCAGAGCACTTCCCAAACCAGATTGTGAAAATCTGAGAATTTACCTCAGAAGTCATCGTTTAACCAAGCACGCGTTTAATGGCAACATTTTTGATCGATGTTCCATCCTTCAGGAAAACTTTGACATTTTCCTTCATCTTTCCTTGGCTAAGAGCCACATATAGTTGTCCATGCAGAAATACCGGTTTCTCGAGGTATATCACCACCTTCTCCATGATTTGTCCTTGCGCTTTATGGATCATAGCAAAATTCGACTGAATGGGGAATTGGGTCCGCTGAAGGAGAATGGCCACCTTCTGTCAAATTGAGCATTATCCTGGGAATGAGAACAATGTCTTCTTTGAAGGCTCCTATGTTGATTCTTGCAATGATCAAATGATTATGTTGCTCTTCCACAATTATCCTTGTTCCATTGCATAGCTCTGTGGGTTCAAAGTTTCTCATTAAAATTGGAGATCCTTTTTTCAAATCCAATTTGTGTGGTGTTAATCCAGAGATCTTGAGTGAATCAAGGAATTGTGTTGGGAAGTGAGTAGCATTAGTTCCCTCAGTGACAGCATTGAAAGAAAAGTATTCTTTAATGATACCAGGGTAGCGTGTGATACATGTAGAATTGATCCTTCTCATCGTATCGTTGTGCGGAATCAAGATACAATTGTCGGAGAATATTTCTGCAGGATTGTCAAAATAGGGATAGATTAAATGAATACAATTCTCCAGTTTTTTGATGACAGATCCATGTCTTGCGGCATTTTAAGTTAATCATCTTCATTTTTTAAAATGTCGTCTTCTCCAACTTTCAACAAAAATTGAGAATAGTCGCCTTCTTCCTCTCTCAATCACATATTTGTGTGCAATTGAAATTTGGTGAAAAGTGTCCACAAGTAGGATTTCTTGATGCAGGAATTTTCAACATAATTTCCCCTTTTTACTACAGAGAGGAGTTGTCAAAAATCGGCACAACAAATGATAAGAATGCCGCCAAAGGCTTAGTGTTGCTGCGTACATCTTGAAGAATTCTGTCCACCGCTTCAAAGCTCTTGATCCTAATCATTGGGCATTCATCCCAAACAATGAGTTTCACTTGCCGCTTCAAACGTGCATTGTTAGAGTTCTAGTCAATGTTGCAGAATGTATCCTTGGTCACTTGGATGGCTATCTTGAATCGAGAATGTGCATTTCTTCCACCAGGCATGAATGTAGCTGCTATGCCAGAGGATGCTACAGCAATAGCCACATCACCTTGATCTCTAACTTTGGAGTGGATCAAATTGGTGATAAATGTTTTTTCTGTCCCCCTGGTGAATAAATGAAAAACATTGAAGGAAGCTTCCTTGTCAAGCAGTTGCACACCTGGTCATACACTGCTCTCTGCTCAGCATTCAAGAGGGACTCACACCTGTACATGGTACTGCACATGGTACTACGACTGCATGGTACATGCACATGGTACTATGACTGCACACCTGTACATGGTACTAACACCATCATCAAGTATGCAGATGATACAACGGTGATTGGCCTCATCAGCAACAACGATGAGTTGGCCTATAGAGAGGAGGTCCAGCTCCTAGCAGCATGGTGCACTGACAACAACCTGGCCCTTAACTCCAAGAAGACCAAGTAGCTAATTGTAGACTTCAGAAAGTCTAGGGGCGGCACGCACACCCCCATCCACATTAATGGGACGGAGGTGGAACGTGTTTCCAGTTTCAGGTTTCTGGGGGTCAACATCTCCGATGACCTCTCTTGGACCCACAATACCTCAACTCTGGTAGAAGAAGGCTCACCAGCGTCTCTTCTTCCTGAGGAGACTAAGGAAGGTCCACCTGTCCCCTCAGATTCTGGTGAACTTCTACCGCTGCACCTTCGAGAGCATCCTTACCAACTGTATCACAGTATGGTATGGCAACTGCTCTGTCTCTGACCGGAAAGCACTGCAGAGGGTGGTGAAAATTGCCCAACGCATCACCGGTTCCTCACTCCCCTCCATTGAGCCTGTCCAAAGCAAGCGATGTCTGCGAAGGGCGCTCAGCATCGCCAAGGACTGCTCTCACCCCAACCATAGACTGTTTACCCTCCTACCATCCGGGAGGCGCTACAGGTCTCTACGTTGCCGGTCCAGCTTCTTCCATGCGGCTGTTACATTACTCAACACTGTACCTCGGTGTTTGCCAACCCCCCCCCCCCCCCCCCCCGGACACTCCTTCCCCTAGGAAAAAAATATTTGCACTACTATGACTGTATGCACGTAAATATATTTATTTATTGCTCATATTCTATGTCGCTCTTCTAGGGAGATGCTAACTGCATTTCGTTGTCTCTGTACTGTACACTGCACAATGACAATAAACTTGAATCTGAATCTTCTTCTCAACAAATTGTTGTTGTTCAGTTCTATTGTATTGCAATTCCTGCTGCAATTCTGGATTGTCATCATCAAGGTGCATCCTTCCATTTCTTGTTCGTGGCAAATGAAAGCATTCCATTGTTTTGTTGTAATTCTCAAGCTTGTCTTGAATGTACAACAGAGCCTAATCATGATGCTTCAATCATGATATTAGGATCACTCATTGGTCTCCATTCTTTTTCAAGATTAACTTCAGACATTGAATTCTTGAAGTGATCCCATTATTGTTGAGGATTGTTGATCTCAGTATTCGTCAGCAAAACAACAAACAAATCTCTCATTGCACTGGGGAGTCTTGTCTTCTCAGCATCTTCCATTGTTTGTTGCCAATGGTCATCAGTCTGCAACAAACCTCTTTGTCTGCAGACGTCTTTGAAGGAAGGATGAATTTCTCCATCATGTGTCTTCAATGAATCGAAGGATACTGGCCCTTTAACGTGATGGAGAAGCTGTCTCAAGTAGGAGGGGTCACTACATCTTGGAGACACGGTATACACTCGTCCCAGAACATTGGCTTCAAAAAGACCTAGAAGATCTTCCACTCTCTTCACAACATTCCTTCTTTGCCATCTCTTATTGTTCCATGTGTAAAATCAGGGAACATCAGCATGGTAGAGTGTTCTTGGAAATGGCTCTCGAGAACACAATGCCATTAATTCAGTTAGTCATTCTCGCCATATCATCATTGCTCACTTGCTGAGCAGCATTGACTATGATAACAACTCGTTGTTGTTGTGGTAGATGTACCTGGAGTTGAAAGACAGTGGGCTGTCTCTCATGAGTCGGAAATCCAAGGGGTGTAGGGAAGGTGTGGGGGGTGTGGGGGTGTGGGGGGGCACAGGGGTAGTGGGGGTGCAGGAAGGGTGCCGGGTGGTGCAGGGGAGGGGGTGCAGTGGAAGGGATGCAGTGTTAGGGGAGGTGCAGGGGAGGGGGGGGTGCAGGGGGGGAGGGGGGGGTGGAGGGAGGAGGGGAGGAGGGGAGAGGCTGTGTATGGGAAGGGGGTGCAGGGCAAGGGGGTCTAGGGAAGGGGGGTGTAGGGCTATGGGTGGAGGGCAGGGGGTTTGTGAGGGTGGGGGAAGGGGGGTGGGGGAGTAGAGGAGGGGGGGTTGTGGGTGAAGGGGAGGGGGGTGGTCTGGGGGGTTGAGGGGGAAGGGGGGAAGGGGAGAAGGGCGAGGGGGGTGTGTGGGGATGAGGGGGAGGGGGGCAGGGGAGGGGGGAAGGGGTGATGTGGGGGGCGAGGGAGGGATGTGGGGGGGGAGGGTGTGTGTGTGGGGGACGGACTCCACTCAGCGACCACTGGCTGCGGGACCACACAGCAGCTTTCCCGACTCCACTCTTGCGGACTCAATCAGCACGGTTTGTTTACTCTGTCCCACCTACAGGGTTTTATTCACCAGTGGGTGCCGGAAGGAGCATTACCTTCATGGTGACTGACCGGCAAGAAGACCAATCTGCTGATCTCACAATCTTTAAAACCTTCATAACTTTTCTCATATTTCACCAATCGGAACAAAACTTGGTGGCTTGGAGCAGAGGAGAACGGTGAGTAAGGTAGCGAAAAACTCCTAGCGCTATAGGGTAGCGTTTTTTATGCAAAGATAGATAGATAGATAGATAGATAGATAGATAGATAGATAGATAGATAGATAGATAGATAGATAGATAGATAGATAGATAGATAGATAGATAGATAGATAGATAGATAGATAGATAGATAGATAGATAGATAGATAGATAGACAGACAGACAGACAGACAGATAGACAGATAGGCAGATAGACAGATAGACAGATAGACAGATAGATTATATGGTTATGTATGATGCCAAATACTTTACCTCATTTATTTTACAATGGAAGAGTGTCAGCAATTAATGTGGACATGCTGTAATGGGGTCATGGGTCGCCTCCATGTTTGGAGCTCTAGCTACGATCTGCATTCTACACCTCCAGGCTGGCTTTTAAAGTTTTTTTTAAGTATGCTGTCAGACAAAGTTACAAGCCACAGCTTTCATGCAAGTATTGTCACAATCACAATCACAATCACAATAATATTAGCCAAGTATGCTTTGAAACATACAAGGAATTTAATTTATTGTCAGTCAAACGATAAAAAGCAACAAACACACAAAACACATTTTAACATAAACATCCACCACAGTGACACCTCCACATTCCTCGCTGTAATGGAATGCGAAAAAAGTTCAAATTTCTTCCCTTCTATGCTCTCCCGTGGTCGGGGGCCTAGAGCCTTCCGTTGATGAGACGATCTTGACTCCCGTAGTGGGTGGCGTTTTTGGCCGTCTGGATCGGAGCAATCAGCTCCTGCATCGGGGGGATGTCAGCTCCCCCGCGCCAGGCGATCGGACCCCGGGTCAGGGCTGGTCGAGCCTCTGCATCGTTGGAGCTTCCTGACTCGGCCTCTCCGGAGACTGCAAGCTCCTGATGTGAAATCCGCGGGCCACAGTTGGAGCGATCCCAGGCAAGGGATCAGCTCCGATGTTAAGTCCACGCCCCGTGGTGGGGCCCAAAGTCAGTCCAAGGAGGCCTCCAGCTCCATTGATGGTAGGCCGTAGATCGGCCAAAGATGCTAGCCGGAAAATAATCGCATCTCCGGCAAGGTAAAAAACTGGAAAAAAAATTCTCCCGACCACCTCCACCTCCCCCTCCCCTCACATGAAACAATCCGGAGAACATTTACAGACTTTTAACACACACTAAAAATTTAAAAAAGACAAAAAAACAGACAGACTGTTGGCGGGACTGGCAATCGTTTGGCGCCCCTGGTGGTGATTGGTAAAGTTCCTATGATAATATATTTTGTAAGCAACTATGAAAAATAGCCAGGAAAGGGCATGAATCCAGCCGATTTACCTGGATTTGTGAATTAATTGTTTTTGGAATTTCTAATTAAAAGTTGCTGTTTGTATGGTTAAGCTCAATGATGTGTGAATATTTTTGGAGGCTATTCAATATATTTAAAGTTCAAAATTCTCGGACTAATTCTTCTTTTTGTACTTTAAAAAATATAAATACTCCATCCTTCTGTGCTGTGTCTCTAAACCAAACTAAACTAAACGTCTGCATGGTTCAGCCCTGGTTTGAGCACAACTCAAAACAATAGAATGGGTTTATATTCTCATCAAACACTTGTCGAAATTAGTCCAGCCTCTCATAGTGTACTCACAAGCTTGACTTAATGCTTATTGAATCTGGATATTCAGTGGTATGAGCTCAACCCGCTGCACTGCTGTGCTGCTCCCACGTGAACCATTTCATGCCTTTCCCGGGCTATTGTTCACAGTGTGGATTTTAATTGTCCAGGTGCACAATTGAAGGCATTGCAAATGAGCTTTGGTGTGCATGTGGTGTCACAGTGCACCAGGAGATTGTACATCCATGATTCATCCATCTTCAGCTGCAGGCTTTTGGATCTTCCAATTACAAATCACAGTTTATCTGGTTAAATGGATCAGTTCAATTATGTGAGTTTTTGGGTGCCCATGCAACATATCCAACATTCAGAATTCTCTTGGACTAATTCTTTTTTGCAAGCCTCTGCATCTGAAATGTCACCATTATATAAACGGATGACAGACCTGATTTCAACTAAGAGAATGCCATTGTTCTGATGGTCTGCATAAGAGCATTACAAACTTTGTAAACCCAGTTTAAACAGTAATAGTAGTGCAGGTATGTTACAGTAGGCCCCGATTCAACTATTTAATAATAAAATGATCTTCAAAAGAAAAATTATTATGATATAGGTCCTTATGACTTCAGGGCATCACTAAGCACTTTATGCTGTGAAACATGTCGTTATCTCTGTGTGTGTTCTTATTGGGCAAGGATGCCTTGATTGCTTTGTCACCATGTGACATATTCATAGACAGAACATCCAATTTCTAGCAAAGGCTTAAAAACTCCATAAGTAGGTTGTGAGTCTTGTAAATAAACCTTTACACTATACAAAACATTTATAAACCATTGCATGATTTGCCATGCAGTTGATGAAACATGACATCCCATTCATAGCAAGATCCTATTAACAGCAACATAATTAACGGCATTTAATCACGGATTATCGTCAACCATTTGGGAAGAATGGCCTGTATAACTTCAGGAAAGGCAGTTTTCGGAAATTATATGTCTAATGTTTTTACCCTTCAACCTTCCTTATGAACCTTGAATTGATATTTCCTAATTGTTGTTAAAATAATTGCTGTTGTTTCTTGCCACTAAGAATTACTGGCCTGAAACTAATAAGACCTCATTACACTTACTGAAAGATCCATAGCTTTTGCACTTTCATCCATTTTACCAAGACTGTGTTCAATTACAGATCGCAGAAGTAGAGAGGCAATCTATGCACGCATTAATGTTCAGTTTCAAAAACTTGACTGTAATAATACTTTAACATCGCAGGCAATATAAAGAAAAATATGTCCTTTTAGTTTATGTTTACTATTCTAGAAATGGGCTGAAAGCAGTATTTATTTAGTTTAGTTTAGAGATACAATGCGGAAACAGGCCCTTGGCCCATGGAGTCCGCACCGACCAGCAATTCCCGCACACTAACACTATCCTACACACACTAGGAACAATTTACATATACACCAAGCCAATTAACCTACATACCTGTACAATTTTGGAGTGTGGGGGAAAGGCGAAGAACTCGTAGAAAACCCACGCGGTCACGGGGAGAACATACAAACTCTGTACAGACAGCATCGGTAGTCGGGATTGAACCCGGGTCTCCCGTGCAGCAAGCGTGTAAGGCAGCAACTCTACTGCTGCGCCACCGTGGCGCAGTGGTCTGTGTTATATGGCTCCCAAGATATAGAAGTATTTTCATCATCAGAGATTATTCCTGGTTTATTCCAGACTAATTTGGGCTTGGTATAAGACCAGAAAAAAATGAGCGCTAGATGCTTGTGCATCCGCTAATCATTTCTTCTGTTGGACTTCCTAAGTAGCTTGGATATGTTAGGTTTCTTCAGCATTAGGGTAACAACTTTAGTGATTTTACACCACACCTGTCTGTCAATGCTGATTCCTGACTTAAGTCGGAAAATAAAGCTCTTTTATTTTATATATTTTCAATTATCTTGTCATTTTTTACTTTTTTGTTAGTGTTTTGATCGATTTTAACAATTTTAAAACATTTGAAGATTTGTGGAGACACAGAGATCATACGGCACATAAACAGGCCCTTCAGCTCTTTGTGCCCATAATGACTATTGTATCAATACGAATCCCATTTACCTACATTTCAATCTGACTCTATGACTCTATGACAAAATGCAAGATTATGTGATTAAGTTTTCACAATTACATAAAAAGTGTCAGTTTCCATCTGCAACTGTCCAAAATGCCTGCCATTCTTTTAAGTGATAAACGTGTCAGACATTCAACACATCTTATATTGTTCTCATTGGCCCTCAGTGATAACACTACTACATTTCACCACAGACATCAAGGCACAGACCTCTGCAGGATGTCTCTGTGTTGTAGTTCACGCTGTGTGACTGAAAATGTAATTCTCCGGTAAAATGTAATTTTTTTTAATTAAAAAAAAAAAAAAAAAATTTAAATAATATTTTTATTAGAAGTAGACATATTATAAAGTAAAACAACTTTTCATATACATCAGTCATACATTATTAAAATTTTCAATTGTCGATTACTTCTACTTCTAGTGTTTTTTTTAATATAGAAAAAGAGAGAAAGAGAGAGAAAAGTTACAAATATCAAAAAAAACAAAAAAAGGTGGAATGGATTACTTATAATATGTCATTGGAGATAGGTTCGTAGATTATAAAGTATGACTTTTCATCTAATCCTGAGTTCAAGTTTCAGTTGGGTTTTCGTGCCGGGCCAATCTATCCCGTCAGATAATTAATGAATGGAGCCCATATTTTATCAAAAAGTTCTTGTTTGTCCATTAAGACAAGTCTAATTATTTCTAGATATAGGGTCTCCGACATTTCCACAATCCACATTTTAATTGTGGGGGTCGTAGGGCCTTTCCAACATTTTAATATTAATTTTTTCCCGGTTATTATACTGTAGTCGAGGAAATTTATTTGGCTTGTTGTGAATGTTAAACTTTGCTCTGATATTCCAAGTATTATTAATTTTGAGTTTGGATCCAGTTTTGTATTAATAACTTCTGAAATTATTTCAAAAATATCAGTCCAGAATTGTTTAATTTTTATACAATTTGCAAACGTATGTGTTAAATTAGCATCTAGATGTAGACATTTATCACAAATAGGAGAGATTTGTGGGAAGAATCTATTTAGTTTTATTTTAGAGTAGTGTAATCTATGTAAGACTTTAAATTGTATTAAAGCATGTCTGGCGTTTAACGAACATTGATGTATATGTTGTAAACTTTCGTCCCACAAATCTTTCGTTATAGGATGACCTAATTTATTTTCCCATGTGTGTCTATATGGTTCCGTCGGTGGTACATCGTTGTTTAGGAGGGTGTTATAAATATAAGCTATTAATTTTTCAGTGTTAGGATGCTTGTTCAAACATTCATCAAGGATTTCTGGTTCCCTAGTCCTGTAGACTTGTGTGTTAGATTTAACATAATCTCTAATTTGTAGATATCTGAAGAAATTATTTGAGTGCAGTCCATGATTCTGTTGTAACTCCTGAAATGAAAGAAAAGTGCCTTTCCCATAAAGATGTCCAATCTTTTTAATTCCATAATTTTTCCATTGTGTGAAACCCTTATCCAAAAAGGATGGTTTGAATAAGGGATTATTTACAATGGGAAGGCATAGTGGTATATTATTCAATTTTAAAACTTTTTTTAATTGTTTCCAAATTCGTATTCCACTATGTATTATGGGGTTCTCCTTATAGGTTTTTTTGTGCAGTTTTGTGGTAGCAAATATGATCGGTCCAATTTCAAAAGGTAAACAGTCTTCCTTTTCCATCCTTAACCAATCTGGTTGTTGATCCATTTCTTCCAGCCAGAAATTCATGTTTTTAATATGGACTGCCCAAAAATAAAACAAGAAATTTGGCAAAGCCAAACCTCCATTTATCTTTGACTTACATAAATGTTTTTTACTTATTCTATGATTCTTATAATCCCAGATAAAACTTGTAACAATGGAGTCGACTTTTTTGAAAAAAGTTTTTGGGATATATATCAGGATTAATTAAAATAGGTACAGTAGTTGCGGTAAGAAGATCATTATTATAGCATTAATTCTACCAAGCATTGAAATGGGAAGTGTTTTCCAGTATTGAATATTCTTGTGTAGTTTATTCAGTAAGGGTGGAAAATTTAGTTTAAATAAAGAGGTATAAGTCTTAGTTACATAGATTCCTAAGTATTTAAATTTATCTTTAACTATTTTAAAAGGGGATTGTTGTAATGTATGTAGATTGAGTTTTGTTATTGGCATGATTTCACTTTTATTCCAATTAATCCTGAGAACTGACCAAATTGAGTTATTAAATTTAATAGATTTGGAATACTAGTTTCTAACTTTGTAATATATATTAGTACATCAACTGCATATAAGGAAATTTTATTCCTTGTTTCTCTAGTGTTATATCCGTATATTCCTGTATGGGTTCTAATGATTTCTGCTAAGGGTTCGATTGCAAGAGCAAATAATAGTGGGGATAGTGAACACCCTTGTCTACAACCTCTAGAGAGGTTAAATTTAGTTGATAACATTTGGTTTGTTAATATTCTAGCTGTTGGATTAGAGTATAACAATTTAACCCATGTACAGTACTTCTCTCCCAATTGAAATTTTTCCATCACCGAAAATAAATATGGCCATTCAACCTGGTCAAATGCTTTTTCAGCATTTAACTAAATAATTGCTAGATCTGCATTAGGAATTCTATTGGAGTATATAATATTGAATAGTCTTCTCAGATTATAAAATGAATAACGTTTTGGAATAAAACCTGTTTGGTCGGGGTGTATTAATTTGTTAATCATTAAGCTCAATCTATGAGATAGAATTTTAGTTAGTATTTTCTGATCAGTATTTAAAAGGCTATTGCTCTATATGAACCTGGGTCTTCAAGATCCTTATCCGTTTTTGGTATGAGTATGATTGTAGATTCATTTAGAGTTTCTGGGAGTTTCTGTTGAGTGTAAGCATATTTGTACAGTGTCTGTAGGCGTGGAGAAACCAGGTCATAATTTTTTTTATAAAATTCAGAACTTAGACCATCAGGACCTGCAGCCTTTCCATTTTTTAAAGATTTAATTGACTCTTCGATGTCTTTTATCGTAATTTCAGCACCTAGTGATTCTCTCTCTTTCTGATCTAAACCCACAAGCTTACATTTCTGTAGAAATGTTTCCATTCCTGCTGATTGTTCTGTCATTTTAGATGAGTGCAATTTTTGATAGTATTGTAAAAATCTATCATTAATATCTTTAGGCAGTGTTAGTGTTTCTCCCTTGTCTGTTCTAATTTTGTAAATAGTTTTTTCCCCGTCCAGTTTACGAAGTTGTCGCGCTAATAGTTTTTGTGGTTTATCACCAAATTCAAAATTTAATTGTTTTGTATGTTGATAAAGTTTTATAACTTGGTCTGAGTATATCTTGTTCAATTTATATTTCAGTACTGCAATTTTATTGTGTTTTATCATGGATGGTGCTGCTGCATTTTCTATGTCTAATCGCCTTATTTCC
Source organism: Amblyraja radiata (assembly GCF_010909765.2). Lineage (NCBI taxonomy): Eukaryota > Metazoa > Chordata > Chondrichthyes > Rajiformes > Rajidae > Amblyraja > Amblyraja radiata. The sequence goes on along the minus strand of NC_045956.1, from coordinate 43,720,832 downwards.
ATTTCCAATTTCTGTTGTTTGGCCCTATTCTCTTTGTTAAGAAATGATTGCGAAGAGATTAATGCTCCTCGCACAAATGCTCTAAATGTTTCCCAAAGAAGGGAAGCAGAGATTTCAGGGCTATCATTAGCCTCAAAAAACATATTAATCTGTTTTACGAGGTATTCATTACATACCTTTTCTTTTAAGATTTGGGGATTAAGTCTCCATTGTGGCTGTGTCTCTACCATTCCGTTTAGTTTAATCATAAATGTTAGTGGAGCATGGTCTGAGATTATGATATTATGATATTGCGAGTTATAGGTAAATGGGATAAGTTTTGAGTCTACTAAAAAATAATCTATCCTTGAGTAGGTTTTATGTACTGGTGAGTAAAATGAATATTCTCGACCCGATGGGTTTTCAATTCTCCAAACATCCTTAATGTTGGTAGTATTAATATATGAGTTTAGAAATTCACTTGATTGGGATTTTAGTTTTCTTTGAGTTGATGATCTATCCAAATAAGCATCCAATGTACAATTTAAGTCTCCACCGATTATTAAGTTTTGTTGTGTACATTCCGGGATAGTGTTAAGTATTCTCTTAAAAGACAGGGGGCTATCAAAATTTGGTCCATACACATTAAGGAGAGTCACCTTTTTTGAGTATAACTCCCCTATTATTACAATATATCTGCCTTCAATATCTTCTATCGTTGATATATGTTTAAAGGGTATACCTTTACGAATTAATATTGCAACCCTCTAGATTTATGTGAGAATGAGGAGTGGTACGCTTTAGCAATCCATTTTGCTTTCAATCTATGTTGTGCTTCCTTTTTCAGGTGTGTCTCCTGGAGAAATATTATATCTGTTTTCAATGATTTTAAATGAGCTAACACTTTGCCTCTCTTAATAGGTTCATTAATTCCCTTAACATTCCAACTACAGAATTTAATTCCTTCACCCCCAATTTTCCTATTCCCGTCTTGCATCTTGTGATTAGAGTGGTTAGAGCAGATGGCTGAGCACCCTCAACCCTACCTTATACTCGAACATCAGGTCGATGAGTTTTAAGTCTCGTGTGTTTTCCATCCGAACATATCTCCCTAAATAAAATATGTAATTCCACTCCAAATACAAAATATAATATATTATAAGGTAGAAGAGGTAATAAATTTTTTTATTAGTAATGTGTAAAAGGTTGAAAAAGAAAAAAACTACAGCTAAGATTAGTGCAGTTAGTGATAGCCACCCAAATGTGGCTAAGCATCTAAGGACTTCCGTAGCTTTTGGTTAAAAAAAAAATTACTAGCTCCGTACTTTCCTTAAAAGGAAAGTTTTAAATTCAGTGCATGCAATTTATGGGGGTGGAAGGAAATAATGGTTATATTCCATTAATGATATAATTATTAGTCTCAAATTGAAATGTTAGTCTCGTATAACATAGACATTTGTCAAAGAATACTCAGAATCAAAAATATCAGAAAGAGAACCACTATACATTTTTAATTTTAAAATACCTGGATCACACTTTACTTATATTTCATTCTTTTAGTTAATTCTTAGTTGATCCAGTTAGCAATAATTAGTATTAATTAGTGTTCTTGATTATTAATAGTTGTTAGAAATTAGTACTAAAATGTAAATATTATATATCAGTAGCAAGATATTTGCCCAATTCTTGTTGCAGATTTTGGGCAGCTCTTAAATATAATAGTTTAGAGTGTAAAGTTCCATATCTTCTCTGCGGGATAACAATATCCAGGTAAGTGTTGCGTGTTGAATATTATTCAATCTTCGGTCTTATCCTCGATACTCTTGGCGAATTCAAGTGCTTCTGTGTGCTTGATGAAGAAGTGTTCCTTCTTCTTGTAGGTAACTCTTAATGTTGCGGGGTATAACAGTCCATATCTCAAATCTTTTATGTTCTTCAGTATTCTTCTTGTTTCTGTAAACAACGCTCTCTTCTTGGCAATTTCCACAGGATAATCTCTAAATATACTAATCTTATCTCCTTCAAATACGAGATTTCTGCTTTGGACAATTTTCTTCATCATATCATCCAAAACATGGTCATATTGCACCTTTACTATCAGTTGTCTTGGAGGGACGCAATCCCTTGGGCGACATCTCGATACTCTGTGTGCTCGGGCAAGTAAAGTTATAGGGTTAATGGCACTTCTCTTTAATGTTGCATTCAAGATTATTTTTATTATTTTTATATTTTGAGAAGTTATGGAATTCTCTTGTGCCCTGTTATTTTACTGGTATAATTGGGATTAATGTTCACATTAATCCGTTTTTTTTTTTAAATTTTCCGTGGTTCTTTCACTTAAAGTGATTTATAATTGATTTTCTGCATTTAACTAATGTTAGCTTTCTGCACTGCAGTTTTTTTATTATTATTATTATCGTCATTATGACTGATTTTGTTTTATACCACAGCTGATCCAGCAAATTGGATTGTGTATTGCATGTCACCTGCAGAATGCAACTTCATATTTTAACAAATTTATTTACTATAAAACTGCTTATGGATTGTTCTTACATTCTGCTCAGGTTTTATTGGTGCAGAGAAGGCAATCATTTTCTTGGCCTTTATATCCTGTGGATTATGGGCAATTTGCTCTGTGAATTGTAAAAGTTATTCTTATTTTTATTGACGATAAGCAATATGTCACCACCAGTATAGCGGGTTTCATGACTGTCTTCCAACTGCAGCTCCACACAATACGAAGCATCCATGTCTGCATGAAGAAAATGTCATGCAGTCTGTTTGGTGTAGTCCTAACTGCTTTGCTTGATGCACCGTTTCAATTATCTTCCAATGAGCTCATCAACTGCTTGTTCTTTTGTGCCTTTGGCTTAGTCTGTGAATGACTTCCCTAATGGTGTAGTCTTTACAGGGTAAATTAAGGGTCATTTGCTATTGAAGACGATAACACACCTCTCTCAGCATTCTTTGAACTGCTGACAGCTCGAAGGATTTTGTGGCTCTCATTAACTCCTGATTAAAAAAATTAACTTGTATATATGGAGCAAACTGTGTATTAAATGATTTCACATTAAAAGCACACTGTTGGCATAAAGGAGGCATTGTTAAACCTTTTTTTTAATCATTGGGACAAGCCACAGAGGTTTGTCATGGTGATTATGTACAGAAAAATGTTTTAATATGATTGATGCCATTTCACTGAAGTGGACAAAAATCTTGCTGAACAATTTAAAATTATATTGCTTTAAAAATTTATCATCGGTATTATATTGCTTCATTACTGTTACGTGTACCGAAATATAGTGGAATGTTATAAATACTATGTCAATATTTATTTTTTGACTATTAACAACAACATATGTTTATATACCACCCAACATCTCATATTGCTTCATCAGGGTGTAATAGTCACCAAATTGTCACACTTACTGATGGAGATATTAGAACTCAGATATATAATGGGTATATCCCTTTGACTAGAAACTAACATTTCCTTTCTGCTACCCCTCTGAATAAACAGCGACCGATTTATTGCTGAAAGTGGAAATGGAAAGGTGGGCAAAAAATGCTCATCCTTAAAAGGATGGCATGGTCACAGGGTTGTTGTTTTTGACAATAGACAATAGGTGCAAGAGTGGGCCATTTGGCTCTTCGAGCCAGCACCACCATTCAAATTGATCATGGATGATCATCCCCAATCAGTACCCTGTTCCTGCCTTCTCCCCATATCCCCTGACTCCACTATCTTTAAGCCCCATCTAGCTCTCTCTTGAAAGTATCCAGAGAACTGGCCTCCACCACCCTCTGAGGCAGAGAATTCCAGACTCACAACTCTCTGTGAGAAAAAGTGATTCCTCGTCTCCATTCTAAATGGCTTACCCCTTATTCGTAAACTGTGGCCCCTGGTTCTGGGCTCCCCCAACATTGGGAACATGTTTCCTGCCTCTAGCATGTCCAAACCCTTAATAATCTTATATGTTTCAATAAGATATCCTCTCATCCTTCTAAACTCCAGAGTATACAAGCGCAGCCGCTCCATTCGCTCAGCATATGGCAGTCCCGCCATCCCGGGAATTAACCTTGTAAACCTACGCTGCACTCCCTCAATGGCAAGAATGTCCTTCTTCAAATTAGGGGACCAAAACTGCACACAATACTCCAGGTGTGGTCTCACTAGGGCCTTATACAACTGCAGAAGGACCTCTTTGCTCCTTTACTCAACTCATCTTGTTATGAAGGCTAACATGCCATTCGCTTTCTTCACTGCCTGCTGTACCTGCATGCTTACTTTCATTGATCGATGAACAAGGACCCCCAGATCCCATTGTACTTCCCCTTTTCCCAACTTGACACAATTTAGATAGTAATCTGCCTACCTGTATTTTGCTACAAAGTGGATAACCTCACATTTATCCATATTAACCTGCATCTGCCATGCCCACTCACCCAACCTGTCCAAGTCACCCTGCATACTCATAGCATCCTCCTCACAGTTCACTCTGCCACCCAGCTTTGTATCCTTCAAATTTGCTAATGTTACTTTGAATCCCTTCATCTAAATCATTGATGTATATTGTAAATAGCTGCGATCCCAGCACCGAGCCTTGCGGTACCCCACTAGTCACTGCCTGCCATTCTGAAAGGGACCCGTTATTCCCTACTCTTTGTTTCCTGTTTGCCAACCAATTTTCTATCCATGTCAGCACTCTACCCCCAATACCATGTGCCCTAATTTTGCCCACTAATCTCCTATGTGGGACCTTATCAAATTATTTCTGAAAATCCAGGTGCACTAGATCCACATGCTCTCCCTTATCCATTTTTCTAGTTACATCCTCAAAAAATTCCAGAAAATTAGTTAAGCATGAATTCCCCTTCGTAAATCCATGCTGACTCGGACCGATCCTGTTACTGCTATCCAAAAGAGCTGCTATTTCATCTTTTATTTTTTTTTAATTTAAAAAAAAAACTTTTTTTAAAATTAGAAGTACATTAAGTTGCAGTAATACACACCACATATATCTCATTACATTTGTTGTACCCCTTCATTTTTTAACTTTATAAACGATAGTAATAAAATAAGTAAGGAAAGTGAGAAAGAGTTGTGAAGGTGCAGGAAAGTGTTGGGAAAAGAAAGCCCATAAGAAAAGGAGTTAGAGAAGAAAGTTAAGAAATAGACCCTAGAAAAGAAAGAAAGAAAGAAAGAAAGAAAGAGTATCAATCGCTCTATTATTTAAAAAAATTGACTCCAGCATCTTCCCCACCACCGATGTCAGGCTAAGTGGTCTATAATTCCCTGTTTTCTCTATCCCGCCTTTCATAAAATGTGGGATAACATTAGCTACCCTCCAATCCATAGGAACTGATCCTGAACCTATAGAACATTGGAAAATGATCGCCAATGTGTCCACAATTTCTAGAGGCACTTCCTTAATACCCTGGGATGCAGACCATCAGGCCCTTCGGTCCCATCAGTCTACCTGTCACCATTTCCTGCCTAATGTGGATTTCCTTCAGTTCCTCCATCACCCAAGATCCTCCGGCCACTAGTACATCAGGAAGTTTGTTTGTGTCCTCCTTAGTGAAAACAGGTCCAAAGTACCTGTTCAACTCATCTGCTATTTCCTTGGTCCCCGTAATAAATTCACCCTTGTCAGTCTTCAAGGGTCCAAGTTTGGTCTTAACTAATTTTTTTCCTCTTCACATACCTAAAGAAGCTTTTACCATCCTTCTTTATATTCATGGCTAGGTTACCTTCGTACCTCATCTTTTCACCAAATATTGCCTTTTTTGTTATCTTCTGCTGCTCTTTAAACATTACCCAATCCTCGTGCTTCCCGCTCATCTTTACTATGTTATACTTCTCCTTTATTTTTATACTGTCCCAGACGTCCCCTGTCAGCCACGGTCGTCCCTTCCTCCCCTTGGAATCTTACTTCCTCTTTGGAATGAACTGATCCTGTACCTTCTGTATTATTCCCAGAAATACCTGCCATTGTTGTTCCACTGTCATCCCTGCTAGGGTATATTTCCTGTCAACTTTGGCCAGCTCCTCCCTCATGGCTCCATAGTCCCCTTTCTTCAACTGTAACACCTCCAATTTACCCTTCTCCCTCTCCAATTATAGATTAAACTTGACCATATTATGGTCACTACCTCCTAATGGCTCCTTAACCTCAAGTTCATTTATCAAATCTGGTTCATTACATAACACTAAATCCAGAATTGCCTTCTACCTGGTAGGCTCCAATACAAGCTGCTCTAAGAATCCATCACAGAGGCACTCCACAAACTTATTTTCTTAGGGTCCAGTACAAACCTGATTTTCCCAGTCTACCTGCATTTTAAAATCTCCCATAACAACCGTAGCATGACCTTTACTACATGCCAATTTTAACTCCTGATTCAACTTGCACACCATATCCAGACTACTGTTAGTTTTATCCATATTGACTTCACGTCTCCAGTTCAATGTCATCCCTTGCAAGGGACTGAATTTCATTCCTCACCAACAGAGCTTCCCCACCCTCTCTGCGCACCTGTCTGCCTTTTCGATAGGAGGCATCCCCTTGAATATTCTGTTCCCAGCCCATTGCCCTCTTGCAGCCATGTCTCAGTAATTCCCACAACATCATACTTGCCAATTTTTAACTGAGCCTCAAGCTCGCCCACTTTATTTCTTATACTTCACGCATCCATATTCAGCACTTTGATCTCGGTATTCACCTCCCCTCTCACGCCGCTCGCAATTGATCCTGACCTTACTCTCTTATCACTTCTCGAACTTTCCATCACATTAATTAGAGAGTCTTTTGCAAATTTTTCCTGTACTCACTTCCCCATCAATTCCATCTTTATACTCCCAATTTGTCAATCCCTCCCCCCCACTATTTAGTTTAAACCCACACGTGTAGCCCTAGCAAACCTGCCTGCTAGAAGGTCGGTCCCCCTCCAGTTAAGATGTAACCCAACCCTTTTGTACAGGTCACCCCTACCCCAGAAGAGATCCCAGTGGTCTATAAATCTAAATCCTTGCTCCCTGCACCAGCTCCTCAGCCACACATTCAGATCCCCTATCTCCCTGTTTCTGCCCTCACTAGCACCAGGTACTGGAAGCAATCCAGAGATAACTCTTGAAGTCCTGCTTTTCAGACTTCTTCCTAACTCTCTGAACTCACGTTGCAGACCCTCCTTCCTCTTATTCCCGATGTCATTTGTGCCTACGTGCACAACTACTGCCGGCTGTTTACCTTTCCTCTCGAGAATGTTCTGAATTCGGTGCGTGACATCTTGCACCCTGGCACCAGGGAGGAAACAGACCATCCTTGCGTCTCACCTGCCGCCACAGAATCTCCTGTCCGCACCTCGAACAATGGAGTCACCCACCACTATGGCTCTGCCCGACATCGATCTCGACGGTCGAATCCCATCTCTAAGATTGGAGCCACCGTCGTGCCCGATACTCAGACTGGATGCGTCGTGTCCCCCGACAGTTCCCAAGAGGGCGTGCCTGTTTTCATTAGGCACAGCCACCTGGGTCTCCTGCACTCCACGATTACCACCCTTTCTCTCAGTCACACACCTTTGTTCTTCCCGTGTCCTTGGCGTGACCACCTCACTGTAGTTCCTGGCCATGAAACTCTTGTTTTCCCAGATGGCCCTGAGGTCATCCAGCTGCTCTCCAGTGCCCAAATACGGTCCTTCATGAGCTGAACCTGGATGCACTTGCCACAGTTGTAGCAGCCAGAGGCTCCATCCCTGCCCCTGGCCTCCCACATCCTGCAAGCATCGCACTATCTCATCTTACCATATAACCATATAACCATATAACAATTACAGCACGGAAACAGGCCATCTCGACCCTTCTAGTCCGTGCCGAACACATAATCTCCCCTAGTCCCATATACCTGCGCTCAGACCATAACCCTCCATTCCTTCCCCATCCATATAACTATCCAATTTATTTTTAAATTATAAAAACGAACCTGCCTCCACCACCTTCACTGGAAGCTCATTCCACACAGCTACCACTCTCTGAGTAAAGAAGTTCCCCCTCATGTTACCCCTAAACTTCAGTCCCTTAATTCTCAAGTCATGTCCCCTTGTTTGAATCTTCCCTACTCTCAGTGGGAAAAGCTTTTCCACGTCAACTCTGTCTATCCCTCTCATCATTTTAAAAACCTCTATCAAGTCCCCCCTTAACCTTCTGCGCTCCAAAGAATAAAGCCCTAACTTGTTCAACCTTTCTCTGTAACTTAGTTGCTGAAACCCAGGCAACATTCTAGTAAATCTCCTCTGTACTCTCTCTATTTTGTTGACATCCTTCCTATAATTAGGCGACCAAAATTGTACACCATACTCCAGAATTGGCCTCACCAATGCCTTGTACAATTTTAACATTACATCCCAACTTCTATACTCAATGCTCTGATTTATAAAGGCCAGCACACCAAAACCTTTCTTTACCACCCTATCTACATGAGATTCCACTTTCAGGGAACTGTGCACAGTTATTCCCAGATCCCTCTGTTCACCTACATTCTTCAATTTCCTACCATTTACCATGTATGTCCAATTTTGATTTGTCCTGCCAAGATGTAGCACCTCACACTTATCAGCATTAAACTCCATCTGCCTTCTTTCAGCCCACTCTTCCAACTGCCATAAATCTCTCTGTTGACTTTGAAACTCTACTTCATTACCCGCAACCCCACCTATCTTAGTATCATCTGCATACTTACTAATCCAATTTACCACACCATCGTCCAGATCATTGATGTACATGACAAACAACAGTGGACCCAACACAGATCCCTGTGGCACCCCACTTGTCACTGGCCTCCAACCTGACAAACAACCATCCACCATTACTCTCTGGCATCTCCCATTCAGCCACTGTTGAATCCATCTTGCTACTCCACCATTAATACCCAACCATTGAACCTTCTTAACCAACCTTCCATGAGGAACCTTGTCAAAGGCCTTACTGAAGTCCATATACACAACATCTACTGCTTTACCCTCATCAATTTCCCGAGTAACATCTTCAAAAAATTCAAGAAGTTTAGTTAAACATGACCTTCCAGGCACAAATCCATGTTGACTGTTCCTAATCAGACCCTGTTTATCCAGATGCTTATATATATTATCTCTAAGTATTCTTTCCATTAATTTGCCCACCACTGACGTCAAACTAACAGGTCTATAATTGCTAGGTTTACTTTAGACCCCTTTTTAAACAATGGAACAACATGCGCAGTACGCCAATCCTCCAGCACTATTCCCGTTTCTAATGACATTTGAAATATTTCTGCCATAGCCCCTGCTATTTCTACACTAACTTCCCTCAATGTCCTAGGGAATATCCTGTCCGGACCTGGAGACTTATCCACTTTTATATTTCTCAAAAGTGTCAGTACTTCCTCTTCTTTGATCCTCATAGTTTCCATAGCTACTCTACTTGTTTCCCTTACCTCACATAATTCAATATCCTTCTCCTTGGTGAATACCGAAGAAAAGAAACTGTTCAATATCTCCCCCATCTCTTTTGGCTCTGCAGATAGTTGGCCACTCTGACTCTCTAATGGACCAATTTTATCCCTCGTTATCCTTTTGCTATTAATATAGCGGTAGAAACCCTTCGGATTTACTTTTACCTTACTTGCCAAAGCAACCTCATATCTTCTTTTAGCTTTTCTAATTTCTTTCTTAAGATTCTTTTTACATTCTTTATACTCCTCAAGCACCTCATTTACTCCATGCTGCCTATAACTATTGTAGATCTCCCTCTTTTTCTGAACCAAGTGTCCAATTTCCCTTGAAAACCATGGCTCTTTACAATTTTTACGATTTCCTTTCAACCGAACAGGGACATAAAGATTCTGTACTCTTAAAATGTCACGTTTAAATGTACCCCATTTATCTTCCACATCTTTCCCATAAAACAAACTGTCCCAATTTACTCCTTTTAAATCCTTTCGCATCTCCTCAAAGTTTGCCTTTCTCCAATCAAAAATCTCAACCCTAGGTCCAGTTTTGTCCCTCTCCATAATTATATTGAAACTAATGGTATTGTGATCACTGGACCCGAACTGTTCCCCAACGCATACCTCTGCCACCTGACCCATCTCATTTCCTAACAGGAGGTCCAGTACCGCCCCTTCTCTAGTAGGTACTTCTATGTATTGTTGCAAAAAACTATCCTGCACACATTTTACAAACTCCAACCCATCCAGCCCATTTACAGAATGTGTTTCCCAGTCTATGTGTGGAAAATTGAAATCTCCCACAATCACTACCTTGTGCTTACTACTAATATCTGCAATCTCCTTACATATTTGCTCTTCCAATTCTCGCTCCCCATTTGGCGGTCTATAATACACCCCTATAAGTGTTGCTACCCCTTTCCCATTTCTCAGTTCCACCCAAATAGCCTCCCTAGACGAGCCCTCTAATCTATCCTGCCAAAGCACTGCTGTAATATCTTCCCTGATAAGCAATGCAACACCTCCACCTCTTGCCCCTCCAATTCTATCACACCTGAAGCAACGAAATCCTGGAATATTTAGTTTCCAATCACAGCCCTCCTGCAACCATGTTTCACTGATCGCCACAACATCATACTTCCAGGTGTCAATCCAGGCTCTAACTTCATCCACAATTCTTACAATGCTCCTAGCATTAAAATATACACATTTAAGAAACCCACCCTCTCTTATTCTCTGATTATTTTCTTTTTCTTCTCTCTCCCCTACATTTTGGGTCAGAGTGCTACCATTCTCTGCCCCCTGCTTCACACACTGACTGCTAGCTTTCCCAATTTGAGTCCCTCCCCCCAACCATACTAGTTTAAAGTCTCCCCAGTAGCCTTTGCAAATCTCCCCGCCAGGATATTGGTCCCCCTTGAGTTCAAGTGCAACCTGTCCTTTCTGTACAGGTCGCACCTTCCCCAAAAGAGGTCCCAATGATCCAGAAACTTGAATCCATACCCACTGCACCAGTCCCTCATCCACGCATTTATCCTCCACCTCGCTCCATTCCTACTCTCACTGTCGCGTGGCACAGGCAGTAATCCTGAGATTGTTACCTTTCCAGTCCTTCTCCTTAACTCTCTACCTAACTCCCTAAATTCTTCTTTCAGGACCTCTTCTCTTTTTTTACCTATGTCGTTGGTACCTATATGCACCACAACCTCAGGCTCCTCTCCCTCCCATTTCAGGATTTCTTGGACACGTTCAGACACATCCCTGACCCTGGCACCAGGGAGGCAAACTACCATCCGGGACTCCTGTCTGCGTCCACAGAATCGCCTATCCGACCCCCTGACTATAGAGTCCCCTATTACAATTGCCCTCCCCTTCTTTTCCTTACCCTTCTGAGCAACCGGACCGGTCTTTGTGCCAGAGGTCCGGCCGCTGTCGCTGCCCCCAGGTAGGCTGTCTCCCCCACCCTTACTCAAGCATGAGTACTTATTTTCAAGGTGTACAGCCACCGGGGTACTCACCAGTCCCTCCCTCTGCCCGTTGCCCTTCCTAACTGTGACCCAGTCACCCTTCATGTGTTCACCGTGTCCCGTCCTCTCCAGTTTTTTGCGTAGTCTCCTCTCATCAGCCTCCTCGCCAACGACTCTCGAGCCAAAGACTCTTTACCTCACAACCCTGAAGGTCTGCGATTGATTCTGACTTTTGATCCGTCTGGATGAAGTTCTCCTCATAGCTTTTGGAGTTCCTATTGTGTTTCCTCCTACATACCAAATACGCGCTGCATGGTTAATTGACAACTATAGATTACTCCTTTGCATAGATAGCAAAACGATCAGTTAGGCGTCGTTTATCAACCTGGTGGCGCCAGCAATGGCTGCCTCGCCAACAGTCTGTCTGTCCCTTCCTTCTTTGTGTTTTAATAGTATGTGAAATATATGTTTTTAGTGTTCTTTTGCTTGTTTTATGTGGGGGTGGGGGTTGGTTTGGGGGAACCTTTTTCTAATCTCTTACCTAGACAGAGATGCAAATTTTTTCCGTATCGTGTCTCCTTCTGCACTGCGGCCTAACATCAAGGAGTTGGCAGCCTTCCCTGGAGACCGATTTTGAGAGCTCCACCAGGGGTGCCTGCAGATTTAACATCACGGAGCTCGCAATCCCTTTGCCAGTCTCCGACTTCGGGAACTCCAAGCCGCAGGAGCTTCGACCACCCGAATACGGGAGCTTCGATCACCCCGACGCGGGAGTTTCGATCGCCCCGACTGCGGACAGTTCGACTGGCCTGACTGCGGGAGAATAAAAAGGAAGAATTTTAGACTTTATTGCCTTCCATCACAGTAAGGGATGTGGGGAATCCACTGTGGTGGATGTTTATGTTAACTTTTATGTAGTTGTGTGGCTTGTTGCTTTTCTTTTCATATGGCTATATGGTAATTCGCATATCACTGTACCTTAATTGGTATATGTGACAATAAAAGACATTTGACCTTTGAAACCTTTGAAGGGAATGTGACAGAGAATCAGTTAAAGTGGAACAGAGGTCATAGAAACATAGAAAATAGCAGCAGGAGTAGGCCATTTGGTCCTTCAATATGATCATGGCTGATCATCCAGAATAGTAAGATTAAACGAAAACTTACCAGTTTGAAGTTTGATCTGTATTTTATGAGGAGTTATGATGAGGGATTACGTGAAGACCCCGTCCAGCACGCATGCGCGACATACTTTAGAGCAGCGGTGTGGAATCACAGAAAACACAACAATTGAAATAAACATAGTAAAGATAAGGAGAACTAAGATACCAGTGGATCTCTATAATTGAGGGTGGGAGCGGAGGGCACGTAATCCCTCATCGTAACTCCTCATAAAATACAGATCAAACTTCAAACTGGTAAGTTCTCGTTTAATCTTACTATTTTACTTCGGAGTCACGTGAGTGACTACGTGAAGATTTTAATGCTCTGTGATTTCAAACTGTGTAACAGTCCATACTTCACTCGCTGCCGAAGTCCTCCAAGGGAGGAAGTATGTTGTCGTAATCAAACATGAATCTGTTTGTAAAACAATAATGGTATTATTTGAAAATAATAACAAAGAAATTAATGCTCCCCCGGGCTTAAATTATATATTTTTTGCAGCGTCTAAAAATCTCTCTGCAAGTGAAACAAGTTTTATTAATGGCTTGTTGTAGAATGTTTGAAAAGTTCTTTCCATGGACCACCCCGCTGTTACCAGGGTAGGTCCAATGGCACGTCCATTCTGTTAGCTGCCGACGTGGATGGATGCTGCCCTGGTAGAGTGAGATGTGTAAATATCGGTATCCACTCCAGCAGCTCCCAATACCTGTTTGAGCCATCTAGAGATGGTTTGACTCGGTACCCAACCATGTGGCTTTTTTTTTTTTTTTTTTTTTTTGTGGCTGACCCATCGTGCTTTTTGTCTCACTCGGGAATTTTAGGTTGTGTTGATATATTGTAGAAGGTGAGTCATGACACATAACGGGGGTCAGGTGGGTACGCCCGGAATTCCATAATGAGTCCTGAAGTTCCTGGTCTACTCTGTTTTACCAGCTCCTGAATGGTGAATGTTATTTGGTCTGATGTTACGACCATATTGTCTAGTCTGAGTAGGTAAAAGGACTGGGCCCTTATGCTGAGACTAAGCCATCAGCAAGGTCGTATACAGGGTGGCTGTTTTCAGAGTGAGGGATCTGTCTGGTGGCCATCCCTTAGGTATGTCAGGACAACGCTGACATCCCAGATCTTGGTATATCTAGGTTTAGGGGGTTTTGAATTGAAGGTACCTCTCATTAATTTGGCCACAAGTGGATGAGACCCTATGGCCTGTTTCCCTGGTGCTTGTCTTAGATATGGTGGTTGATTAGTAGGTTGTCTCTGTTCTCGAGCAGTATGTTTCCCATTTTCTTATACTGGAGAGATATTGTTTCTTGGTGGAAAGCCGGTGAGATGCTGTCATCGTGTCCATGGTCCTATTTGACAATCCCAAGTCCATCAAAAGGTCGTTTTGGAATCTGCAACCCAGTAGGCTTATTCTGTCATGGCATGGGTGACTTTCGCCTGATACAGGGTGGATCAGTAGATCTGGTCTGCTGGGAATGGTCATGGGTTTCAATGACCCTGTCGGGTACTACCAAAAAGGCCGAAGCAAAGTTAATCTGTATTTTGCGTAGTACCTGACTGATGAGGCAGAAAAGGGGGGAAAACCATAGAGATTAGTTCCCCCCAGTTCAGCGAGAATGTATCCATCGCCGCTGCCTCAAGGTCTGGTTCCCAAGCGACATACATCGGTACGTGGTGATTCAGTCGGGATGCAAATAAATCGATATCTGGTGTTCCATATTGCTTTGTAATTACACAAATACTTTGGGGTTTAACATGTCTGCCACTGTATTTAGCTTACCTGGTAGGTAAGTTGCTGATAGCCAAATATGTTTGTCAACACACCATTACCAGATTGTGTTGATCAAATTATCACATGATATCGATTTTATCCCACCCATGTGGTTAATATAGGCCACCACTGTGGTATTGTCAATTTGTAAACAAACGTGCAAATGGTGCACTTTTGAACAATATGATTTTAACCTATAAAACGCAGCCAACATTTCCAAATAGTTTTTATGTCCAGTGTCTGTAGTAGTGATGATTCTAGATTAGTCCATCTACCACCTGTTCTGGATGTGGGTTATTGATAAATGATGGGACTGGAACTATGCCAAATATACTCTTTCCATCATTATAAGTCTGAAATTAGGCAATTTCATGGTTCAGTCAAAGTGACCTGCATGTTGGTTAAAACGCTAGCACCTTTGCTCTAGTGCAAAGGTCCAAGCTAGGTAGCTGGTAATGCTGCTATTAATTTCCCAATTACTCTTGCCACTTGTCGAATGTTTGGTCGATTGTTAACCATTAATTTGTTACACGTTTGTGCCAATTCTGCTGACTTTTCTTTTGGCAACGTAATAGACATGTGGACTGAGTTAATTGTGAATACCAGATAGTCCATAGTTGTGGATGGTGTCAATGTAGATTTATCTGGATGTATGACAAAGCCCAGGTTAAATAGTTTTTAGTAGCTAATGCTACTGAATTAGCTAATTCCATGGTTTTGTCTATTATTAAAATATCATCGAGATATGCCATGACAATATGTTTCCTGAAAAGTGTCAGTGCTGGTTTTAATATCTTGGTAAACAGTTTTGGTTCATGTTAGTTCATTAGTCAATCATTTGTACTGCCATAGTTACCCCATCCAGGTAAATTTTTAGGTATCTACGATGATCTTTATGAATGGGTACTGAATAGTATGCATCTTTTAAGTCGATGCCTGCCATAAAGTATCCTTAGGAAATCCATTGTTTGGCAGTTACAAATGTTTTCCATTAAAGTTTGTATACCTGACCTAATATTTTCTGTGATGGGGACAATTTGCAGCAGCTTTTGGAGGTGGTCACAGCAGAAATTAGTAAACTATAAACATGGTTTGATTTGAATAAAGTATCATTAAATTTAAACAAAACCAAACTTATGCTGTTTGGAAAACGCAAAATAAATACACAAGTAAAAGTAATGATAAATAATGTTGAAATAGAAAGAGTGTATGAAAATAAATTTCTGGGTGTGATTCTTGATCACAAAATCTGCTGGAAAACCCATGTAAAACATGTGAGAGCAAAAGTAGCACGGAGTATTGGAGTTATGAGGAAAGCAAGGCATGTTTTGAATGAGAGAGCACTGTATATTCTGTACAGCTCACTTGTGTTACCGTATTTAAATTACTGTGTGGAAGTATGGGGCAACACCTACAAAACCACTTTACAATCACTAAGCACACTATAAAAAAGAGCTATTTGTATAGTAAACAATGTAGGATATCATGAACACACCAATATACTGTATTTAAAATTACACACCTTAAAGATTAAGGATCTGGTAGAATTTAAGACTGCACAAATAATTTATAAAGCAAAAAATAAATTGCTACCTGTAAACATACAAAAACTGTTCAAAGACAGAGAAGGGGGTTATAACTTTAGAGGGAAACTAAACTTGAAACAGCATTATGCTCGGACCAATTTAAAAAGTATGTGTATTTCCATTTGTGGGGTGGTTTTGTGGAATGGTCTTGACGAAACGATTAAACAAAGTATGAATATAATGCAATTTAAAAAAATGTACAAAAGATATATCTTTGAAAAGTACAGTAATGAGGAAGGAGAATGTAAATCTCACAGATGTTAATGGTGCTTGTTCTTTTGTTCTTTCTTTTTTGTTCTTTTTTTCTTAATAGCTTGATTGGAGTAGTTTTATTTGAATTGTCTGTTTAGTTTATTTTATTGAATTTTGCATGTGTTAATGGTGAAGAATGGGGGTAGGACTTGACAAGCATAGGCTTCTTCCTATCCCTTTTCGAACGAGTCTAATGTGTATAATGTTGAAATTGGCTTCTTATTTTTTAATTTATGTATGTACATATATGTTATGTATATGTGTATGTGTGTATATGTGTATATGTATGTATGTATATATGTACATGTATATGTATGTATGTGTGTATGTATTTATGTATATATGTATGTATATATATAATTTTCCTTTTATTTATTCATTTTCATCCTTTCTTTTCTTCTTTTTTTTTAATCGTTCGAAATAAAGATATCATTCATTCATTCATTCATTCATTCATTCAAAGTATTCAATGTGGTTAAGTCAATGATGATGCGACATTCACCATCTTTTTTGGTTTTAATAAATTTAATATGAATTCCAAAGGTTCATGTTTATATTTCTCTATGATCCCTTTGTATGTAACTTCTCCAGTTCAGCTTGTCTCTCATGTTTTCTTTTTAGTGAGAGGGTAAAACCCCTTTGTGGTGCATGCTGAACTGGTGGCAAGTTTTCTTGCATTCAATTTTTATCCTTGAATACTTTTTGGTATATAACTACCAAGTGTGATAGTTCTTCATGCTTCCAAAAACAGGTGTAGTCTCCCCCCTGTTAGCACAATCCCCCCACCTTTTATGTGATGGTAGGAACCAGACCCACCTACCTCCACTGTTGTTTGGTGGTGTGTTCATTCCTTTAGTTTCTTGTTCCTTGTCTGTCGGGGTGGTGCTGTTGGGGGGTGGCACAATTTCCATGGAGCCCGCTCTGGGCCCTGTCCCGAAAGACTTCCGGGGATGGTATGCGGGCCTCGAGCTTTCACCAGTACCATGAAGTTGACGCATACTGGTGGATGCGTAGAGGTACTGCCATCTGGGTTTGCGTGGTTTGCTCGTTCCAGGTCCTGCCCTCATGATGCCAAATGCCTTGGATTCATGTCCAGATTTTTTGGCTTGTTTTGATAATTCTTTGCCAAATAGCAGGATCTGTGGTTCTGAGGTCGGCGTTCTACACAGTCCTGAGAATTTTGGGGTTGAGGGCAGGTCTTATGACCTCCTTCCAGAGGTTGTTAATCACATACTGTGTTGCACAGTAGAGCCAGGGTGTTTTGTCATGTCAACCCTGTCCATGGAATGAGCATATGAAGTGATAGCCGACGTCAGGGGTATCACCATTTTTTGCAATTTAAGTTTTTGGGGTTTGATACCCTGCTCAATGTACCCCCAGTAACGGCAGGCATATTGAGCAAATGCAAATTTGGGGAGGCGTGATAAGGTCCAATGCCTCATTGACTACCTGTCTTGGAGAGGTTTAAAGGACAGGTAGTAAGCTAGCCGCCAGTTTAGGCTGTAACGGCCATCCCGCTCGTGGTGTTGCCACGTAGCGGTTCACCACGCCCAGCAGCTCTTCCTGGTTTCTTCAGCCAATGACCCCTGTTCTTGACCATCCTAGTCCTGGTTGCCAACGCTCTCCTCTGTTGAGGGAGATGCGATGGCCAGTGCTTGTAAGTGCACTGGAGCGGGAGTGTTTGTGCTCCCTTGGCGAGCTTGCCCCATCTCCCGGAGCAAGTCTCGTGGGAACATTTGCTCCATGAGCCTTTCCGTAAGGCTTGAAACGGTCACCTTTTGCCGCTCTCGGGCGGTGAGTCTACCATGCCAGGCTCATCTGAGTGAACCGGCCGGTCCGACTTCTGTTGTGCCTTACATCCAGCCCGCTGCGGTTGTTTGAGCTATGCTAGCGGCGCTGGGCTCGGCTCGGAATGCTGTCGGTGACTGTGGACTGCAGCGTGTGTGGTCTAGGTGCCGCCGGTCGCCCCCCACTGCTGGAACCCTCCTGGTCCAATGCAGTCCGATGGGAACGACCTTCCTTGGTGTTTTCCCTGTTCATGTTCCTTCTTAAAAATAAAACAGAACAAGGATTCAAAAACACCATGTCCTCAGAGTAAGTTTCCTTACATGAAGGTCCGTTTTCAAATTGTTGCGGGAGAGCTCGTACTCCCGACCGTCGCTGTGCATTGCATGAGACGCTATGTCGCACATACGTGCTAGACGGGGTCTTCACGTAATCATTCACGTGACTCCGAAGTAAAATCAGTAGTCTGTTCCTGTTTTCTCCCCATATCCCTTGATTCCCTTAGCCCTAAGAGCTACATCTGACTCTCTCTTGAATAAATCCAGTGAATTGGTCTCCACTACTTTCTGTAGCAGAGAATTCCACAGATTCACAACTCTCTGGCTGAAAAAAAGCTATTCCTCATCTCAGAACCAAATGGCCTTCCCGTTATTTGTAAACTGCAACCCCTGGTTGTGGACTCCCCTAACATGGGGAACATTTTTCTTGCTTCCAGCCTGTCCAATCCCATTACTGTGTTGGACCTTGTCAAAGGTTTTTTTTTTAATCCAGATACACCACATTCACAGGCTCTCCCTTATCCATTCTTGTTGCATCCTCAAAATATCCCAGAAGATTAGTCAAGCATGATTTCCCCTTCATAAATCCATGCTGCCTTTGACCGATCCTGTCACTGTTTTCCATATGCGCTGCTATTACATCTTTAATAATTGACTCAAGCAACTTTCCCTCCATGAATGTAAGGATAACTGGTCCATAATGCCCCGTTTTCTCTCTCCCTCCTTTCTTAAAAAGCGGGGTTACATTGCCTACCCTCCAGCCCACAGGTGTCAAAGTTCGTTTCTTAAAAAGCAGATAGCAACAAAAACTGTTAAAGGTAAACCATAGCAATCTTTAAGTGGGAGTGGTAAAGATCTACAATGAGCACAAATGTTGCTCAATGCTTCTCAGGCTCCACTCACAGAACAAAGGGAATCTAGCATGCCATGAGAATGTAGGGTGACTTGGACAGGTTGGAGGAGTGGGCAGATGCATGGCAGATTAAGTTTAATGCGGATAAATGTGAGGTTATCCACTTTTGTAGCAAAAACAGGAAGGCAGATTACTATCTAAATGGCGTTGTTGGGAAAAGGGGTAGTACAATGGGATCTGGGGGTCCTTGTACATCAGTCTATGAAAGTAAGCATGCAGGTACAGCAGGCAGTGAAAAAAGCGAATGGCATCTTGGCCTTTATAACTAGAGGAATTGAATATGGGAGTAAAGAGGTCCTTCTGCAGTTGTACAGAGCCCTAGTAAGACCACACCTGGAGTATTGTGTGCAGTTTTGGTCCCCTAATTTGAGAAAGGACATTCTTGCTATTGAGAGTCTACTTTGGCCAGCTCCTACAAAGGGGTCTATGAAGGCATGAGAGGGGAGCTGGCCAAAGTAGACTGGAAAGGGATCCTAGCAGGAATGATGGTGGAACAGCAATGGCAGGAATTTCTGGGCATAATCCGGGAGACGCAGGATCATTTAATTCCAAAAAGGAAGAAAGATTCTAAGGGGAGTAGGAGACAACCGTGGCTGACAAGAGAAGTTAGGGATAGAATAAAATTAAAAGAAAAGATGTATAACACAGCAAAGAGTAGCCGGAAGCCAAAGGATTGGGAAACTTTCATAGGATCACAGAAGGAGAGAAATCAGGCAATACGGGCTGAAAAGAAGAAGTACGAGGGGAAGCTGGCCAGGAATATAAAGAAGGACAGTAAAAGCTTCTTTAGATATTTTAAGGGAAAAAGAGTAGCAAAGTCAAATGTGGGTCCCTTGAAAGCAGACACGGTGAAGTTATTATGGGCAACAAGGAAATGGCAGAAGAGTTGAATAGGTACTTCGGATCTGTCTTCACTAAGGAAGACACAAACAATCTCCCAGACGTACTGGAGGACAGAGGATCTAAGGGGGTAGTGGAACTGAAATAAATTTTCATTAGGCGAGAAATAGTATTGGGTAGGCTAATGGGACTGAAGGATGATGAATCCCCTGGGCCTGAAGGTCTGCATCCCAGGGCCCACAGGGAGGTGGCTCTAG
The DNA here is from genome assembly GCF_010909765.2 of Amblyraja radiata. NCBI lineage: Eukaryota > Metazoa > Chordata > Chondrichthyes > Rajiformes > Rajidae > Amblyraja > Amblyraja radiata. The sequence continues at coordinate 43,700,552 of NC_045956.1, read as the reverse complement.
AAATAGTGGAAGCATTGGTGATCATTTTCCAATGTTCAATAGATTCAGGATCAGTTCCTGTGGATTGGAGGATAGCTAATGTTATCCCACTTTTCAAGAAAGGAGCGAGAGAGAAAACGGGAATTCCAGACCAGTTAGCCTGACTTCGGTGTTGGGAAAGATGCTGGAGTCAATTATTAAAGAGGTAATAATGGGGCATTCGGATAGCAGTAAAAGGATTAGTCCAAGTCAACATAGATTTATGAAAGGGAAATCATGCATTACTAATCGTCTGGAATTTTATGAGGATGTGACAAGTAAAATGGATGAAGGGGTGCCAGTGGATGTAGTGTATCTAGACTTTCAGAAAGCCATTGATAAGGTCCCATACGGGAGACTGGTGACTAAAATTAGAGCACATGGTATTGGGGGTAGGTTGTTGACATGGAAAGAAAATAGTAAGATTAAACGAGAACTTACCAGTTTGAAGTTTGATCTTTATTTTATGAGGAGTTACGTCGAGGGATTATGTGAAGACCCCATCAGCACGCATGCCCGACATTCTTCAAAGCAGCGGTGTGAAATCACAGACAACAGTAGTTGAAATAAACATAGTAAGATAAGAGAAACTAGAATACCAGTTGACCCTTATGATAGAGGGTGGGCGTGGAGGGCACGTAATCCCTCATAAAATAAAAATCAAACTTCAAACTGGTAAGTTCTCGTTTAATCTTACTATTTGACCGGAGTCACGTGAGTGACTACGTGAAGATTTTAAAGATCTGTGATTTCATGCTGTGGAACGAGTCCATGCTTCACTCACTGCCGTAGTTGACCAAGGGAGGAAGTATGTTATCTTATTCAAACATGAATCAGAAATTCAAAACAACAGTGAATTTATTTTAACAAAGAATAATAATGATCCCTCTCATTTGGGATAAATCATAATACAGAACTTAAAATTGATTCTGCAAATACCGCAGATTTGGTAATCGGCTTATTATAGAATATCTGGAAGGTCTTCTCCCTAGACCATCCTGCTGTAGCCAGGATGTGGTCCATTGGCACTTCCATTTCCCTTGCTGCCGATGTTGCTGCATCCCTGGTGGAATGAGATTTCAAAGTGTGAGTATCCACCCCTGCAGCTCCCAAAACCTGTCTGAGCCATCTAGATATGGTCTGCGCCGATACCCTATTATGAGGCTGTTTATGGCTGATCAATAATCCCAATTCATTGCCTCTAAGGTTTTTAGTGGTCTCTAAATTTAGTAATAGGTGTGTCACAACACACAGGTGGGTATCTGTTGGTTCTGCCCGGAATTCCAGATTAAGGCCTGATGACGCTGGCCTATTTTGTTTTACCAATTCCAAGATATGAAAATTTATCTTGTTGGTTGAAATAACCATAATATCCAGTCTTAATTTATGTAGGGACTGGACCCTTTGAGCCAAAACCAGTGCCATCAACATGACTGTTTTTAGAGTCAGTTTCTCCAGGGACAGGGACGTTGCTGGTGACCAACACCTGAGCAACGTTAGAACAACACTGACATCCCAAATCTGGGAATACCTCGCTCCAGGAAGGTTTGTGTTGTAGATGCCCCTCATAGTTTGGAAACTAGAGGGTGAGATCCCACAGTGTGCTGTCCTAATCCCTGCCATAAGTATGCTGATAGGGCACTTCTGGCGCAGTTAATAGCACTGTAGCTGAGACCTTCATCAAAATGAAGGCTGGCCAGAAATTCTAGGACATTGATAACAGAAGCTGTATTGTACGAAATATCAGTCCTTGTACAATATATCACCCATTTCCTGATGTAGGAGGGATATTGCTGCTTGGTGGATTCTCGGTATCCCGCCGTGATCATCTTCATGGTTCTATCCGTCAGCCCCAGGTCCTGAAGTGGTCTCTTTAAATTCTGCAAATTAACAGATTGATCCTGTCATGGCATGGGTGACTTTCACCTGTTACAGGATGGACCAACAAATCTGGTTGTTTGGTGATGGACATACATGGTTCCGAGACCATGTTGAGAACCACAGGGAACCATGGCTGAGTAGGCCAATCGGGTACTACCAAAATACCTGACGCAGAGTCTTGTTGTATTTTGCGTAAGTCCCGACTGATGAGGCAGAAGGGGGGAAAAGCATAGAAAAACAATTTTCCCCAGTCCAGCGAGAAAGCGTCTATCGCTACTGCCCCAGGGTCTGGTTCCCAAGTGACATATGTTGGCAATTGGTGATTCAGTCTAGATGCAAATAGATCGATATCTGGTGTTCCATATTGCGTCACAATATCAACAAATACTTTGTGGTCCAACATCCATTCGGTGTTGTCATTAAATTTTCATGATCTGGTGTCTGCCATTGTACTGAGTTTACCTGGTAGGTAAGTAGCTGATAACCAAATATTTCTATTGATACAGCATTGCCAGATTGTAGTAGCCAGATTGTCACATGATATCAATTTGATTCAACCCATATGATTAATATATGCCACCACTGTGGTATTATCAATTTGTAGCGGACATGCAGATGGTGCATTTTTGAGCAATATGCTTTTAGCCCATAGAACGCACCCAACATCTCTAAATAATTTATACCCAGTGTTTGTAGTAAAGATGATTCATGTGCATCCCATCTACCACCACAACTGAATATAGTATTAGTAGCTCCCCAACCGTGAGCGCTGGCATCAGTTTGTAATATAAATGATGGGTTAGGGATATTGATGGGGCTGGAGCTATGCCATATGTTTTGCCTCCACCATTGTAACTTCAAAATTGCTTTCGCTGATAATTGCATTGGTCTGTCGAAATGACCAGCATGTTGTTTTAGTGCTTGCACCTTTGCTCTTTGTAAATTTTGGTAAGGTCCAAACTGTGTGGCTGGAAATGCAGCTATAAGTTTTACAATTACCCTTGCTACCTGTCGAATGGATGGTTGACTGATGACAACCAGCTTGTTGCAGGCCTCCATTAAGTCTGCTGCCTTGTTCTTTGGCAATGTTACAGACATGTGGATAGAGTCAATAGTGAACCCCAGATAATCCATAGTTGTAGAAGGTGTCAACTTAGATTTATCTGGATTGATGATAAACCCCAGTTTTTCAAACAATAGTTTGGTAGCTGATACAGCCAATTTAACTAAATTCAGGGTTTTCCCCACTATTAATATATCATCAAGATACGCCATGACAATATGTTTTTGTTTTCGGAGAAATGCCAAGGCTGGTTTTAATATCTTTGCAAATAGTCTGGGGGCTGATGTTAAACCATTAGGCAACACTTTATACTGCCACAGGGCTGCCCCATCGAGTTAAACTTCAGATATCAGCGATGATCCTTCTATATAGGTACCGAATAGTATGCATCTTTTAGATCGATGCAAGCCATGAAGTAACCTTCGGAAATCAATTGTTTGGCAGTAACAAAGGTCTCCATTTTAAAGTGAATATACTTTACAAAAGTATTCAGTTTAGTCAAATCAATCATGATGCGGCATCCACCATCTTTTTTAAGTTTTGTGAAAATGTTGGATACAAATTCATGTTGGGATCTCTCAATTTCTCCTTTAGCATATAGCCTTCCCAGCTCTGCATGACCTTCTAGTGTTTCCTATTTGGGAAAGTACAAACACTTGGCTAGGCCCATGTTGAACTGGGGAAATGTTTTAATGAATGAACTCAATTTCATATCCCTGAATACTATGTAGTATATAAGGGTCATTAGTTATAGACCTCCATGCCTCCAAAAACAGGTGTAACCTACCCCCAGTTAGTATGGAACTTACACCCTCTATGTTCTGGAAGGAACCAGACCCACTTACCTCCATGGTTAGCGGTGGAACATTCATTTCTTCTGCTTCTGCCTCTTCTGTGGAAGAGGCGCCGGAGTGCGGGGTTGGCGCATCTTCCACGAGGGTCGCTCTGGGCCGTGGCCTAAAAAAGACCTCGGTGTTTGTTTTGCGGCCCTCGTGCTTTCATCAGCGTCCTGGTGTCGTTGCCTGCTGGTGGATGGGTAGGGGTGCTGCCGCCGGAGATGTGCGGTCTTGCTCGACGTTGATGCCTTCATGAGCCCGACGGCTTTGGCTTCCTCGTTGAGCTCTTTAACCTGCTTGGATAGATTACCCCCAAATAGCAGTATTGGTGGTTGTGTAGTGGTAGATTTACACAACCCTGCAAATTTGGGGTTCAAAGCAGGTCGAATGGCGTTTTTCCTCAGACAATTTATTTCAAATTGTGTGTTGCAGAGTAGAGCCAGAGTGCCCTGTTGTGTCTCTGACATCTCTGTTCCATCCACCGATCGAGCAAATGCCGTTATTCCCGAAGCCAATAGTTTAAGTATCTTCTGCATCTTCACCTCTTGGGTTCGGATGCCTGCACCGACGTACCCCCAGATAGAACTGTTTACTGCAGGAACATTCAGTGAGAGACAGTTCTCAGGTGCCATATATTTGGCTGTTGTTTCATTCAACACCTGTTCCTGCAGCTGATTGAAGGAAAGGTAATCAATGCTTGCTGCCAGCTTTGGCTGTAACGGCTGTCCCGTTTGCGCTGGCATCGCAAACTTTGTGACCACCCCAAGCAGCTTCCGTGGATCCTGCACCCCTAACACACTCCCAGTCTCTTCAGCCATACCTCCGTCTTCGGGGCCAGCCCAGTCCTGGCCCGTAATGCTCCCCTCTGTCGAGGGAGATGCATTATGCAGCCCTAAGTAAGGTGCTGCAATGGGTGTCCTAGGACCCCCATGGTGACAATACTCCATATCACGGAGCATGTCATGCTGGAGCATTTGCTCAATCAACCGCTCCATGCGGGATATGCAGTCACCTCTGCTGCTCCCCGGCAGCGAGTCTTCCAGGCCCGACTCGTCCTAGTCAACCGGCCTGCCCGACTTCTGCTTAGTTTTTCCCTCCAGTCCGCGGCGCTAGTTCGGGCTGTGCAGCCCGCGGTGCTGGTACCGGCTGAGCAGGTGTCATGACTGTGGATCGCATTCTAGGTGCCGCCGTTCGCTGCTGACTGCTAGTACTTTCACGGTCCCACGCAGGCAGTTTAGACGCAACCCGTTTCTTGCCCTTGTTCATTGTTCCTTCTGTAAAACAGAACTCAGAGCAGAAAACACGACATCAGATTAGCAACTTACCTGCAGGTCCCATTTTATAATCTTGCCACTGCGGGAGAACGCTCCACCCCGCCAGTCGCCACGCAATGCGTTAGACGATATGTCGCGCATGCGTGCCGGCGGGGTCTTCACGTAGTCACTCTCGTGACTCCGAAGTAAAATTGGTTGGCAGACCGGAAGCAAGGAGTAGGAGTGAACGGGTCCTTTTCAGACTGGCAGGCAGTGGCAAGTGGAGTGCCGCAAGGCTCAGTGTTGGGGCCGCAACTGTTTACCATATATATTAGTGATTTGGAAGAGGGAATTAGGAGCAACACTACCAAGTTTGCGGATGACACAAAACTGGGTGGCAGTGTGAGCTGTGAAGAGGATGTTAGGAGGTTGCATGGTGACCTGGACAGGTTGAGTGAGTGGGCAGAGGCGTGGTAGATGCAGTATAATTTAGATAAATGTGAGGTTATCCACTTTGGCGGCAAAAACAAGGTGGCAGATTATTATCTCAATGGGGTTAGGATAAGTAAGTGGGAGGTGCAGCGAGACCTGGGCGTCCTTGTACAACGGTCACTGAAAGTTAGCTTGCAGGTACAGCAGGCAGTGAAGAAAGCTAATGGAATGTTGAATTTTATAACAAGAGGATTTCAGTATAGGAGTAAAGAGGTTCTTCTGCAGTTGTATAGGGCTCTGGTGAGACCACATCAGGAGTATTGTGTACAGTTTTGGTCTCCTAATTTGAGGAAGGACATCCTTGTGATTGAGGCAGCGCAGCGTAGGTTCACGAGATTGATCACTGGGATGGCGGGACTGTCATATGAGGAAAGATTGAAAAGACTGGGCTTGTATTCATTGGGGTTTAGAAGGATGAGGGGAGATCTTGTAGAAACATATAAAATTATAAAAGGACTGGACAAGCTAGATGCAGGAAAAATGTTCCCAATGTTGGGCGTGTCCAGAACCAGGGGCCACAGTCTTAGAACAAAGGGGAGGTCATTTAAGACTGAGGTGAGAACATTTTTTTCTCTCTTTCTCTCTTTTTTTTTTGTTTTTCTTTATCAAAAAAACTTTATTCGACAGTCATATGATACAACACATCAAAAAATAATGAGAAATTAAACTGTAGCAAATAATCATTATAGTACAACAATGCATTCATTGTTTACAATACTCTCAACCCCACGCAGTGACCAGCGCCCATGGAAGGCCTCCAAAGTCCCCATGGACACCGCGTGTTCCCTCTCCAGGGACACACGAGCACGGACGTAGGCCCGAAAGAGGGGCAGGCAGCCGAATCTAGCCTGACCATTGACTGCCCGCTGCCTGGACCGCCATCTTGGCCAGGCCCAGGAGCAAACCAACAGGGAATTCCCACCCCCCCGATCGGCTCTCCACACTCCCTGCCTTATGTCCAAACACTAGAATGGTGGACTAAAATGCAACCAGAACTTGAGGAACAACCCCTTCAGTTATTGGAACAGGGGCAATAACCTCTCACACTCCATATACGCATGGAACAGGGTCTCCTCCTCACCGCAGAAAATACATGCGGCGGATGAGCCTGTGAACCGACTCAAAAGTTTATTACATGCCACCGCTCTGTGCAGCACTCTCCAACCCAAGTCCCCAATGTAAAGGGGGACAAGTCCCTTGTAGAGGGACCCGCACTGGAGACCTCTCCCGCCTTAGGGTGGTAACATCGTCCGCCATGGTTTGTCGGGATGGGAAATGAAGGCAAGGAGGTGCAGAATGTGCAGAAACATTCTGTACAGTGCGCGTCTCTTCGCATCACGAAACTGTATGCTGGTCATCTCAGAAAGGTGGCTCAGGTTGTGTGGAGCCAGTGCCCGAGAAATATCCTGGAGCCCAGGCCCGATGAGCAGATCTGACGGAACGGGGGGAAGCTCAGTCACAACCACTCAAGGCGCGCACCTCTCCTCGACACTCGCCATGACAGTATGTGAACCGGCCACACCCACGGCTACAACATCCCCCTCCCCTCGTGGAGCAACACGCTGGCTGAAAACAGCCAAATTCCTCACTCTTAGCACAGAGCCGCGAGACACCCCTTAGACAATGACACCGACGGAAAAAATACGTGGCCAGAGCGTGCCATATCGGGGGGTTCTCTACATACATATACCTCCGCAGAGTCCGGAGACGGAGAGCCGCCACCTGGGTACGCACGCATACCAAGGACTGGCCACCCTCCTCTAACGGGAGACTCAGGACCGCTGTGGAAACCCAATGCTTCCTATTTCCCCAAAATAAATCTACCAGCTTCTTCTGTAAAGCAGTTACAAATATGGAAGGCGGTACAAGAGTAGCCAGCCGGTACCATAACATGGAGGCCACCAGCTGGTTTATGATCAACACCCTCCCCTGAAAGGAAAGAACTCCAAGCAAGCCGGACCAGCGCCCCAGCCGAGCTTTCACTTTCATCTCCAACTCCTGCCAGTTTGCCGGACAAGCATCATCAGTGGGGCTCAGGTAGACCCCCAGATAGAGGAGGTGCATGGTGCTCCACGCATACATTGTCATCTCCTCCGGCAGGGAGTCTGCTTGCCACTGACCCACTAAAAGTCCAGAGCACTTACTCCAGTTAACCCTGGCAGAAGATGCAGCCGAGAAAATCCTCTGGCAGTCACGCATCCACCGCAGGTCACCAGGATCAGTGAACATAAGCAGCACATCATCGGCATATGCCGAAAGAACCACCTCCACCCCGGGCCAGGTAGGGCCAGGCCTGTCAACCTCCGAAGAAGAAGACACAGGAATGGCTCCACACAGACCGAGTACAACTGACCCGACATGGGGCACCCCTGACGGATCCCCCTCACAAAATGAAAGGGAGTCAACAACACACCATTAACCTTCACAAGACACTCCACTGCAGCGTACAAAAGCTGGACCCGGGCCACGAAATGCGGTCCAAATCCGAACGCTTGCAACGTCCCGAAGAGGTATTCATGCTTTACCCAATCAAAAACCTCCTCCTGTTCAAGAGACAGAAAAGCAGCTGACTGACCAGTGCCCTGGGCTAGATGAATCAGGTCCCTAACCAGGTGGATGTTATCCTGAATGGACCGGCCAGGGACTGTATAGGATTGGTTAGGATGAATCAGTTGAGACAGCACGGAGCCCAGGCGATTTGCCATCGCCCGTGCAAAAACTTTATACTCTGTACAGAGGAGAGAGACCGGGCGCCAGTTCTTCAACATGCGGAGTTCGCCCTTCTTGGGCAGTAAGGCAACAACTGCCCTACACCATGAGAGAGGCATCTCCCCGGTCGCCAGGCTCTCCCCCAGAACCAACATGTAATCATCCCCCAGGATATCCCAGAAAGCTCTAACAAATTCTACCATCAACCCATCCAGCCCAGGGGACTTGCCCCTCCTGAGCTGGTGCAAGGCACGAGTTAACTCCTCCAGTGATAAGGGGCCATTATGAAGATCGGACACCTTCCTATCTACAATCGGTAGACCCTCCCACAGGTCCTGCTGAGCCTCCCCGCTGAATCCACCTGCGGAGAACAGGGACCCTTTTTCTCTCCGGATCAGTGACGTAGGAGCCATCGTCTGCAAGCAGCTCAATGAGCTGCTTGCGGTCTCCCCCCCTTTTTCTCCAGAGAGAAAAAGAAAGGAGAAGCTCGGTCCAGATCATGCAGCATCTGGACCCATGACCTCACATAAGGGCCTCGGAGGCGCTCAAGCTGCAGGTTCCTCAAGGCTTCCTTCTTCTCCTGGAACTCTCTCCATTCGCAGGAGTCATCACCAACCCACCCAGGCGAGTCTCTGCATCCAGTAGCTCCCTCTCAAGCCTCTCGACCACTGATTCCCGCCGTCCGGTTAACCCCCACGTCTATTCCTTACAAAAGAGACGGATACTCGGACCCAGCACCAGTGCGCGCCGGTTTAAAGTCCACACGTACCAGACAGTGGTCTGAGCACGGCACCAGCCGCATTGAGGCCACTGAGAAAGGGAAATATATGCTCAGGAAATATATATTCGATCAATGCGGGAACCAACCCCCTCAGACCTCCGTGAAAAAGCAGTGGAATCAGGGTGATGGTTCTGCCATGCATCAACCAACTTAAAGGAGTCAACCAAACCTCTCAGCTTCTTCGCTACAGCAGGGGCACACTGAGTACCAGAACTATCTTGTGTCTCAAGTGTGCAATTAAAGTCCCCCCCAAGGAAGACACACTCTCCCCTATCAATAGTGCTCAACAGAGCAGTCACCTCCTGAAGTAGGCCGACCTGCATCGTGCCGGAGCTAGGGGTATACACGTTAATGAAATGCAATGGCATGCCATCCAGGCTCACAGCCAGATGGAACAAACATCCTGGCACAACTTCTTGCACTTTTAGGACATTTAGCAGAAAATTTGGGGCCAACAGAAAGGCCACCCCACTCGAATTCGAGCTGAGATGGCTCATGTAAACGCCCCCTTCCCACTCCAGTCACCAGGTAGGTTCATCACTGACAACAGTATGCGCCTCCTGCAGAAAACACACTGCAAATCTCCCATCTCTAAGGACTGATAAAAGCTGAAATCTACGAAAACTCGCTTTACTTCCGTTTAAGTTTAATGTGGCTACTCTGAATGTACAAACACACTAAATTGAGAACCTCGCACTCCCCGTAGACTCAAAAACTCTCTCTCTGAGGTACTCCAAAAAGTCCATAAACTGGCACTTCTCAGAGTCAGGAAGATCACTGCCCTTGTTGCCAAGGATAGCCTCGAGAGTCTTAATCAAACCTGGCCAATCAGCCCATCGTCTTTTTGCAGCCTCCGATTTTGTTCTGGCGGAATGGCTTGTTCTTAAATACTCCCGCACCTCACGGATAACAACTGCATGAGACACGTCCTTGGAGCCTGGGCACTCGGCCAACCCACTCGCTCCTGAAACAACAAACTCTTCTGCACATCGCTCAAGGTCGTTGTCAGAAATCGAAAGACCAGAACTCTCTGAAAGTTCACTGACCCCACTACACAAGCTGGCCTCGTCACTCACCCCCTCCACCGGCATGACACCACCCCCAGGATCAATGCCGGGGAAGGGTCCCGAATCCCCTGACCGCAACAAGTAGCCCACTGAACGGCTGGGCTCCTGCACTCTACCATCACCCTACACCTCTGGGCCTGGGGAAAAAAAAACTAAGAGGCACCCCCAGGGCCTGTGGTACACTGGCACCTCCGGAATCCGAGAGGATCGCCACCCGAAACAGCCTCGACCTCCACAGCACCCAGAGTACCCACTCCATTTGCAACTTCCAGAGGATCTCCACTTGCATTTGTACTCTCCCCTGCCAACTCAGCCGGTGAGGAAGCACACCCCCCAGCACCTCCACTGGCTCTGATATGGAGCACAGACTGGAACAATAATGCCCCCGAACATCCCCCCTCGGGCTGACTCTGGTCATCCCTTGTCTCAGGGGGCACACTACCAGGGGAGCTTACCCCATCATCTGGCGTGCCAGCACCCTCAGAAGGCCTCTGAAATGAGGGGACCTCCTCCGACTCAGACGACACACACCCAGGGGAGCTAACCTCAACACCCGATGAGATTATTCCCTCGGACGGACCCTGAGAAGAAGGGACATCCACCCGCCCAGAGGACACAACTCCAGAGGAGTCAACCCCAGCACCTGGTCTGGTAATACCAGCTGAAGATCCCTGAAATAGAGGCCCAACCTCCAACACGGAAGACACTAGTTCGTGACCACCAACCACATCATATAACCATATAACCATATAACAATTACAGCACGGAAACAGGCCAACTCGGCCCTTCCAGTCCGTGCCGAACACTTATTCTCCCCTAGTCCCATCTACCTGCACTCTGACCATAACCCTCCATTCCTTTTCCGTCCATATACCTATCCAATTTATTTTTAAATGATAAAATCGAACCTGCCTCCACCACTTCCACTGGAAGCTCATTCCACACAGCTACCACTCTCTGAGTAAAGAAGTTCCCCCTCATGTTACCCCTAAACTGCTGTCCCTTAATTCTGAAGTCATGTCCTCTTGTTTGAATCTTCCCTACTCTCAATGGGAAAAGCTTATCCACATCAACTCTGTCTATCCCTCTCATCATTATAAAGACCTCTATCAAGTCCCCCCTTAACCTTCTGCATTCCAAGAATAAAGACCTAACTTGTTCAACCTTTCTCTGTAACTTAGTTGCTGAAACCCAGACAACATTCTAGTAAATCTCCTCTGTACTCTCTCTATTTTGTTGACATCCTTCCTATAATTAGGCGACCAAAATTGTACACCATACTCCAGAATTGGCCTCACCAATGCCTTGCACAATTTGAACATTACATCCCAACTTCTATACTCAATGCTCTGATTTATAAAGGCCAGCACACCAAAAGCTTTCTTTACCACCCTATCTACATGAGATTCCACCTTCAGGGAACTGTGCACAGGTATTCATAGATCCCTCCGTTCAACTGCATTCCGCAATTCACTACCATGAACGTCCTATTTTGATTTGTCCTGCCAAGATGTAGCACCTCACACTTATCAGCATTAAACTCCATCTGCCATCTTTCAGCCCACTCTTCCAAATGGCCTAAATCTCTCTGTAGACTTTGAAAATCTACTTCATTATCCACAACCCCACTTATCATCTGCATCTGCATACTTACTAATCCAATTTACCACACCATCATCCAGATCATTGATGTACATGACAAACAACAGTGGACCCAACACAGATCCCTGTGGCACCCCACTAGTCACTGGCCTCCAACCTGACAAACAGCCATCCACCATTACTCTCTGGCATCTCCCATTCAGCCACTGTTGAATCCATCTTGCTACTCCACCATTAATACCCAACAATTGAACCTTCTTAACCAACCTTCCACGAGGAACCCTGTCAAAGGCCTTACTGAAGTCTACATAGTCAACATCCACTGCTTTACCCTCATTAATTTCCCGAGTAACCTCTTCAAAAAATTCAAGACAATTAGTCAAACATGACCATCCAGGCACAAATCCATGTTGACTTCCTAATCAGACCCTGTTTATCCAGATGCTTATATATATTATCTCTAAGTATCCTTTCCATTAATTTGCCCATCACTGACGTCAAACTAACAGGTCTATAATTGCTAGGTTTACTCTTAGAACCCTTTTGAAACAATGGAACAACATGCGCAGTACGCCAATCCTCCGGCACTATTCCCGTTTCTAATAACAATTGAAATAGTTCTGTCATAGCCCCTGCTATTTCTACACTAACTTCCCTCAATGTCCTAGGGAATATCCTGTCAGTACCTGGAGACATATCCACTTTTATATTTTTCAAAAGTGTCAGTACTTCCTCTTCTTTGAATCTCATAGTTTCCATAGCTACTCTACTTGTTTCCTTTACCTCACATAATTCAATATCCTTCTCCTTGGTGAATACCGACGAAAAGAAATTGTTCAATATCTCCCCCATCTCTTTTGGCTCTGCAGATAGCTGTCCACTCTGACTCTCTAATGGACCAATTTTATCCCTCGTTATCCTTTTGCTATTAATATAGCTGTAGAAACCCTTTGGATTTACTTTCACCTTACTGCCAAAGCAACCTCAAATCTTCTTTTAGCTTTTCTAATTTCTTTCTTAAGATTCTTTTTACATTCTTTATACTCCTCAAGCACCTCATTTACTCCATGCTGCCTATAATTCTTGTAGATCTCTTTCTTTTTCATGGCTAATTTCCCTTGAAAACCAAGGCTCTTTCCAATTTTTACTATTTCCTTTCTACCGAACAGGGACATAAAGATTCTGTACTCTTAAAATGTAATCTTTAAATGTCCTCCATTTCTCCTCCACATCCTTCCCATCAAACAAAATGTCCCAATTCACTCCTTTTAAATCCTTTCGCATCTCCTCAAAGTTAGCCTTTCTCCAATCAAAAATCCCAACCCTAGGTCCAGTTCTGACCCTCTCCATAATTATATTGAAACTAATGGTATTGTGATCACTGGACCCGAAGTGTTCCCCAACACATACCTCCGCCACCTGACCTGTCTCATTTCCTAACAGGAGGTCCAGCACTGCCCCTTCTCTAGTAGGTACCTCTATGTATTGCTGCAAAAAACTATCCTGCACACATTTTACAAACTCCAAACCATCCAGCCCATTTACAGAATGTGTTTCCCAGTCTATGTGTGGAAAATTGAAATCTCCCACAATCACTACCTTGTGCTTACTACTAATATCTGCGATATCCTTACATATTTGCTCTTCCAATTCTCGCTCCCCATTAGGCAGTCTATAATACACCCCTATAAGTGTTGCTACACCTTTCCCATTTCTCAGTTCCACCCAAATAGCCTCCCTAGACGAGCCCTATAATCTATCCTGCCAAAGCACTGCTGTAATATCTTCCCTGACAAGCAATGCAACACCTCCACCTCTTGCCCCTCCAATTCTATCACACCTGAAGCAATGAAATCCTGGAATATTTAGTTTCCAATCACAGCCCTCCTGCAACCATGTTTCACTGATCGCCACAACATCATACGTCAATCCAGGCTCTAAGCTCATCCACCTTTCTTACAATGCTCCTAGCATTAAAATATACACATTTAAGAACCCCCCCCCCCCTCGTATTCTCTGTTTATTATCTTTTTCTTCTTTCGCCCCTACATTTTGTGTCCGAGTGCTACCCTTCTCTGCCTCCTGCCTCACACACTGACTACTAGCTTTCCCTATTGGGTCTCTCCCCCCACCATTCTAGTTTATAGTCTCCGCAGTAGCCTTTGCAAATCTCCCCGCCAGGATATTGGTCCCCCTCGGGTTCAAGTGCAACCCACCCATCAGTGGTGGAAGGTCTCGAAAAAGGCATCCCCCTAGCTTTGGACCCGAGCCCTTGCTCTTCCTCGCCAGGCCCATGCCTCCTTTTTACCCCGCTAACATGCGGCGGTACGGTGACCTCCATAAAGGAAGGGTCTTCCGGCTCCACACTACCCCCAGCCACTTTACCACCCGCATGTTTTACCTTCCCTGTCCCCGTCTGAACCACCTCAGCTCCTTGCTGGGCCACGGCAGGTGCAATCTTGACCTCACTGGAGCTGACAGGCGCCCCTTAGGTGGTCTCAGATCTAGGCAAGTGCCCACCCACTTGCGTTTGCCTCACTTATGTGGGCTTTATCTTCTTCTACTTCTTCTTCTTCTGCTTCTCCCAATTCCCCCCACCCTCTCCACTCTCCCCCTGTGCCTCGCCATCAGCGACCACCCCACAGGTTCAGGACATTGGGGGGGATTGGGCCATCGTTGCCCCGGGTCCCCAAGTAGAAATTTGCTGCAACAGATGTGCTATTACTGCCGACCCGGATCACCTAGGCGGAGCTGGCAGCCCTAGCCGGGTCAGCAGTACCACCCCGCGCCACCGAGGCATGACAAGCCAACCCGGATGGGCCAGCAGTGCATTCCTGGTCCGCTGCGCTAGCACTTCTAGCCGTGCCCCCACGAAAATGACACTCCCTATGGAGATGTCCAAACTCACCGCACACTTGACACCGTGCCTTTCCCCAACTCCAACGCACGGTTCTAGGGAGACCCTTACACTTCACCTTGCAGCTCCCCTCAGCGCCTTCCCCCTCACCCACCTTCATGACCATCCTCCTCTTGAAACTGAAGATCCCTTTTCCCTCCGGGTCACCCCCGGGGTGCATAAGCCTAAAGCACTTAGACCACACCTCCCCAATCTTAAACAGGTGTGGAAGATGTGTTTAATCCAGAATACATGTGGGGCAACTCCACAGGAGAACCGGTCTCACCCTGGACACCCACGGATCCACCTGTATGTGCCCACCCCCCCACTGAGATCCCCCTCTCCAACGTTAGGGCCACATCCTCCCGGGTCTTTAGTATCATCTCAACCTTTCCTCTTTCGAGCTCGGAAGAGACAATAGCCCCATCTCAAGAAGGTCATTCATGCCCTTCGTAATTGCCCTCCTGGTCCACTGGGGCCCAGTTTGGACCGAGATACTGAATCCTTCCCAATCCAAGTCAACATGAGGCTCATGCTCAAATGGTCTCGTACTCGCCGCTGATACCACCGCTGCGTAGTTCCGGACTTTCGGCCGCGCCCCAGCCATTGCCATCCTGACAGTGGCACAAACCAGCTCCAGGCACCCCAGCAGCTCAGCTCCAAGTTAAGCCCCAGAGACAGTCACAATCAAAAACAAGCAGCAGAAAGCAGAAACCTCCAGCTGGAACAGGGAAAGTCCCCAAGTTCGTCCACAGCTGAGAGCAGCTCTATAATCTATAATCCTTGTTGTTCTTATGAAACAAATAAAACATGTGTTGTACAGCCGCCTTTCTATCAATCTTATCCAAATTGTATATCCAATCTCCAAATCACTTCTTAGTACACAAATTGTAACACACTTTTTTCAGCATGTTAAACCCAATCCTTTATTTGTAACAAACCTTTGCAGTCTGTAATGCCAATCCTGGCTACTCTCTCTGGTAGCAAATTTACAAGTCTTTTCAAAACACTGTCTCTTCAAGACACATTGTCTTTTCAATACACATCTTTTCAAGACACCTTGTCTTTCTAATACACATTAGTGACAAAAACGTTGTAGTCTGCTGTGACCAATACTTTAATCATTTCCAAAACACAAGCCAATCCTTTATACAAGTGATCTTACCTTCGCTGTCTGCTTCTAAAGCGGCCTTTTCACGGGGCGAGTTGACGCAAGATGTCACCAGAGTGAAGAGGTCGTGGTCCAGCACGAGTCTCGCACGATATAACGGCAGTAGATAAAGAGTTCCCACGGTACTCGGCATTTCTGCTATTTGTGCGAGTGACTTGTCCGTTTCCCGAGCATTCCCGTTAAATCTTGAATGAACATCGTGAACTACACGTGACACAAATGATGTAACTTTTTTTTTCACACACTATATATATCCTCCCTTGGTTGAATTGGCTCATTTGGAGACATATTTTACTGTGTATGTGGGAGACACAGATGGACTGAGCACAGTACCTCGGTCTTACTGTGTGTGGGAGAGGGGGAGAAAGAGACGTACACTCACAGAGGCAGAGTCTCTCAGCCTGTGTAAGAGGGAGGGAGAGAGAGAGAGAGCACACACAAGGTGGATGTGAAATCTCACCTGCCTGTTTCAGTGACAGACACCCGCCGTCAGTAAATTAAGACACCCCCATCTGCCTCCCCCTCCTCTCCCTCGACTCCCCCACCTTTCTCTCCCAACTCCAGTCCCGTCCCGACCCCCTGGGAAACTGAATAGAGCAACAGTCAACTGCTGCCTGTGCGCTGATATGACAATAAAGGCTACTTTACTTTACTGAGTTAAAGAGTTCCCACGGTAGACTGTAAAACTGGGACCCTGGTTCTGGACTCCCCCAACACCGGAACCCTTCTTCAGACAGCCTAATCGGAATTGAGTCTGAAGATGTGTCTCGTCCCGAAACATCAGCTTTTTTTCTCCAGAGATGCTGCTTGACTCGCTGAGTTACTCCAGCTTTTTGTGTCTGTCTTCGGTTTAAACCAGCATGTACAGTTCACTCCTTACACGGGTCTCTGTACAACATTGATTGGTAGCGTTCCGGACCCCTGGACCCGAGGACTCCGAAGTACATGTGAAAAATTTCTCACGGACCATAAAAATGCGTAACCTTTCAGTAAAGTCCCTTTTAAAGTCCCTTTTAAAGATTATAGTTATTTTCTTGAATCTCATTAACATAACTCATGAATAAGTTGATGTCCATATGCGGATGCAAATCTTTATTTTTATTTATTTTTTAAATTCAATCCCACAGAAGACAATTTTAACTCACCTTCTGTCCCCTCTGTCCAGCTTCCGGGTTCACCGTTCGCAGGAGTTCCCACGGTACCCGCAAGAGTTATTACGGATATCGCACTGGCCACTATGTTCATATAATGTTGCAATACTCAACCACAAGTGTACAAGTCAATCTTGGAGAAATTCAAACTTTCTTGAATTTTCTCCCGAGTGACCAAGTTACACGATGACCTGCCGTTAGCGCTACGGTGGTCCACGGTGGTCCACGAATGCCGCACTGTTATCGCACGAGGTTCCCACGATGTTAAACTCCGGTTAACTCTTGCGTCAAGTTGCCCCGTGAAAAGGCCGCTTAAGGATCTGCTTCTGGAACAAGATCAACAGACTGAGGGAACTTAGTTTTTTACCGGGAGCTTCTTTGGGAGGCTCAAGGGTTCCGACTAGAGCTCCGTTTTTTCCCCTTCAGACCCTGGTCAACTGCACCCTCTTGCTCAGTCATCTGTTGCTGGTCCCAGTGAGATCCTGCTGACTACAGCCAAATGTCAAAGTTTGTTTCTTAAAAAGCAGATAGCAACAAAAACTGTTAAAGGTAAACCATGGCAATCTTTAATTGATTCGTCAGACGGAAATGGCAAAGATCTACAATGAGCACAAACGTTGCTCAGTGCTTCTCGGGCTCCACTCACAGAACAAAGGAAAGCTCGCATAATCACACATTTTTCTTATCAGTAAAACACTCCTACTGAGTCTGAATATGGCATGACTGAAATATTTTATAGCCTTTCAGAATATAGAAAAGCTGGGTCCAAATCAAGCTCATCCAGTAACAAGTTATTACTTATCTCTGGAGCGTCAGCTATTTTTTTCAATATTGGCTTATTTATGACCTTGAAAAGAAGCACATGTTATCACGCAGGCTGCCATCTTAATGTCTTTAATGAAAAGAAAACCTGTCCTCTATATTGTGTTCCATATAATTTACAAAGTAATTCAGACTTGGCACCGAGCCATTCTTTTGTTCTACTAGATCATTCTTTTGTAGAAGAATGACTCCATTTTAGATTTGACTATTAGATTTGACTATTAGTTCTTTCACATGAACTGATCCAGTGTCTATAGAACATTGGCAAATGATCACCATTGCATCCACGATTTCTGGGGCCACCTTGAGTACTCTAATCTGTCTTCAGTCCCAACAGTTTACCCAACACAAAGGACAAAGGACAAAGGACATTTATTGTCACATACACCAATTGGTGTAGTGAAATTTGTCTTGCCATGCAGCACACAGATAAAGATAAGACACAACATTAAAGAATTTAACAATAAACATAAAAAACATCTCCCCACAATGGTTCCCATTAACAGGGAAGGCACAAAGTCCAGTCCCCATCCCCTTGTCCACCCATAGTCGGGCCTATTGAGGCCTCCGTAGTCGCCGCTATGGGGGCCGATGTTCCAGGCCCTTCTTTGCCGGTTGATGGTGCTCCGGCGTCGAGAGAACCCTCTCAGTGGCTCGGGGTGCCTGGAATGGCCGCTTCCTTACTGGAGGCCGCGGCTTCCGAAGCCGACAGGCCGCACTGGTCAGGCTCCACAACTGGCGATCTCGGCGAGAGATCCCAGGCCCCTTATGTTAAAGTCAGCGCCGCCGCCCGCGGCTGGCCGCACCACAGTCCCTCAGCTCCACAATGTTCACCTGCGGTCTCAGCATTCCGGAGCTCCAGCGCAGTGACCCGGGCAAGCATTGCCCGCTCTGCGATAACGCTCCAGCGCTGTGCCGCCGCCGAAGCTGAGGTTTTGGGCTGTCCGCTCAGGAAACGCCGCTCCAGGCCCGCTGGTAGGCTGCGAGGACGGGTCGACGGTGCAGCCCGGAGAAATGCCACCTCTCTGACCAGGTAAGGACCCTAGAAAGCAGTTTCCCCCTCCAGCCCCCTCCCCCCCCACCCCACATAAAAAAGGCTAGAATTCCGAAAACAAAAAACTCAACTAACTAAAATTTTTTTAAAAGAGAGAAAAAACAGACAGCTGCAGGCTGGGCAGCCATACCCGTACAGGATGGCATACAGCACCCATACAGGACCATTTAATGACTAATGTGAGTTTCCTTCAGCTCTCCGTCACGCTAGATCCTCGGTCACCTTATATTTCTGGGAGTTTGGTTCTGTCTTCCTTATTGAAGACAGAAGCAAAGTACTCGTTTAACTGGTCTGCTATTTCCTTGTTTCCCATTATAAATTAACCTGTTTCTGACTGCAATGGACCTACATTTGTCTTCACTAATGTTCTCCTCGTCACATATCTAAAGAAGCTTTTAGAGTCAGTTTTTATATTCGCCACAAGCTTTCTTTCATGCTCTATTTCCCCCCTCTTAATTAACCCTTTTTCCTCCTCTGTTGAGTTCTCAACTGATTGGGACTGTTTCTCCCGGCAATGGCATGCAGCCAATGGGATGAATGGCTTCTTTTTGTCTTGGAACAAAAATTAAGTAAATTCTCGTACAATTTCCACTCAGAGAGCTAAGCAATCAATGGGAAGACAAGACATGATTATTGCAAACTCCACATGGGCAGCACCAGAGGTCAGGATTGAATTCAGGTCTCTGGCGCCATGAGGCACCTGCTTTACCAGCTGTGCCTCTCCACTACGTGGCCATTTAAACCAGGTTTACTGGGCAGGCATGAAGGACATGCACCAAAATAGAAGGAAACCTTTAAATTTCCAGATTGAGCTTTGGTGATTAATTGGTTCCATTTAACCATCAGAGCAGGCTTTGTGATGTTCCCACCAAACAGCAAGGAAGCAGAGTTAGAAGAAGAAGAACTCTTAAATGAAGAAAGTTTCATTTACATTTGAGTGTTTCTTGGCCATGAAATTTGAGAGTGTCATTCCTCTCTCCACTAACCACCCTCTCACCACTTTAACCCCCACAAGGAAAATGTAGGTCTCCCTAGCCTTGAGCTCTTGTCTGACTCTAATCACATAGCAATTTGGACCATAAGACCATGAGACATAGGTGCAGAATTAGGCCATTCGATCCATCGAGTCTGCTCTACCGTTCAATCATTTTGCCTCTCAGCCCCATTCTCCTGCCTTCTCCCCATTACCTTTCATGTCCTTACTAATCAAGGACCTTTCAATCTCCGCTTTAAAAATACGCAAAGACTTGGCCGCCACAGCCGTCATTGGCAATGAATTCTACAGATTCACCACTGGCTAAAGAACATCCTTCTCCTTGGGAGTAATGTAATTCCAACCTACTCCAACTTGTCAGTCTCTAATGGCAGCATGTCACCGCCAAAGTTACATTAGATAAATTAACCCACAAAAACTAATAGTGTAGAGATACAGCACGGAAACAGGTCCTTTGGCCCACCGTGTCCGCCCCGACCAGCGATCACTGTACACATTAACACTATCCTACACAATAGGGAAAATTTATATATACACCAACCCAATTAACCTACATACCTGTACATCTTTGGAGTGTGGGAGGAAACCGAAGATCTCAGAGAAAACCCATGTGGTCACGGGGAGAAGGTACAAACTCCGTACAGACAGCACCGGTGGTTGGGATCAAACCTGGTCTCTGGTGCTGCAAGCGCTGTAAGGCAGCAACTCTACTGCTGCACCACCTTGCACACTTTTTGTTTTTTAATTATCAGGTTTAGTTTAGTTTAGTTTAGAGGCTCATAGAAAACTTAAGTTGAGATTTTCAAAGCATGAAAGAATTATGCATAGTCAGGAAATAATTTTATCCTCACCTCCTGTTACTAAAATCAAGAGAGACCTTATCTTGTGCTCTGTTCACTTGATTCTCCTGCTGAGAACATAGAACATAGATCATTACAGCACAAGTACAGGCCCTTCGACCCACAATATCTCTGCTGAGCATAATGCCAAGACAAACTCTTATCTGCATAATGTTAATCACCATAATATTAACATCATGCTTTAACTGTGAAAGCAGCTAAAACATAATAATAATGGTGGAGGCTAACACGTTGGACTGAACCTATTGAAATGTGCAAATTTGATGCAATGTTACCAAGTTTCTGAACAAAAATGGTTCACAGCAAAGAAAGAATTGTAAACAAATTGTTGGCTGCACTCTGCTTGGATTCTGAGATGCTGCCTGTCCCGCTGAGTTACTCCAACTTTTTGTGACTATCTTCTGACTTCATAATGCAGCAGGAACAGAATCATAGTGACCCACCAGGCCACATTTATACTATCATCTGTTCCTTTTTCCCAGGATGGAAAAATCAATTATTTAGAGTATATTCACATTTAAGGTATTGTGTTCAGTTTTGGGTACCATGTTATAGAAAATATATTGTCAAGTTAGAAAGCATGCAGAGAAGATTTATGAGGATGTTGCCAGGACTCAAGGGCCTGAGCTAAAGGGAGAGGTTGAGCAGGCTAGAGCTCGATTCCTTGGAGCAGGGGGATAAGGGGTGGCTTTATGGAAGTGTACATAATCGTGAGAGGAATAGATCGGGTAAATGCCCAAAGCCTCTTGCCTAGTGGACGGGAATTGAGAGGTTTAAGGTGAGGGGGGAAAGACTAAATAAGAACCTGAAGGGTAACTCGTTTAAATAAAACGTGGTGGGTGCATGGAACAAGCTTATGGAGGAGGTAATTGAAGCAGGTACTATTTCAATTTTCAAGAAACATTCAGACAGGTACATGGATAGGATAGGTTTAGATGAATGTGGGCCAAATGCAGGCATGTGGGACTGGTGTACATGGGACATGTTGGTCACTGTGGGCAAGTTGGGCCGAAGGGCCTATTTTCATGCTGTTCCATATAGGGCAAGATACTTACACCAAGGGTGGTGAGTGCTTGGAACGCATTGCTGAAGGGTGGTAGGTGAGGCAGGTATGATGGTGGTATTTAAGATACTTTTGGATAGGCACATGGATATGCAGGGAATGGAGGGATATGGAATATGTGGAGGCAGATAACATTTGGTCTTGGCAATATGCTCTGCACAGACATTGTGTGCCGGAGGTTCTGTACTGCTGCTGCAATGTTCTATGTTCTAAATGTTCATCCGAAAGAAGTTACCACGTTTGTCTGAGAAGAGGTACTGTGTCTAGGTGAGGCTTACTGTTGACATGGCTTATGAGTTTGCTTCTTCAGATCTTTATTGAAAATTTGCAGTCATGTTCATTGCCATAGTTTGTGCAGCCATATCTATATTACCAAAAGTCGGATCTTGACCGCTTTTGGCTCGCTGTGGTGTGATTTCCGAGAGAATGCCAACACCTACAGCCGTTATTTTTGGCCACCTCGCTCAGAGCCCCCCTCCGCCTTCCGGGACCAGAGGATTTTTCCCATCGATGAAAAATCAGAGAGATATTAATGGTTTTATTAAATGTGCCATTCACTCTGCTGCCCCTGCTGGTGGGAGGGGGAGGGACTATAAAACCCGGAAGTGGTGTGCCTCACTCAGTCTCTGCAAGATGGATGAAGCCAGCGGGTCATGTCTCTCTGAGCTGTGAATAACACTGAACACGTGTCTACTCAACTGTGAGTGCCCTTAATGTGGTTCTAAAATGGTTGCAAAAAGTGTCTATTGTTTCTAAAACGGTTGCAAAAAGTGTCTATTGGTTCTAAAATGCTTGCAAAAAGTGTCTCTATTGTTTCTAAAATGGTTTCAAAAAGTGTCTCTATTGGTTCTAAAATGGTTGCAAAAAGTGTCTCTATTGGTTCTAAAATGGTTGCAGAAAGTGCCTCTATTGGTTCTAAATTGTTTGCAAAAAGTGTCTATTGGTTCTAAAATGGTTGCAAAAAGTGCCTATTGGTTCTAAAATGGTTGCATAAAGTGCTCTATTCTAAAATGCTTGCAAAAAATGTCCCTATTGGTTCTAAAATGTTTGAAAAAAAGTGTATCGGTTCAAAAATGCTTGCAAAAAGTGTCTATTGGTTCTAAAACGCTTGCAAAAAGTGTCTATTGGTTCTAACATGCTTGCAAAACTTGTCTCTATTGTTCTAAAATGCTTGCAAAACGTCTCTATTGTTCTAAAATGCATGCAAAAAGTGTCTCTATTGGTTCTAAAATGCTTGCAAAAGATGTCACTAATGGTTCTAAAATGTTTGCAAAAAGTGTCAATTGGTTCTAAAATGCTTGCAAAAGGGGTCTCTTGCTTCTAAAGGTTGCAAAAAGTGTCTCAATTGGTTCTAAAATGGTTGCAAAAAGTGTCTCTATTGGTTCTAAAATGGTTTAAAAAAGTGGCTCTATTGGTTCTAAAATGGTTGCAAAACGTGTCTCTATTGTTCTAAAATGCTTGCAAAAGATGTCGCTAATGGTTCTAAAATGCTTGCAAAAAGTGTCTCTTGGTTATAAAATGCTTGCAAAAAGGTTCTCTATTGCTTCTAAAATGTGTGTGTGCGTTCGTCTGTATGTGCGTGCGTATGTGTGAGTGTCTATGTCTGTGTAAGTGTCTGTGTGAGTATCTGTGTATGTGTGTGTGTGTCTGTGTATGAGTGTGTGTGTTTGTGTCTGTGTATGTGTGTGAGTGTTTGACTGTGTCTCTGTGTATGGGTGTCTGCCTGTGTGTCTGTATGTGTGTCTGTGAGTGTGTGTCTGCGTGAGTGTCTGAGTATCTGTGTGAGTGTGTGTGTTTGTGTGTGTGTGAGTGTGTGTATGTGTTTGTGAATGTGTGTGTGTGTGTGTCTTTGTGTTTGTGTGTATTTCTGTGTGAGTGTGTCTTTGTGTGTGTGTCTGTCTGTGTGCGTCTGTCTGCGTGTGTATGAGTGTCTTTGGGTGTGTGTGTCTGCGTGAGTGTGTGTGTGTGTGTGTGTGTGTGCACTCTGCTTGAAATGCTGTGAAATTGGCTTGGAGTGCTGTGAGGTCGGACTTTCAGCCTGCACTCTGCTTGAGTGCTGTGAGGTTGGACTTGCAGCCTGCACTCTGCTTGAGTGCTGTTAGGTTGGACTTGCTGCCTGCACTCTGCTTGGAGAGCTGTGAGGTTGGACGTGCGGCCTGTACTCTGCTAGGAGTGCTGTGAGGTTGGACGTGCGGCCTGTACTCCATGATGACTTTTGAGGTAAATTCTTAGATTTTCTGTGTTAAAATTTGACCGCTTAATCTCTCTATATTAAAATTGTCTTTTTTTAATATCAAAAGCAAAGTGTTATCAAGAGGCAGTGAGCAGCAGAACACAGCAAGAGACACAACAAAAATGAACTTAATAAATCTCATCTTTAACATTTAAATTGTTGTTATATTTTAAGTCATTCACATTTTAAACTATAATAAATCCTTTTTCCACTTGCCATGCCTTCGTGCTCTTCACCACAGTAGTAACCTAATAGGCAGGAATGGTTGTGCTGTCGGAGAGCCACTAAGAGTGCATGGGGGGGGGGGAGGTTGAGGGGAGATGGACTGAATACGTGTGGAGGAGGGGAATGGCATGGAGCAGAGTGGGGGGTGAAGGGAGGAGGGGTGACTGAGTGAACTGCCATCACCAGCTGTGAGTGACTGGGCTGCCAGCCCACCAGCCATGAGTAAGTGAAATGCCAGCCCACCAGCTGTAAATGACTGAAGTGCCAGCCCACCACCCATGACTTAGAGAACTGCCAGCCCACCAGCCATCTCTGCCACAGAAGGTAGTTGAGGCCAGTTCATTGGCTATATTTAAGAGGGAGTTAGATGTGGCCCTTGTGGCTAAAGGGATCAGGGGGTATGGAGAGAAGGCAGATACAGGATACTGAGTTGGATGATCAGCCATGATCATATTGAATGGCGGTGCAGGCTCGAAGGGCCGAATGGCCTACTCCTGCACCTATTTTCTATGTTTCTATGTTTCTATGACTCACTGAACTGCAAGTCCAAAAATCCATTCAGTCCACAATGTCCATATTGGAAACCAGTCCCTTCAGTGCACAACAGCCTGAGTGACTGAGCTGCCCAGCCAAAATGACAGAACTGCCCGGCCAGAGTGACTGAGCTGCCTGGCCAGAGTGACTGAGCTGCCCGGCCAGAGTGACTGAGCTGCCAGCCCAAGAATCCATTCGGCCCACAATGTCCACACTAGCCCTCTGGAAACCAGTCCCTTTGACCCACAACACACATATTAGCACTCCAGAAAGCCCCCCCCCCCACACTGGCCAGCAATATTGGAATTGGTGCAGAGGTGGAATATTGCATTGGGGAACCAGCCCTCCCGTGTGAAGCTGGGACCCAACAGGTCCCACTTAGTCTAGTTTATAATAAAATTCATTCTGTGTCAATGCAAGGACAAGGTTATGTTGCTTCAACATACTATTATTTATATTCAGCAAATAATAGCTTTTGCTCAAATATTGTTTCTTACCCTAACTATCCATTGATGTAGTGAATATAAAGGTACATCTTACACTTGCTAAGTATCATGGATTCAGGAGAACATGTGATTTCTATTGGCAGCTGTTCAGAGAGAAGTTTTATAAATCCCCACAAATAAAAGGTTCCCTTAATAGCATTGTTCAGAGAGTAATTAAGCCACATAGAAAAGGGACTCGACTTCAATCCCTGGAAGCTGGCTGATATCTGGTGAACTTTCAGTTGGGACATGTCAATCAGCCTCAGTGCTATTGGACGGCAAAGCAGACAGCTCGGCGGATTTATTAGTAGTGATCCTGAGCCAATGATCCCTGCTGTAAGTATTTGTATGTGGATATGTGTGGATATTCAACCTCCAGTATCATCCGCGGATGAATAACCTGCTAACACTTGGCTTCAAAACCCACAGAAAACGTTGAGACAGCTTGGTGAGTTTACCATGTCCCAGCAATAATTTACAACTCTTCATGAGAGGCAGAACATCTTCCCAGAGTTACTAGCTGAGCTATTTAGGTAGCTTGCTGGATATTTACAAGAGAAGCAGTGGTAGATTTCTTCAACATAATCATCGTAAAATAATTTTGCCATGTTATTTCATTATTATCGTTTTACCAGTATCCCATGATTAATCACACAGAATATTACAGTTCGGAAAATGATGTCAAAGGAAATCATAATAATCTGACTCAGTGTTAATTATAATTTTTAGTGCACTTTTAGTTCACGTAGGTGATGATTACATTTTGGAGATGTTTTCTTTTGCCAGAATAGTTGGATAACGGAAGTGGTGGAATACACTCTTAGCTTGCATACAGGCTTTCTGTTGTAAATATTTCATTAAAGCAGCATTGTCATTATATAGAGAGACATTATGTAGCAGGTATCTAAGCTATGAATGAGCGGGAGATAAACAAATCACGTTGTAAAGCAACATTATGATGTGTAAGATTATGAAGTGACAAGATGGAAACACTTTAATATCAGTGTTTCATATCTCATCGGTGGCATCAGTGGAAGTAGGTAAGCGGGTGACTTCACCCAGGGTAAATGAAAGGCAACCTCCTTTTGATCTCAATCACAATCAATCACAATAATACAAGTCCCATTAAGTGACTCAAGAGGAGAAATGTCTGCTCAAGTGAACAAAGTGACATGAGTAGGAAGGAACTGGTTCAACCTGAAGATAGACACAACATGCTGGAGTAATTCAGTGGGACAGGCAGCATCTCTGGAGAGAAGGAATGGGTGATGTTTCGGGTTGAGACCCTTCTTCAGACAGTGACATAACACTGAGAGCTGTAAACAAGAGAGAGGTGATGCAAATTCTTCTCTGCAAATAAGGAGAGGAAAGAAAAGACCACACATGAGTAGAATTCAAAAGAATGGAAACATTTGAATAATTTTAATTGGTCTTATTCCTATTAATGGAATGATTTTCATTTGCCTTTGGGCATGCTTTAGGCATTAGTCAAATTAAAAACTATCTGGCAGTATGTATATGTACTTTAATTTTTAAATGGTTCGCCTACTATTTACATAAATTTGTAATAAATGTAATGATTTTGTACAGCAACACAGTCCAAGACCCATTGATGTTAATTTTTAGATACATAGAAATAAATGACCATTTCTACAATTCCTTCATGAATAAAATGTCACAACTCCCCTGAACCTTGGAATCTCTGGCCCACGACTAGAGGCGCAAATTAAAATAATATTTATGCCTGCTGGTTGAGCATCGTTGATCCCATTGTCGACACACAAGTAGAATGGTGGACATATTATCTTCATCTTCACAGGGAGAAAATTCTGAGACAGCTTCACCACAAAGACTGCAGAGGTTAATGAATAAGGGAATGAAGATAGGTAATAAAATGGCATCACCTGAATGATTTTTTTTAAAGTTAATACGTTGTTGTATTCGATGTACCGTGATTTAAAATGTCACTGCTGGAGTTTTTCTGATGTATTCAGAAATGACTGCTACAAATCTCTTTGAAAAGAGCAGCTCACAGGTGACTTAGTTTGATTACCCTCAATGCATTATAAGCAGAGATGAAACAAGCAAAATTAAATTTCCAGAGATTATTGGAAACATTCATTTTGTTTTTTCCCCAAACTTTATGTGTTCAGATTTTACCCAGCTCGTTAGCATTGTGCACATGATGTATATTATGTGTATTCATAATATACTTTCATCAACAATCAGATTGATTTATTTCATTCAAAGAGCCGCACACAGGAAGTAAATCTTTGTGACTAAACTTGTGGATGAACCGGATTACAATGTACAACCCACTATGCAGCAGGAATATATAATATTATACAACATGCTGGAGTAACTCAGTAGATCAGGCAGCAACTCTGGAGAACATAGATCAGGGCTGGCCTTAGGAGGTGCGGGGCCCAATTGGGAACAATTTTGGTGAGCCCCAGGTTCCCAGCCAAGGTCTGTAGAATCATAGAAATACAAATAAAGTCTATTATAGAATGGTATAATGGTATTCTATGGTAGAATGGAAAGTAATCAAAATGTGCGCTTAAAATGTGCCTGTGAGTTAATGGACCAAACAGATCTAAGCTACATTTTAATATAAAATCACATACATGTAAGCCTACAAGTAGCAAACAAAATGTGTAGATCTCCTTTGAAAAGTACATAGTTACAATACCACTTATTTTAGTGACTGTGAAATGGAAAAAAAGTAATTTGATTAACTAGATCCTAGAAAACCAATAACTATTGGTGAAAAACCAGTCCAGGCATTAAATTTTCGACTTCAGCCCCATCCTACCCTTTGGGCTTCTACCCCATCCTAACTTAGGTGTGTGTGTGTGTGTGTGTGTGTGTGTGTGTGTGTGTGTGTGTGTGTGTGTGTGTGTGTGTGTGTGTGTGTGTGTGTGTGTGTGTGTGTGTGTGTGTGTGTGTGTGTTAGTTGTCTGTGCGTGATGTGTGTGTGTTAGTTGTGTGTGTGTGGGGGGGAGGGAAGGAGAGAAGGGGGGAGGGTGAGGAAGGAGAGAAGGGATGGAGGGAAGTAGAGAAAGACTGGGGGGCCTGGAGAAAGCGGGGAGTGCCCGCCGTGGGCTGCACCTGCCGGGCTTCGGCCGCGGCCCGGGCCCCAACCTCTCAGGGCTCTCTGCCTCCTGTCTCCTGACGACGCTCCTTCCTTCGGGAGGGACTTCTCTCCGTTCCGAATCTCCCTGTGGCAGGATTGGCGGATGCCGGGGTCCAGGAGGACGGGTGTGAGCTGAAGCCGAGGTTTGTAAATTTTGCTCCAACCCCCACCCCGGCCCTCCCTGTCTTGTTCACCGCATCTCCCTGGGGAGAGAGAGGGGTGGAGCCGTGATGCACGACGACTGGAAGGGCGGGAACGCTGCCCCGGAACATGAGGGAATGACTCACCTCACCCTCTCTCCCTTCTCCATTCCCCCTCACACCCCCCTCACCATCCACCCCTTTCTTCCCCCTCCACACTCTCTCCACCCCTCACTCCCCCCCTCCACCCGGGGTAGATCTACCTGAGCCGAGAGTAGATAACTCCAAAGGTCCTAGATTACTCCAGCGCGGAGCCCCCCTTTGGCGCGGGGCCCAATTGGGAGCAATCGGTCCAATCGGCTTAAGGCCGGCCCTGACATAGATGGTCGACGTTTCCAACCCAACTTTGATTCAAAACGTCACCTATCCATGCACCCCGATGCTGAGTTATCCTAGCACTTTGTGGTCTTTTTGTGCAAACCAACATCTGCAGTTCCTTGTTTCTGGATACAGATGAATGATGGTTTCTTTCTTCAAATTGGCTGTGCTTTTTTTTAGACTTTTAGAGATACAGTGTGGAAGCAGGCCAGTCGACATTCTGAGTTTGTGCGGACCAGTGATCACTCCGTATACTAGCACTAACCCCCTACACACTAGGGACAATTTACAATTTGCATAAGCCAATTAACCTACAAACCTGTAAGTCTTGCAGTGTGGGAGGAAACCAGAGCACCCAGAGAAAGCCCACATGGTCACATGGGAGAACGTGCAAACTCAGTACACACAGCACCCAAAGTCAGGATGTAACCTGGGTCTCTGACGCTGCAAGGCAGCAACTCTACCACTGCACCACTGTGCCACCTATGTTATTCTCTATTTCTTTAAAAGTGTAAAATTTATTATTACTTTCTGATGAGGGGTTTGGCCATTCTACATAGAACAATTAAGCATAGATACATTTCAAAATGAATGTGGATAGAAATAAATAGCCCTGGATAAGTGAATGCAACATTTAAAATACATTATTGTGTTTTTTTTTTACCATTTCTTATTCTCACTGCCAAATGTATGGCTTCTACCTTTTCATCTACCTTCTCTCCTTCTCCTTCTCTGTTGACAACCTTAGGTAGGTTTTGCATCTCTTTCAGGATTTTTTGCATTCTGAGTTGACTGATATGGACAATGTGGAAACCAGAGATTCTTCACAGGCCAGCAATGGATTCTTGACAAAGCAAGCAGTCACGTGAGTAGATTCTAAGAGAGCATTTCTTCCATTAGCGATGGAGGTTTCTGTGTGCTCCTTCTGCATTGAGTTGAGGTTCTCAGTGCTATCCCGAACGTTCTCTCCAGATATTCCCAGGAGTCAATGGTGATGTTGCATTTTTCAAGAAGGCATTGAGCACATTCATAACATTTTCCTTAGTTCACTCTTTCACTTGACGGAGCTCACAGAAGCTTGTCTGTTATATACTGTATGCCTAGTGATGAGCTTGTGAATGCCATGGCCTGCTTATCAGAACAAACTGAGTGTACTGTAACTAGAGCCTCGACCTTGGACATGTTGGCTTGGGAGAGAACACTGACGAAGATTCACTATCCTTCCAGTGAATTTGGAGTTTTATGCAAATAAAGCATTGGTGATATCTTTCCAATGGCTTGCGATTTTTATTGTTGTAATTCAGGTCTCAGATATGTATGAGGGCAGGGTTCTCAGCAACCTTGTAAACCATGTTTTGTATGCCAAATCTGGGTTTGACCTTCAATCACCTTTTTTTAATCAAATGACCAAGTAATGTGCCAGACCTTCTTGAATGCTGATTTAAAAAAATCTGTTTTTGATTGTTTAGAGGCAGAAATGAGCCCTGTGATTATTCAAACATAATGCAGGTAGCTAATAGCACGTCATTATGCAGGCAACATTCTTTTTGCATGAATTTGTTTACAAACATGTATTTTCTCTGCAGTATCAACATTACAGCTTGCCATTCTATTCTTAGTTTTAATGCATAAAAATGTTCAAATAACTATATGATAGATCTTGAAAATAGAATTAAGTATCCTGAATCTGAAAAAAAAATGTTTGTTGTTTGTAATGTTCCTTGATTAAACTACAATCTCTCACTATTTCCACTTAGATGCATCAATATTAATTGAACCAAATGTATTACTTATCTACGGACGTGTTAAACAAAGACAAAATAATTTATCTAGCACATTTCATAATCTCAGAATGTCCTAAATTACCTTCCTGTCAATTGAAAGCATACAAATAATAATAACAGTAACAGCACTAAATGGCAATGCTGAATTTTAAAAGTTACATTTTTAAATCAAAGTAATCTTTATTCCAACCTAATAATTTATTTTCAAGAAATATTTTTCCAATTGTTTGAATGATTATTATGACATGCTTGACCTGTTCGACTGCTTGATGTAAGGTAAATAGACAGTGGACACAAAATTGAAACATCTACACTACAGATGTGGGCCCATTAATACTAGCAGGTTATTGGTGCCATGACATATGGTTAGATCCAGAAATGCAGGCTGCGAGAAAAATGTGTGTCCTTAAATAGAGCATGAAACTATACAAGAGCAACATTTTTCGTTGATAGTGGTGCAGAGGTGCTGAGCAAGGGTATGCTTCAATTGCACCGCCCAGGCAGAATCCCTGTTCGAAGTAAGAAATAAGATAGTTGCCCTCCAGGCATACACCAATACCATTATTCTTGATGGATTTTTGTTACCTTGGAGATTCTCAAAGGACATAAAATGTTACAAGGATCTGATTTCTTGCCTGTCATGAAGTTAGAAACCATGGTATAGTTTTGGTGGCTGGGGGGCAATATTTTATCTTAAAACGTCTTCATTAGTGGAATTAAGTTTGAAAGTAACCTCAGGTAAGTGATTAGCCCATAATTATTGCATCAAGAACCTTTAGGTGTCAAAGGAAGCACACAGGACAGGTTGTGAATTCAGTCTGACTTGCACTTTGCCCAGGGAAACAATTTAAAAGGTAGCTCTATATCAGTGTTTGTAGCAAAAATCCTTTGTCCCATGTGGCATCATATTTTTAAACCCTGGCATCTAATTCTTTCTATGCAGTACAACCTCCATTGTACTCAAACACACTGTGAGGTCTTAAAGACCAAATAAATGCTGTGAACATCAGTTCTCTTGGGTTTATTTGCTGTGAAAGCCTGCTACAAGATTTCTAGCAGAGGAAAAATATATATATCTTCATGGGCCAGGCCTCTGTGAACTGCATCATTGGGAAAAAGTAAAGTCATGATTTACTCAGAATTTTTTTTTGAGCTCCCGCTTGGCCCCTTGTGCTGAAGATGAGCAGAAAGAAAAAGTGCAGAAGAATTTCAGTAAATTCAAAAACATACCTTTGCAATGAGAAGCCAATCCTGCTCCAATTATTAACTTACAGAATAGCCTTCAAACAGATATCTATGAGTATAGATATCTAAATCTAGATTGACCGAGAGGGTACACATTGAGGGCATGAATTCAAACATGCTCACCAATGTTTCAGGAATGTAGAACTCAAATTAATGGTTAGTAGAAAACATTTAATTCAAATGAAAAATTACTGGATGAGAAATGTTTGAATCGGAAAGAGAAGATTAATAGAGTTACAAGGTTAGCTTTTAATTCTTAAGATTGTGTTAAAAATATCATGCTAATTCTGCGATACTAATTACAATTAACATGGCAGTCGTGAGGTACATTTATTCTGCAAAATTACTGTCTATCCTTCTGTCACAGTACAATGGCTGAAATTTTACCATTACACAGCATTCAGAGAAGGTCATTGCAGTATTTATGTTTAAGTCTGATACCTGACCTTTCAGAACAATATGGTAGTTAATGAATAAACGTCTATTAATGGATCGAGCATGCGAGTGGCAGTGAAAATCTGTAGTGTTGCTGAAAAAAGTTCTATATTCCCCATACCCACAGAATTTCACAAGTTATTTTAAAGGCATCTCAATACACCAAATACTCGGACTATTAAAATGAAAGTGAATAGATGCATGCATGACCTAAATGTGCATCTGCCCAAAATGGAAAATCTCAACCCAAAATACCAGAAGTGATAAAGGAGTAGATATCCATGTATCCATCATACTCTGTGTGAAAAACATATCTCAGATCCCCTTTAAATCTCTCATTCTTCACCTTAAAACCTATGGCCTTTAATTTTAGACTTCCCTTCTACATTGTCCACCTACCCAATCTATGACTACTAATTTTATGAACCTTCATAAGGTCACCCCCTCGCTCCAGAAAAAGTAGTCCAATCCTATCAAATCTCCCCTTTTACCCCAAGCCCTCCAAACCAGAAGCCATCCAGGTGAATCTTTTCTGCACTCTCTCTAACTTCATCACATCCCCGGTGACAGTCCCTCACATTATATTCAATTTTATATCTTTATCATTCCCCGCAGTTAAGGGGCTGTCCCACTTGGGCGACCAAATCTGCGAGTTAAGAAGAGTGTCTTCGACCTTCAAGCTCGAGGCCACTCGCCTGGAAAGCCACGAGCTGGATCGACCGTTTGCGTTGAAACCGCGAGCTGGATCGACCGAGCGCACACACACAAACACATCGCAAAGGCGGGGGGGGGGCAGGGAAACCGGGGGAGTGCTGTCTGAAATTCACACCCGCAATGAAGAGGAAGGTAAAACAACTGCCACAGTAACGTTAAGTCCTTTAGAGAGTGCGGAGGTGGGCAGGGGGGGCAGAGAGAAGGGGAGAGAGGAGGAGAGAAGGAGATAGAAGGGGAGAGAAGGGGAGAGAAGGGGGGTAGAAGGGAGTGGAGAAGGAGGGGAGACACTTTTAAGAAGTATAATAAATTTCAGCGGGCATTTAACCTATCGGTCGGTCTTCCTTGGTCCTTAAAACTCCAATGAGTTAATCAAAATGCCCGGTCAGCGAAGGAGATTGCCTACGGCTGCCCTCGATTGCCTGTAACTAAATAGCGACCCCACTCCACCGCACTACGAGTTCAAAAGAACCATACCGACCAAATTTTACTCGCGGAAAATTTTTCAACATGCTGAAAAATTTTCCGCCATCTAGTTGAGGCCACAAGTATTCGAAAACTTCCCTCGCGCATGATGGTGAGTTCCAGCGACCTCATAGGACCTCCTAGGACCATATGTCGACCATGCTGTGAGTTTGAAGGTTGAAGACATTCTTCTAACTCGCAGATAAGGTCGCCCAAGTGGTACAGCCCCATTACTTACCTGTTTATGACCAAAAACTTTTCTGGCCACTTGCATTGTGTGCAAAAGGGAATTTGGTTGCTGTTTGGGGCGAAAGGGAGATGGGAGAGGGGGAGAGTAGAGGAGGGGGAGGGTAGAGGAGGAGATGAGGAGGAGGGGGAGGGGGGATGGGTCAACCATTCGAAGATAGTATGGACATTTTATGATGCTTCCTTGATTGTGGAAATATATATAGATCAGAAGGTAGACAAAAAATGCTGGAGAAACTCAGCGGGTGAGGCAGCATCTATGGAGAGAAGGAACTAAAGGAGGATCTCTACCCAAAACATCACCATAGATGCTGCCTCACCTGCTGAGTTTCTCCAGCATTTTCTGTCTACTTCGATATTTCCAGCATCTGCAGTTCTTTCTTAAATATATAGATCCGAATCTTGCCCGTCAACGATCACATGGCACAATGTAGAGGCACATTTTGGAAGTGTATGGTGAGTTATTGTCCTTCACTTCAAAGGCAAGGCAAGGCAAGGCAACTTTATTTATATAGCACATTTCATACACGAGGCAGACTCAAAGTGCTTCACATAAAAACATGTCATACAATAAATGAAATAATAAAATGAAATAAAATAGAAGAACTAAAAGAAAAGAAAAGCAAAATTAAAAATGCATTATAAAAAGTGCAAAAGTTAAAAGTGCAATGTAGTTAAGATTTAGCTGAAAGCTAAAGTAAACATAAAAGTTTTCAGTCTTGTTTTAAAAGTGGTCAAAGTTGAGGCAAGTCTTAAATCTTCAGGAAGTTTATTCCAGCTATTTGTTGCATAGTAACTAAATCCTGCTTTCCCATGTTTTGTATTTACTCTGGGAATCACTAGCAGATTGGTTTCAGAAGATCTTAGCGGTCTAGAAGGCTTATATAGTGGAAGCATGTCAGTGATATACTTTGGCCCTAAACCATGTAGTGATTTATAGGTGAGCAGCAGGATTTTAAAATCAATTCTCTGACATACAGGGAGCCAATGTAAGGATTTAAGAATTGGTGTAATATGCTCAAATTTTTTGGTCTTTGTTAGAACTCTAGCAACAGCGTTCTGAACAAGCTGTAGCTGCCTGACAGTTTTTTTTGGAAGACCTGCAAGGAGACCGTTACAATAATCTAGCCTACTATTAATAAAGGCATGTACAAGTTTTTCTAAGTCTTGAGCTGACATGAGTCCTCTTAATCTTGCTATGTTTTTGAGGTGATAGTAGGCCGATTCTGTTACTGATTTGATGTGACTGTCGAAATTTAAATCTGAATCCATAATGACCCCAAGATTTCTGGCTTTGTTTGAAGTTTTCAGGGACAGAGAGTGAAGGTGTTGGGTTACTTTAAGCCTTTCTTTTTTAGCACCAAAAACTATTATCTCCGTTTTGTCCTTATTTAGTTGGAGAAAAATTTGGCACATCCAGTCTTTGACTTGCTCAATGCACTGGCACAACAGATCTATGGGGCGATAAATTTTAAGCACAATTTAAATATCTTTGTGAAGGAATCGTGGTCACTGTCCTTATCTAGCACCGAGGATAGCAATTGGAGTTGGAGGGCAATCACATCAGTCACCAGAACTTTATTTTAGAACTACCTCATTTAACTCTGCCAGATTTATCTATGACTTTTCTTCCTTCATAAGGTCAGTTGTCAGGGTGATCATTTTGAATTTCACAGCAGCAAATCAGCTCATTAGAAAAGGAAAGGGAAAGACCTGTGGAGTTTTCCAGCTTCAGTTAACAAATGGCAAAAAAGATTTAAACCCCGCAAATATGGATGTGGTGCCTCCCTTTGATATTCAATGATTGCCATTAATGAGCAGCAAAGAAACCCAACAAGACTAGTCAGAATATTCTATGGCAACAATATATTACCAATAAGACATGATCCTCATCTGAAAGTGCTTTAACACATGCATAAATAATGGATTGTGCCATTATTGTTGTCACTATTTTTATAAACTGATTCTTAATTACCACCCAAAGCTAGTGAGTAAACGTGGATAAAGATCATTGGGTTAGGTTTCACCATCAGGTTCATTTGATTGTGTAGGAAGGAACTGCAGATGCTGGTTTATATCAAAGGAAGACACAAAATGCTGGAGTAACAAAGTGGGTCATGCAGCATCTCTGGAGAAAGGGAATAGGTGACATTTCGGGTTTGAACCCTTCTTCAGACTCAGAGATGCTCCTGGCCCGCCGAGTTACTCCAGGTTCATTTGATTGTTAGGCACAACCTCAGTAAAAGATCCACAGGATGTCTGTGGTAAATGAGTAATCTGTTAATTCCAAACCCTCTTTGCCACCTATATTATGGTGTGATGGACAACTTCCCCATTGTCTGAAAGGTGCATCTTCAATAATACTCAAGAACCTTAGAAGATCATCAGGTCAAAGCTGGGTTGTTGATTAGCATAGAGACTTCCCAAACCTCTTTCAATAGTTTCCCAGCTGATGACTCCCAAAACTTGGAAGGACAAAGGAAGTGGGTGCATAAGAATGGCTCATGTCCAAATTCGCTTCTAGGCCACACACAATGGCACATTGGCACAGCTGGTAGAGCTGCTGCCTCACAGCACCAAAGACCTGGGCTCAAACTTGACCTCAGGAGCTGGGTGCGTGGAAATTGTATGTTTTCCCTCTGACCACATGGGTTTCGTCCGGGTGCTCCATTTTCTTCCCACATCCAAAAGACTTACGGATTTGTAGGTTAATTAAGGGCCTGTCCCACTTAGGCGACTTTTTAGGTGAGTACAGGAGACTCTGCCACATGGTCGCCACTTGTTCGCTGGTGGTCTCTGGTGAGTCTTTTTCAAGGTCGCGTGGAGTTCCCGCATTATGGGAACTAGTTGCAGCCTCAGTATGGTTACCACATATGTTAAAAAAAATTGGTCGCCATGGAGAAAATCGATAATCCTGTAGTCGTAGGTGCAGTTGTAGTGGGGTCGCCATGTAGTTATAAGTAGTCGAGGTAGTCGTAGTTAATCGCCCCATTTTCATTGGCACATTGGGGAAAAATAACGTAAGCACATGTTTTCAGAAGCAAGGATAATCAACCGATAATGGTAAATGCCCGCCGAACTTCACAGCTGCGTATCTCTGGCTTATTAAAAGTTGTCTGGCTTTTTAAAAGTTTTTACCCCCCTTCTCCCCCCGCCTTCTTCCCCCCTTCTCCCCTTCTTCCCCACCTTCTACCCCCATCTCCCCCCCCCCTTCTTCCCCCCCTTCTCCCCCCCCTTCTCCCCCCTTCTTCCCCCCCTTCTTTCCCGCCCTTCTTTCCCCCCTTCCCCCCCCCTTCTCCCCCCCTTCTCTCCTCCCCCCTCTCCTCCCCCCCTTCTCTCCTCCTCCCCTTCCCCCCCTTCTCTCCTCCTCTCCTCCTCCCCTCCTCCCCTTCCCCCCCTTCCCCCCCTTCCCCCCCTTCCCGCCCTCTTCTCCCCCCTTCTCTCCACCCCCTTCTCCCCCTCCCCTTCTCTCCCCCCTTCTCCCCTCCCCCTTCTCCCCCCTCTTCTCCCCCCCCTTCTCCCCCCCTTCTTGCCCCCCTCCCCCCCTTCTCCTCCTCCCCCCCTTCTCCTCCTCCCCCCCTCCTCCCCCCCTTCTCCCCCCCCTTCTCCCCCCCCCTTCTCATGCCCCTACTCCCGCCCCCTTCTCCCCCCCCTTCTTCCCCCCCCTTCTTCCCCCCCCATTCTCCCCCCCTGCTCCCTCCCCCTTCTTAAAAGCACATTTAACTATGAATAAAAAATCAGAATGCCCACAATGACTTCGGAATTGGAAAAGTTATTAAAATAAGTTGGCTACTGCATGCAAATTTAAAAAAAATAGGATCTTGACTTGAAATCATCTATCAATGCTTTTAAGGATTTGGTTATTTTATTTGTGTGAATGTTGAAAATATTTAGAATATTGTAATATTCCAAATTATTAGTTTGCAGGTTTTAAAAATATATTGATGAGTTTAATTTACACAGCTATGGAGTTGTTAAACATGGACAAGTGTAAGGCCATGCACTTGACATGATGACAAGATTAATAGGAACTGACTAGTCAAGTCACATCAGGAAAGAAGGCTTGAGGTCAGAGTGAATGGATTCCCTGATGTTTTCTGGCAACTGTCAAAAGATCTTATGGGCTGTTAGGTTTATGATATTGAAAATCAGTGAGAACTATTTCTATTGGCAAAGGATTACAGAATTAGAGG
The DNA here is from genome assembly GCF_010909765.2 of Amblyraja radiata. Lineage (NCBI taxonomy): Eukaryota > Metazoa > Chordata > Chondrichthyes > Rajiformes > Rajidae > Amblyraja > Amblyraja radiata. The sequence continues at coordinate 43,662,629 of NC_045956.1, read as the reverse complement.
GCATGGGAAATGATGATTTTTTGCAGGACATAATTTAGTTTAGTTTAGAGATAAAACGTGGAAACGTGGAAACATGCCCTTCAGCCCACACCGACCAGCGATCCCCGCACATTAACAGAAGCCTACACACACTAAGGACAATTTACATTTACATACCAAGTGTACAAACCCAAGCCAATTAACCTACAAACCTGTACGTCTTGGGAAACTGATGATCTCAGAGAAAACCCACGCGGTCATGGGGAGAAGGTACAAACGCTGTACAGACAGCACCCACAGTCGGGATTGAACCTGGCTCTCTGGTGCTGCAAGCGCTGTATGGCAGCAACTCTAATGCTGCTCCACTGTGCAGCCCTAATCTTAAAGAAATCTTATATCAGAAAGTGGTGGTTACTAAATACCTGTGATAGTTTGCAGAGGAAGTGCCTTATGTATATTCAAGACAAAATCAAACATGTTCCTGTCTGAAAGACTAACAAATGAACACATACAATTTTCGATGTTCACGTTCATAAGTTCTAGGAGCAGAATTAGGCCATTCGGCCCATCGTCTGTTCTGCCATTCAATCATGGCTGATCTATCTTTCCATCCAACGCATTCTCCTGCTTTCTCCCCATATCCCCTGACACCCTTACAAATCAAGAATCTCAATCTCCGCGTTAAAAAATATCCATTGACTTGGCCTCCACAGCCTTCAGTGGCAATGAATTCCACTGATACACCACCCTCTGACGAAATAAATTACTCCTTATCTACTTTCTAAAAGTATGTCCTTTTATTCTAAGGCTACGGCCTCTGGTCCTGGACTCTCCCGCCAGAGGAAACATCCTCTCCACATTCACTCTACCTAGGCCAAGTCATCCAAGGATGAAATATTCCATTCTGCACACAATTAATTTCTATGAGCAGGGTTATTCAACAAATAATCTCTTGAACATCTGCAGGTGTACAGTAGAGAGTATATTGACAGCTTGCATCACGGTCTGGGTTGCCAACTTGAATGCCCAGCAACAAAGCATGGTAGCCGCGACCTGTTCCATCATGGTACTGATCTCCCCACCATCAAAGGAATCTATAGGAGGCTCTACTTCAAAAGGCAACCAATATCATCATAGATCCACATCATCTTGGCTATGCTCTCATTTCACTCCTACCATTGGAAAGGAGTGTAGAATCTGAAAACTCTGACCACCAAGTTCAATAACAACTTCTTCCCAACAATCAACAGGCACCTGAAAACCTCACAACATTAAACTCAACTATGAACCTCTATGAACTATCTTTAGTTGCATTTTGGGCGTTGAGGACTTTTTTTCGTAATAGTATTGTGGTTAGTAACTTATTGAAATCTCGTTTATTATCCATGTGTATTGCATTTACAGGCCTGTTGTCCTATTGGAAGTAAGAATTTCATTGTTTTTATTTCAATACATATGACAATTAAACACTCTTGACACTTGACATTCTTGAACACAGGCAAATGGAATGACTGCAAATATACATTTTGGTCAGCATGGGTGTTGGGCCAAAGGGCTTGTTTCGGTGTCGTATATTGCATAGCTCTCTATGGAGAGAAGTATGATCTTTCATATTTCAGGAAATTATATTCCCGGAATGCCTGCAATTAAAACCTGAAAGCTGTGGAACATAGGTTCTGGCAAATTTACTGGAAAAGGAAATTAATTTAGAGCCGGAATGAACAGCCTGATTTAATTATCCTATTATGTCAGTTTTATTTGATTGAAAAAGTAATATTCAAACATAGTTTAAGAATGAATGTATAACAATATACAAGCTACTTTAAGGTGAATCATATCAGGAAATTGTCCAAAATATGCAGTTTGCAAACAGTTCACCACAATTTAATCTTAAAATAATTACTTTCTGAAATTGTGTCGTGCATAGAATAGGAAATAAATAGCTGTTATGTAGGGTAATTAGAAATTAAGACTGTGATGGATGATTTTGTTGGTTTGAGATTTTGTTTAAAGATTTTGGGATGCTAGTATACAGGAATAAGAATTTGGAGATGAACAGAAATGCTGATTCAGTGTTCTCCAGTCAACACCACTAATGAGATTTTTATTAGCTAGGAGGAAGAAATTTAATGGAGGCTATTTCATCATAGAACACTTTTGCATTTAAACAGTGGTATTAAAACTATAGCAGCTTGTGGCAGTTTGGTGTCACTGGTGATTAACTGTCTTGTTATGGTGTTTTGTAAAAGTGGCAGAGCTTGGGGAAATGACTGGGCTCTTGAATCAATAAATCTGTGTTGTTGTTGCAGAATAGCCTTACTCCAGAATGATCAGCCTGTACCTCAGTTAGAGTGTAATGGTCATATCTTTTCAGGTTGCAAGCTTGCAAAGCAAATTGTGGTATGAGAAAATTACATGGAATTTCTGAAATAATGAAAACTGAAATAAAATCTGATATCCCAGCATCTGCTGTGGGTCCATGTTGAAGTGAAAAGAGAGTGGGTAATGTTCTGGTGTGACTTTACATTAAAAAAATAGCTGATGATTCAGCTCAAAAAATATCCTTTTTTTCTGGAGGTTTCAGATTTCTCGAAAACATTTCCACTGTACTTTAAAAATATATATATTTATTTAATTTTCATTTGCAATGCCAGTTAAATTCGGAAATATTTAAATACTGCAGTAGTTTTGTTAGCAAAGGTGGAAAGCTTTGTAAGCTGACAAAGCCCAGGGTGTGTAAGAGGCGAGGCTTGTGCACAGAATCATTTGTCTTATTGCTGGACTCCAGAGTGCCTTCAGCTGGCAAGAGAGGCTTTTTCAGGTCGGGATTAGGTTGTTTTGTAGGAGGATTAATTGTGAACTGCATTTGCAAGATCTGGGCCATTATCTCTCTCTACCATTTGTCTGTAAGCAGGTGAAAATTAATATTTAATAGTCCTACGGAGCTGTTTCCAAACCATGCTGTGATGTTTCCTGATAAAATGCTCTCTGTGGCACTTCTGTAGAAGTTGTGAGAGTTATTGTGGACATGCAGAACTTCCTAGTTCTCATAATTGATCCTGGATCAATTCAGTTGCATTTGGAAAATCTGGGCCATTACATCTGCCTACCATTAGTTTGTAAGCAGGTGAAAATTAATATTTAATAGACAAACACATGTCTGCTCATCCAATAGGCTTTCTAACTAGCGAAGAATGAAAAGGTATATTATATACAGGGAGATAAAAATAGAGGTAAATAAAATGATAAAATTGATCAGCTGCAAATCACTGGTAAACAATTATGCTGGTTAACAAGCCCTGCCCTGTTCAGTACAATGCATGCTAATTCCAATATCTCCCTATTGTTAACTGGAAGAAACTATAACCATTTAGAGTAGCATAGTGGGGCAGTTGGTTGAACTGTCATCTCACAGTGCCAGAAACCAAGGTTTGATCCTGACCACAGATGCTGTCTGTATGGAGTCTACATATTCTCCTTGTGATCGCATAGGTTTCCTCTGGATGCTCCTGTTTCCTCCCATGTTCAAAATAAGTGTGGGTTTATAGGTTAATTGGCCTTGGTACAATTGCTCCTAGTGTGTAGGGCATGGATAAAAAAGTGGGATAACGTAGAACTACTGTAAACGGGTGACTGATGGTCAGCGTGGACTCAGTGGGCCGAAGGGCCTGTTTTCATGTTGTATCTCTAAGCTAAACTAAACTGTACTGTTCACTTGCCCGATGCTACAGGAGGTGGTCTCATGTTTTTGAGTGGAAGGCTTCAGGTGAATTTACCTTTTGCCGCCTAAAACTAGCCTGAGTCTGGAGCAGATGACGGCAGCTGTATGGTCACTGAAACCAGCTGAGGAAACAAAGTATAAGAGAGAGAACGCAGACTCTATCATTTTCAAAAGCTACACGAGATGCACTGATGGAAGGTGTGCTAATCTGTATGGACCAGTCGGCATTCCAGACACCGACTGAGAAGGGAATGGGGGGATTCAGTATCCTAGACATTAAAGGCAGGAGCCAAGCACCTGACTATTCAACGCAGTCATGAGAATCAATGACCTTGCAGTAGTCAAGGACAGGGACATTTTCTCTGTCCCATTTCACAATGACTTATGCATACATTTTATATGCTCCATCACAATTTACACGCTCGCAGTGCCACAAACTTCACACCCATATCTCAGATTGAACAGACAGTCACCAGCTATCCAACAGTGGAAATTGCATCACCCCCCCCCAAAAAATGGTTATAAAGGCATGGGGTACATTTTCCTATATTTGTCGAGATAAGGAGCATAAGAATAGAAATATCTTGGAGCATTGGAATCACGAGAGATTGCAGATGTTGGAATCTAGAACAGAAAGCAAACTGCTGGAAGAACTCGAAGATAGACTCAAAATGCCGGAGTAACTTAACGGGACAAGCAGCATCTCTGGAGAGAAGGAATGGGTGATGTTTCGGGTCCAGTCCCTTCTGGAAGAACTCAGTGGGTCAATATTTGTGGAGATAAAGATGTAGTTAACATTACGTGTTTAGACTTTATAAAACATTGGTTAGGTCATAGCTGAATTATTGCGTAGTTCTATTCATCCGACTTTAGGATGGATAGGAAAGAATTGATAGGTAGAAAAACAATCGAAGGTAGACACAAAATGCTGGAGTAACTCAGTGGGACATGCAGCATCTCTGGAGAGAAGGAATGGGTGATTTTTCAGGTTGAGACCCTTCTTCAGACTGATCTTTAGGATGGATTTGTTTGCAATGGAGAGAGTGCAGAATAGATTTTACAAGATGTTCCCTGGCATTGAACATTTCAGTTATGTTGAGAGACTAGAGGAACTGGGTTTCTTATCCTGAGTGCATTATGTGATCTGTTATTAAACTGCTGGGATCCACCATTAAGGGAATGGAGGATTTAGAAAAGCACAAAATATTTAGGCAATATCAAAATGGTTACTGCCAGAGAAATACTGGTTAATAAATTCAATAGCTATCTCTGATTATATAAATAGCAGGATAGAGGAAGAGGAGCCAATATGAATTTTGAAAGAGATGTAGTGGTGCCACAAAAATGTTACTGCATAAAATAGAGCCTCATGAATTATTATGAATAGTGTACTTAGTTAAAACAAAATGCAAGAAAACGTTATGTTCCAAATTAGGTGTTATGAAAAAATAAATTTGCAGAATGGTAAACAAATGTAAAGATTATTTACTATGATTTATTTTGATTATCAAACATATTGCTTGGAACTATATATATGACTGCATTGAATCAGTGCTCACTCACTCACTCAACATGGCTTGTGGACTCACTCATTCACACAACACGGCTTGTGGACTCACTCACTCACTTAGCACAGCTTGTGGGCTTACTCACTCACTCAGCATCGCTTGTGGACTCACTCAGGGCGGCTCACGGACTCAGCCCCGCCTCTGGGGATTTATTCTCCTCGCCCCGGTGATTGACAGCGGGTGCCGGAAGGGACGTTACCTTCATGGTGACTGACAGGCGAGAGGACCAATCTGCTGATATCTTGATTTTTTAAGCCTTGATAACTTTTGTAATTTTCCACCGATCGGAACAAACCTTGGTGTGCTTGGAGCAGAGGTGAACAGCGAGTATGGTGGCAAAAAATCCTAGCGATATAGCATACCGTTTTTGCGCAAATTTAAAAACAATGCAAACCAGAAGAGAACAAGATGAGAGTTTTAGTAATAGTATAGAAGATAGATTGATTAGGCACACGAGGGTAAGTATGGAAACAATGTGTCAACCTTAAGAACCAAAGAGGTGATTTATGTGTGGAGACAGGGAATGTGAACAGGTCCTAAATGAATACTTCTCACCTGTGTTCACTGAGTAAAGGATGTGGAGGATAGTGAGTTGACAGAGAGTTACATAAATACAGTGGAGCATGTTGGCAGTTAAAACATGGAGGTGTTCAATGTCTTGATAGATAAAGCCTCAGGGCTAGATTAAAATGTATCCAAGATTGCAAAGAGAAACAATGGAAGGAATTATGGGGCCCTGACAGAGATGTTTGCAGTTGGACACAAAATGCTGGAGTAACTCAGCGGGTAAGGTAGCATCTATGGAGAGAAGGAATTGGCGACATTTTGGGTCAAGACCCTTCTTCAGACTGATGTCGAGGGGGGTGGGGGGGTGAAACAAAGAACAAATGTAGGCGGAGACAGTAAGACTAGTGGGAGAACTGGGAAGGGGGAGGGGATGGAGAGAGAAAGCAGGGTCTACCTGGTTAGAAAAGTCAATGTTCATACCGCTGGGGTGTAAACTTCCCAAGCAAAATATGAGGTGCTGTTCCTCCAATTTGCGCTGGGCCTCACTCTGGGAGGGACAGTCTCACTAATTTGATTGCATTTTTGAAGAAGTGAGAATCGAATTTGACATAGGCAGTAAATGTCATCTGTATACTTTAGTATAGCATTTGACAAGGTTCTGCCTGGCGGGCTGGTCCAGAGGATAAGACACATGACATTAGATGCTGAGCTGGCTAATTGGATCCAAATTGAGCTTGATGATTGGAGGCGGGAAGCCTTTTTTGATTGAAATCTGTGACGAGTGGTGTGTGGTAGTTTGGTGTTGGAACCTTAGATGATTGTTTTATATCTAAATGACGTGATAATGAACGACAGAGGTATGATTAGTATGCTTGTTGGCAACGTGAAAATTGAGACAGGGCTTTCTTCAGGCTACCACCGACAAAGCACGCTCAGTCACCATGGGGCGCCCTACCCTCTCATCAGCTGCCGCTTCTTCCTGTAGTGATTGCTTTGTCCGCTCCCTGCTCCACCTCAAGCTCCTCCTCCTTCTCCTGTCACTTTGTCCATTCCACCCCCGCCCCCCTCCTCCACTGCTGTTTCCTCCTTCTTCTGTCGCTCGGTCCACTCTAATACTCTCTCCTCCACCTCTGCCTCCTTCTCCTCCCCCAGATTCTCTGACATACTCCATCTCAGCGAGAAGGAGGCGGAGGTGGCGGTGGAGCGGACAAAGTAAAGGCCGACAGGAAGAAGCAGAAACTGGTGAGAGGGGAGGGGGCCCCACCATGACCGAGCGCTTCCTGTGGTAGGCAGCAGCCTGTAGAGAGCATTGTCGCCCAGGGGCCACAACGTGAGCTGCAGCAACCAGATCTTGCGGTGGGTGAAGAAGAGCGCACAGGTGCAGACCAGCTGCATCGGTGCCTCATTTTCAGGTGAAACAACACAATGTGGTGGAGCAACTCAGCAGACTGAATCAGTCTGAAAAAGGGCCCGATGTCACCTATCCATGTTCTCCAGAGATGCTGCCGGACCTGCTGAGTTACTCCAGCACATCGTGTCTTTTTGTGTATTAACTATCATCTGCAATTCTTTGTTTCAACTACATATATCTTACTTATATCGAACAATCAGTTATAACGGACACCATTCCTTCTGTCCCCCCGCCACCCCCCCCCCCCCCCCCTATGGTTCGTTATAATGAGTCTTTACTTTAATTGTATTCTTATTCAAATTAAGTAGGATAGAGCTATGGGAAATGCTAATACCTACTTGTCAGGAGAAAGGAGAGAATAAAAGGATAATTCTCTCCATGATCCTGGTTGCTACGGGTGACTAACATGTGATTAGACTTTGCCATGGCACACTTGCTGCAAGATTTAAAGACAGGAGAAAGGTAAAAATAAATTCTATTTGAAACTTAATCAGGCTGAAAAATACCCTGAAGAAAAAAGAGTTAAAAATAATCATTCTAAACTTGAGATTCTAGTTAGGTTCAGGTTGGGCAAGTATGGGAAGTGACCGTTAGTTCCACCTCACCTTTCAGAAACTACTGTATCTGTGAGCAGGGAAGTGATTGCAGCTTTCAACACAGATACGGCCACGGGTAGAGTTGCAGCGGTAGGGTTGCAGCACTTGCCGCGCCGGATACCCGGGTTCGACCCCGACTACGGGTGCTGTCTGTACGGAGTTTGTACATTCTCCCAATGACCGCATGGGTTTGCTCCGAGATCTTCGGTTTCCTCCCACACTGCAAAGACGTACAGGTATGTAGGTTAATTGGGTTGGTGTATGGGCAAAATGGCCCTTGTGCGTGTAGGACGGTGATAATGTGCAGGGATCGCTGGTAGGTGCAGACTTGGTAGGCCAAAGGGCCTGTTTCTGCGCTGTATATCTAAACTAAACGGAATTAAAATATTATTTAAATACATTCTATTGCAAGCATGTGTTTCTAGCTGAGGATTGGGGTTTTTGAAGGGAATTAGGCTAAGTACGAGGATGTTGCCAGAACCTGAGGGGCTGAGCTATTGAGAGAAGTTGGGCTGACCAAGACTATATTCCTTGGAGCACAGGAGGCCAAGGGGTGATCTTATAGAGGTGTATGAAATCATGCGGGGAATGGACATGCTGAATGCACAGAGTCTTTGACCTAGATTAGGAGAAGCAAAAACAAGAGGGCATATGCTTAACGTGAGAGGGGCAAGATTTAATACTAGTGGGAGAGACTGGGACCAGAGGGCACAGCCTCAGAATGAAAGGATGTACTTTTAGAAAGGAGATGAGGAGGAATTTCTTTAGCCAGAGGGTGGTGAATCTGGGATTCATTGGTGGTCAAGTCTTAGGTATTTTTAACGGGAGATTTAGAGGTACTTGATTAATAAGAGTGTCAAAGGTTACGGGGAGAATTCAGGAGAATGGGGTTCAGAGTGAAAGATAGATCTGCCATGATTGATGGCAGAGTAGACTCGTTGAGCCGAATAGCCTAAAGATACATGAACTTATGAATGTAAACCTAAGGGGCAACTTTTTCACTCAGAGGTTGGTGGGTATAAGGAACGACCTGCCAGAGGAGATAGTTACGGCAAATACTGTAACAACATTTAAAAGACATTTGGATAGGAAAGGTTTAGAGGAATAGGGGCCAATCGCGGGCAAATGGAATTAACGTTGATGAGACATCTTGGTCGGAATGGACAAGTTGAACTAAAGGGCCTTTTTCTGTGCTGTATGACTCTCTGTCTCTATGCAATGTTATCACTTTTCCCTGACAACGCAAATATCTGATGACACGTTGATCAACGCCTCCAGCTGCCAATCGACATACTAATTTGTGTTTTCTCAGCAAGAATGCAATTATGCCAGACAAGACGAACAAAAGTTTCTCTTTCCTTAACCTGCCTTCATGAGTATGTCAAATTGGCAAAGATCCAATATAAATCACGGCACTTTCCAGATTTAATCGCTCTCCAACAGTGAAAAAAGGTTAAAATTGAGTGACTTCAAACAATTTCTTAAATCACGTAACTTTATTGTTTCTTTGGTTATCTTTAGAGTACCAGCGGGGATTTTTTTACATGTTATTGCATTTGCATACACTGATAGGATTCTAAATTGATAGGACATTACTTGAATTTGAAACGTAATTTTGTTTTGGCAAATTAAATATTACAATTCTGCAAAAATAAAACAATTGCTCATTTCCAAGTCTTCAAAATTCACACTGCCTGCAACTGAGGTGAACCTAATTTATTCAATATTACAACAAACAGAAGAACAGAGCAGTTGAATAAAGATGCTAATAACCAGAATACGAGCTAGGATATATTAAAAAAAATGAGAAGTGGTGACTACTTTGAATCATATAGGGCAGCACGTTGGCGCAATGTTAGAGTTTCCGCCTTACAATGCTAGAGACCAAGGTTTGATCCTGACTACGGGTGCTGTCTGTGGAGAGTTTGCACGTTCTCCCTGTGACTGCGTGGTTTTTGCACGGGTGCTCCGGTTTCCTCCCAAACTCCAAAGACGTGCAGGTTTGTAGGTTAATTGGCTTCAGTAAAGTGGTAAATTGTCCCTAGTGTGTAGAATAGTGCTAGTGTATGAAGTTCGTTGTTTGACATGAACTTGATGGGCCGAAGGGCCTGTTTCCGTGCTGTATCTCTAAACTAAACTAAACTAAACTAAACTAGAAAAAAGTCCAGTTTTCAAAGTAAACCCTACAATTGAGAGAGCTTAAAAAGAAAGATTACCCCTACTTAATATTAAAAAATGCACTTTTTAGTTTCGCTGGCACTGTAAGGCAGCAACCATACCACTGCGCCACTGTGCCGCCCTTAAATGTGGAAATGAAATATTTTACTTAGATGAACGATTAAAATTATATGAATCAGATGTAGAAAAATGTTGGCTTGCCAGGAGATAATGAAGGCTGTGTGAACATAGAGTGGTGTTCAGGAATGAAACCTGAACAAATTCTGCATCTGGCACCTTCATTAAAGAATGTTACACGACACACGGGCGCTGTCCTGTGCGCGGCTGCCCTGCCAGCAGATGTCTGTCTTTTCACCGTTTTATTTTTATTTTTAGTTAGTTAAAGTGTTTTGTTTGGAGGTCTAGACTTTTTTGTGTGGGGGGTGGGGGGGCGGGGGGTGGGGGGAAAGGGGGAAAACTGCCTTTCAGGGTCCCTACCTGGTCGGAGAGGCAGCTTTTCTCTGGGCTGCAGCTACGACCCGTCCTCGCGGCCTACCAGCGGACCTGGAGCGGCGTTTCCTCTCGCGGACCGCCCAGAACCTCGGCTTCGGCGGTGGCACAGCGCTGGAGCGCTATCGTGGAGCGGGCTATGCCTTGCCTGGGTCGCCGCACTGGAGCTCCGGTGTGCTGAGGCCGCCGGGAACAACATCGCGGAGCTGCGGGACTGTGGAGCGGCCAGCTGCGGGCGGCGGCGCCGAACTTTACACCGGGAGCCTGGGATCTCGCGACGAGATCGCCGGTTGTGGAGCTCCATCCGGCGCGGCCTTGTCGGCTTCGGAAGCCGCGGCCTCCAGTACGGAGGCGGCCGTTCCAGGGTTCCCATGCCGCTGTGAGGACTCTCCCGACGCCGGAGCACCACCACCCGGCGAGAACGGCCAGGAACATCAGGCCTCCATAGAGGCAACTGTGGAGGCCTCAATAGGCCCGACTATGGGTGAACTGGGGTTGGGGACTGGACTTTGTGCCTTCCCTCATGGTGGGAGCCATTGTGGGGGGATGTTCTTTGTGTTTAAGACTCTCATTGGTGTTATGTCTGTATTCTTTTTTTGTGTGCTGCAAAATGGCAAAAAGCATTTCACTTCATTACACCTCGGTGTATGTGAATGTGACCAATAAAATACCTTTGAATACTTTAAATACCTGCAGGGGTTGTTAAAACATTTGTTCTGTATTTACTCCTGAAACAAGAGCTCATATTTTCCTCTTTAAGCGGTTAATTGCCCGTCTACATTTTTTATGTTCAAATCAAATGGTGGGATTGGCCAATGCTCCAGATGGTGACACTGCATTGTACAGAACATTAATGTTTCCATGAACCTGTCACAGCTAACTAAATTGAATAAAAGGAAAGCAAAACACCTGGTTTCCAAAAGAAATAGGTTCTGTGTGCATATTTTAAAGAAATGGTGTTAGAAGCTGTATGGAGCATGAAGAAAATGGTAATGAATGTTATACCGGAGACGGGGACACTATAACACAGGGACACAGAATTAACTCAAGGTTAGTTCCCTGTGCTATTTCAGCTTAGTTTAGATTAGTTTAGAGATACAGCATGGAAATAGACCCTTTGGCCCACCGAGTCCCTGCCGACCAGCGATCCTCACACACTTCCACTATCCTACACAAATTATACCAAGCCAATTAACCTACACACCTGTACGTCTTTGGAGTGTGGGAGGAAACCAAAGATCTCGGAGAAATCCCATGCAGGTCACGGGGAGAACGTGCAAACTCCGTACAGATGGACCTTTGACTTGGAAATAAATCGTTCCTTTGATCCCAACACGAGTGTGACATGAGCCATTGTTAACCGTCTAATATGTGCAAGTTTTACCAGTATCATAAGCAGACACATATCACAGCATGATGGCAGTGGTGAAAATGAAATTTGTGGATCAAATGGACGCTGTGGTGATTAGCAAAATGTTTTGAAAGGTCTTCAGGAATCAGTTTTTCATCGCTTATCGGCCAGACTCGCCAACTGGTTTAGTCGCGTGCATGAGATGGACTCTATGCAGGTCAGCACGCACACGCAGAGTGTAAATCAGTGCCGTGGTGGTCGATGGTTGGAAGAACGTGTTGTGTGAGACTGCTTGAAGATCGCGCATGCTGTGTGTTTCCAGGGACAGAAAGAAAGAAAAACATTTTTAAAAATTATGTTTTGCTTTTGAAAGTATTTTCGATATTATTAGACGCTATTAATGAATATTATGCAGTCGCGCGTTGGGCGTATAGATGAACGTGACATAATCTATTAAGAGCAATGGGATACGCTGATATTTCAGAATGGCGCAGGCCAAACCCTCTTACCACGTGGCTCCAGCACCCAATCTAAAGCTCAAAGAGAACCGGGTAGAAGATTGGAAAATGTTTAAACAGATGTATGAAAATAATGCAGTGATAGCAGAACTGGATAACAAGGAGAAACAGTATCAAAAAGCAGTATTCCTGCACACTGTTGGACCGGAAGGACTGCAAATCTTCAATATCCTGACGTTCGAAAGGGTAGCAGATGAGTCGGATGTGAAAGCCATCATTGACAAGATGTCTACCGGAGAGACAAATGAAATGTATGAATGATTCATTTTCAATAAACGGGGCCAGAAACCAGCTGAAAGCATTGACTCGTATGTGGCAGAGCTGAAAGAGCTTGCTAAGACATGCAAGTTCAGCGATTGCCTGAAAAAAGGCCTCGTCCTTGGTATTGCAGACCAGTCAACTAGGAAGACACTCCTTCAGAAGAGTAATCTGAAACTGCAGGAGACTGTGGACATATGCAGATCCTCGGAAGTACCAGCGACAAGAATGCAGGTCATCAGCGAAGAGCCAAGAATAGATAAGGTGGAATGATTCAAACCGAGGGAAAATAAGGTTTATTTTCCTTCGCAGAAGACGAATCAGGGACCAGTCAAGTGCAAGTTCTGTGCGAGGATGCACAAGCGCAGGAAGGAGGACTGCCCAGCATATGGGAAGGACTGCAACCAATCGGACGACAGAATCACTTTGCCTGCTGCTGCAAGCAGAAGAAGGAGAGCACGCAGAAACGGGATCTGCACAAGGTCGTAGAGTCATCTGACACACCGTCCATTTCCGATGCAGAGTTTGTGAGTTGCATTGAGGTCAATGCTGCCAGAAGCAAATCATCCTCTTCAGGCCTATTTGCTGTGATGCAGGTCGACCCAGAAGATATCACGTTTCAGGTTGACTCTGGTGGCAGTTAATGTGATTCCCATGGATCTTGCCCCCAACAAAGGAGACATTTGACGAGAGAAAATCATTTCAAGATGTACAATGGATCCAACCTAGTGGCAGAAGGTAGGACGAAAGTCATACTCCGGAACAAGATGAACAACAAGAAGTGCAGTGTTCACTTCATAGTGGCAAAGGAAGGCTGGCTCACACCGCTACTGAGTGGCAAACCTGCACAACAGATGAAACTCATCATGGTTCACTACGAGAACTTCAAGAGACTGAATGCTGTTAGCGAGGCTGACACATTACTCAAGAGCTACAAAGATGTTTTTGACGACAAAAGACCGGGAAGACTTCCAGGTAAGGTCAAGTTGGTAACGCAGACAGAGGGTGTGACCCCCATCACAGTGTTCTGCAAAGCCAGTACCTGTAGCCATGAAAGGGAAGGACAATAATGGTCTCATGAAGCTGGTCGAGCAGGACATCTTGACTCAAGTCGAAGAACCAACTGAGTGGTGCAGCAGGCTGGTCATTACAGAGAAAAAGGACAGCACAGAGTTGAGGTTCTGCTTAGATCCTAGACCCCTCATCAAAGTCCTACAAAGGGAGATCCACAGATTACCAGTCATAGAGGACGTACTCCCTGAGCTGTCCAAGGTGAAGGTTTTCTCCAAATTCGATCTGAATTCAGGATACGTTCACTGCGAACTAGATGAGGAGAGCAGTTTCCTAAGAACCATGAACACCCCCTTTGGGAGATATCGCTGGAAGAGGTTGCCATTTGGAGTGAAGGTAAGATCTTCCAGAAGAAGCTGCTACAAACCCTAGAAGGATTAAATGGAGTGGAATGTGTTGCAGACGACATCATCCTATTCGGAGTAGGAGACACCAGAGAAGATGCAGAAAGGAATCACGATGCGAGACTGGAAGATCTTCTTCAGCGATGCAGAGACACAGGCATCAAGTTGAACTGGAAGAAGTCGGTAGTGAAAACTAATATCACATTTCTAGGACATGTAGTTACAGATCGTGGCCTGAAACTGGACCCGAAGAAGATCCAAGCTATCCTAGAGATGCTCAACCTAACCAATCCAACAGAAATCCAAAAATTACAAGGCAGTGTAAACTACTTGACAAGATTCCTGCCAATATTGTCGGACACATTCGAACCTTTGAGGAGATTAACCCACAATGATGCAGAGTGCAAATGGTCATCTGAACATTACACCACAATGTCAAAGATCAAGGAGCTGTTGACAATGGCATACTACAAACCAGATGAACAGCTGACCATACAATGTGATGCAAGCAAGGCAGGTCTAGGTGCAACACTTCTGCAGAAAGGACATCCGCTGTCCTATGTGAGTTGAGCATTGATGTCAACCAAGCAGTGATATGCTCAGATTGAGAAGGAGGCACTAGCAATAGTGTTTGCCCTCGAGCGCTTTCATCAGTACACCTACGGACAGAGAGTGATCGTTGAGAGTGACCAAAAGCCATTGGGGGTCTTCATCAAAAGATCTCTGCATAAAGCACCAAGACGTCTTCAGGTCATGATGATGAGGATGCTACACTATGACCAAGATCAAATGGGTAAATGGAAAAGACATGCATCTAGCAGATATGCTCTCCCGAGCATACCTCCGGTACACCACAGGATCGACCAGATTCACTGATGTCAATGTAGTTGAGTCCTTGAGCATGGGAGAGGACAAGGTCAAATGCATCCAAGCCCATACCAGGGAAGACGAAACACTACAGACCATTTAGACAGTAACCCAACGTGGATGGCCAGATCACAAATCAGGTCCCAGAGGCAGCACAACTGTACTTCAACATCAGAGACGAGTTGAGTGTGCAAGACAGCCTAGTGTTCAGAGGAGAGAGATTTGTAATCCCTAACTCCACGCAAAGATATGAAGGAGACACTCCACACCTCTCACCTAGGAGTAGAAGGAACCCTCATACATGCTAGAGAGTGCATTTTCTGGCCCGGAATGAACTCTGATGTGAAGCAGTTAATTTCAACCTGTGAACCCTGCAGGAAGTACGAACAACAGAATCAGAAAGAAACTCTGATGGGAGAAAGTGGGAACTGATATGTTCAAACTTGAGGGAAAGCATTATTTAGTCACAGTTGACGATCTATCTAATTTCTGGGAAATAGACAGACCGTACGACCTGAGCAGCAGGACATTCATTGTGAAACTCAAGAACCACTTCGCAAGATATGGAATTCCCAGCACTGTGGTAAGTGACAACGGTACACAGTTCTCATCAGAGGACTTCGCCAAATTTGCCATGAAATGCGAATTTGACCACTACATACTTTCTCCAAGATATAGCCAAGCTAACGGCAAGGTAGAATCGGCAGTCAAGGCAGCTAAGCGAGTGCTGCAGAAAACCACTTACTCCAAGAAAGATGTCTACTTGGGAATACTGGAATTGTGCAACACCCCTGCACAAGGAGTGAACAGTAGTCCTGCACAAAGACTACATGGAAAGAGAACAGGAATGACACTTCCAACTACATCAAATCTCCTCAACTCGCGTGGTGCTGAGATACTCACTGAAGAGAGGAAAAAGATGAAGGATTTGCAAGGAAAGCAGTCAAAGATCTACAACCGACATGCCAAGGATCTGCCAATCCTGGAAGAAGGTGATGTCATAAGACTCAAACCTTATAAACTAGGTGATACCAGATGGCAGAGAGCAACAGTTCAGAAACGGCTGAATGAGAGATCATACGAAGACGAGTCAGAGTCAGGACTTCTAATCCGAAGTAATCGAGTGGATCTGAAGAAGACCGGAGAACTACCCCCACACATAACTCCAGAGAAACCACCAGGTGCGGCAAAAAATGAGAAACCTTTGCAACCTTTGCAACCTCAGCTGACACAGAAAAAAAAACCCAACAACATGCATCACCAGAAAAAGATGCAACTCGTGAAACCCATTACACAGAGAAAACTAAACAAAAACAAAAAGACACAAAAAATGAAATGATGCACAGAATGTACACACTGAAAAGAAAGACACTTCTGAAAGAAACACCATCACAAAGACTAGGGCAGGAAGAGTTGTCAGACCGCCACAAAGATACGGCAAGTATGTCAAGAAGTAAGGTGTTTTGTTGTGGTGTACATATGGTGCATACAAACTCAAAAGATATGAAGTACACATGTATGTTTTAAGTTTCTTTGTAAGTCAAACATTCCATGTGTTATTGAGATATTTGGGTGACTGGGTGTTAAAGTAAACATATTTGTAGACATATCTCGTGTAAAATATCTCGTATTTTAATCGATAAGTTGCATGCTTATGAGAAGAAAGCATTTGAACATTATTTTGTGTTATTGAAACAAGTCACAAGTATGGCTATGAGTTGAAATTGTGAAATAAGACAGAACAGTTGTTTTATTCAGTTAAGTTAAACCATATTGCTACTGTGTATTATTATGAAATGCCATAACACAAAAGATGAAACAGCGAAACCAAGTTGTATACAAGCATTCGAGGTCAGGATTTAATTATACAACCCATGATTACAAGATGCAGTAGATATTGGTTATGGGTCAAGTACATAATAGGTATTTTAAAGAGAAAAAATGATTTGTGAAAATATGACATATTTATGAAACAGATTGAATCGACAACTTGTTCATAAGCAACGGCGACATGCCAAGGTTTATTGTGGCATGGTGTATAAGTTGATACTTCTTGGTAAACACAGAGTATCAATGTGTTTAATTTTGCTTTGTTTTGGATTTTAGGAAATGTAATCCCAAAATGTCAAAAAGGAAAGGATGTGTCAATATCCATGTAATTTATGCATATGAGCTGTACTCATACTCACGCATATAATTATGTAAATCAGGTAAGTGACCTTTGAATTGGAAATAAATCGTTCCTGACTTTGATCCCAACACGAGTGTGACATGAGCCATTTTTCACCGTCCAATATGTAAAAGTTTTACCTATATCGTAAGCAGACACTTATCAAAACACACCCATAGTCTGAATCGAACCCGGGACCCGGGGCTCTGGCGCTGTAAGGCAGCAACTCTACCGTGGCGTCACTGTGCCGCCCTTAAATATGGAGATGAAAGTTTTTATCTGTGGAATTAATTTAATTGCGAACATAATGCCTACATTTTGTCTGTTTTTGATGTTCTAAAATATGACTGTGGTTTAGCAGTAATGCCAAATCAGGTTAAATAAAAAAATTGCACCATTGGCTGCAATCCTGTGTGAAACAGAATTATGGCTGTTTAAACAGCTCATAAACAAGCACTAAAAAGGGCTAAGCCAAATTGTTGGCTGGATCAACATTTAATTTTCTGCCTGACATTCGGAGAGACATTGCCGGATAGCAACAAAATACATTGTGGCTGGCACGGAGGACAAAGAGGTTGCAGATGAGGGGGATAGAGCTTCACTCAAGCCGGAGGGAAGGTCCACGAGTGAAATTATTTCACTAATGGGCCTGTCACACTTAGGCGATTTTTCAGGCGACTGTCAAGTTGCCGGCAGTCGCCTGAAAAACTGGCAACTGGAATCAGACGAACACACACACATCGCTTCCTTCACCAGCCTGTTATGCAGGCGGGGGACAGGGCAAGTATGGGACGCTCTGTCTGAGTGAAATTCACAAGGAGCAAAGCCAAGGTGATACAGACACACACCGCGATGAAAAGGAAGGTTAGCGCTGTAATTAAGATGGCTAAAGCACAGTGTACAGTAAGTCCTTTAAAAGAGGCAGAGAGAGGGAAGAGAGAGGGGGGAGAAGAGGAGAGAAGAAGTGGTGACAACTTTTAAGAAGCCAGAGATACACGGCTGTGAAGCTTGATGAACATTTAACATTACCGGTCAGTTATCCTTTCTTCTGAAAACTACCGCTTACGTTCTTTTTCCCAATGAGCCAATGAAATTCACTGGTCAGCACCGGCTACAACCTAGAAGAACCTAAGAGAACTTTCGACCTCCTGGCGACCCATCAGGACCTCCTGGCGACCCACCTATAGCACGAGTAATCTTGCTACTCTTCATGGCGTTTCATTATAGTCGCTGCTAATTTTTCAACATGTTCTCGGCGACCATAATGACCATAATGAGGCAGCGACTAGTTCCCAGAATGCGGGAACTCCTCACGACCATGAAGGCGACTCCCCGGCAATCAGCCGTGAACATGTGGAGACCTTATGGCGACTGCATAGTCTCCTGCAGTTGCCTGTGGGACAGGCCCATAAGTCCACCAGCTCACTGGAAGAAGACCATGGCATAGGGTGGTTCCAGTAATAAAATTCAGATTAGATTCAGATGAGTTCATTGCCATATACACTAGGTTGAAATGAAATAACTTGTATGTAAGAAGTAAAAGATATTTGGTCATAATAAATACACCATTAAATACAACGATCAATGCAATACAGCAAAATGGTGCAAGGATTCTTGTGCAATCTGAATTAGTACAAAAACCTCCAAAATGCAATAATGGATTAACCAAATGTGGTGGAGGTAAAAGTAAACGTAGGTGGCAGCACCTCTGGGAAAGAAGTGATAGGTTCAGGAATCATTTGTGTGTCACGCAGGTGGCGCGCAAAGATTTTGTGAATCCCAAAATCTTGGGGCACCGCACGCGAACGCGCGTCACTGCCTACGTCACCATGCAGCATGCACACGTAATGCATGCCATGCGCACGTAATGCATGCCATGCACGCATCACGTGCATCATGACGTGTAAATGATGTTGCGGTAAATGACGCGCAAATGACTCCCAAGTGGGACAGACCCTTTAGAGGCATTGGGGAAGAAGTTGCTCTTAAGTCTGGATGTCCAGGCTCTTCCCAGAATGTAGATGAGAGAAAGGGGAATGGCCAGGGTGGCAGGCCATCTCCGTGTTGAAAATCTCTTTACTTCAGAGCAATCCAGAAAGGAATGTAGTCATCACAAAATAAATGTCCTATATATCTGAACACAATGCTTTACGCCTACACAATGATCCTCTCAGGAAGTGCATTTTATTCAGAGATCTGAATTCCTTAAACAAGTGCCAACTTTTGATGTTACAGCACAGTAATTGAAACAGAGGTTTATTCATCCATATGTTAGAAATTATGCAGGTGAGACTACAAAGAATGGTGCAAGGGATTTGTATTCATTACCTTGGCTTCTCTGTTTGATTTAATGCGTATGCATTGTTGGTAACAACTGGATAAAGTCAGGCTCTAGATGTCCTTTGTTATTCTTCCTTTGGCATGTGGCGCTCTCTTTGACTTGCAAGCCTGTGCCACATCCCTTATCATATCTATACACTGTAAATAGACGATTGTAATCATGTATTGTCTTTCTGTTGACTGGTTAGCAGGCAACAAAAGCGTTTCACTGTACCTCAGTACACGTGACAATAAACTAAACTAAACTGGACATACAGCATATAGTGAAGTCTCTGCATCTGCTTAACTTGTTCTTCAGAAGCATATCTGACAGCAAAATCTAATCTCGAGGACACGAACTACTATCCCTTACTAAGGGTGCTGTCTGTACGGAGTTGTTACATTCTCCTGTGACCGCTTGCGTTTTCTCCGTGTGCTCCGGTTTCTTCCCACATTCCAAAGACATGCTAGTTTGTAGGTTAATTTGCTTCAGGAAAAATTGCCGCTAGTGTGAGGATTCGAAAGTGGGATGATATAGAACTAGTGTACGTGTGATTAATGGCCAGCATGAACTTGGTGGGCTGAAGGGCCTCTTTCCACATTGTATCTCCAAACATAGACATACCTACCAATCACCACTTGTATCTTCGGAGTCCACTACAGGCAGAGGTGTGTGAGATTCATAACTTTATTGATGTTTTAACAGATGTATTGCTTTAACTTTACACTGTTGAAGTGCTCTTTCCCCATCATTGATCTGTATCCTCAAAGCTTGCTTGTCCCATTACAACCTGACATTAAGGAAAGGTCAGGCATGCTAAGTCACTTCTCACTCAGGGAAACTTCCAGACAATTTCACAAACATAATTTCACCTGGAAATATTTGCCAAAATGGGTAAACCTGAATTTTGCACATCAATATCTGAAACAAAACAGATAATCTGTGACCTTCTTCTGATACTTCTGTTACCACAGAAATAGTAAGTAGTATCAAAGCATGTAATACAATATAAAATGATATGTATTCAGAATGTATTCTCCATGCCAAATCAGGAAAAAGAACATATTGCAAAATGATGAATGATAGAGATTTCATTGACACCTATTGATGGGTAATTTTCTGAACATTAAAGCACAAAGGTAATATTCCCATGTACTCCTGCAGCAGAATTTATTAAAGGAGGAAAGGTTGACTATAGAATTAACAGTTAACTTGAAAACCAACAAACGTTAAAAGTTCAACAGTTTTCCTTTACACAAAAGAAAATTACTCCAAAATAAATAAAAAGGATTAGATTTGGAATTGCAGGATGTACCTTTAGGAATTGACTGTAGAATGTGACATGAACTTTAATAATTTCTTCACCAACCGCAATTGTTAGTTGCATTGGTTGATAGCATCAAGGATACTTGGTGAGTGGTTCCACTTCTGTTAATGTTTTCAGTAGCCAAGGAGTCTGCAGAATCCCTTGGTGATACCACCGGGTGGCGCCACAATTGCTGCCTCGCCAACAGTCTGTCTTGTCCTTTTCTTTCTTTGTTGTTTTATAGTTTGTGTTAAATGTATGTTTTAATGCCCTTTAGCTTTGTTTTATGTATGGGGTGGGGGAGGGGGGGGGTGGAAACTTTTTTAAATCTCTTATCTCGACGGTGATGCAATTTTCTTCTGTATCGTATCTCCGTCCGCGCTAACATTAAGGAGATGGCGGCCTCTTGCTGGGGATCAACTTTGAAAGCTCCAACCGCGGGGGCCTGCAGACTTAACATCGTGGAGCTGGTGGTCCTTGTCAGGGATTGACCTTGTGAGGGACCGACTTTGGGAGCTCCAGGCCGCAGGAGTTTCGTCCACCCCAATCGCGGAAGCTTCGACTACTCCGACGTGGGGGCTTCAATCGCCCGCTGCGGGATACTCGATTAGAATTTATTCCCTTCCATTACAGTGAAGAATGTGGGAATCCGCTGTGGTGGATGTTTATGTTAACTTTTATGTAGTTGTGTGTCTTGTTGTTTAATCTCGTATGACTGTATGGTAAATCGAGTTGCATTGTACCTTAATTGGTACACGTGACAATGAAATACCTTTAAACCTTTGTAATATTCTAGGAAAGAAATGGAGAAATATTTATTGTGATAAGGGAAATCTGCAAATAAGGAATTTATAAGTAAGGACTGAAGAATAACAAACATATTGAACCATAAACTCAAAAACCATGAACAGTGAACATCTGCCGTAGGAAAAAAAGGAAGCAAAGTGCTGGAGTAACTCAGCGGCACAGGTAGCATCAATGGAAAACATGGATAGACAATGTGTCAGGTCAGGAGCCTTCTTCAGACTCCTGTCTTTGAGAAGTCATCAATATATATTCAAGAATCAAGAGTGTTTTATTGTCATATGTCCCAGATAGAATTCTTACTTGAAATTCAGAAGCAATAGTTATGTTTCAAATATCTATAAGATGGCATTATTAAATTAGTAGGCAGATTTTACTTCGGAGTCACGTGAGTGACTACGTGAAGAACCCGTCCAGCACGCATGCGCGACATGAGCGTTCACGCAGTGCAACAGCGACGAACGGGAGTACAGGCGCTCCCGCTACAAGCTTTAAAAAGACGGACCGTCAGGTAAGTACTTACTCTGAGGTCGTTATTGGAAAACTTTGTTTTGCTTTGTGCTCTCCAGACTGAGAAAATGAGCAAGGCACGACAAGGGAAAAAGACCGCCCCCCGTTCGACTCCAACAGAACAGGAGCATTCCATCAGTGGGGGGCGAGAGGTGGCACCTGGACCGCACACGCTGCGGTCCACAATCAGTGATACCGAGCCGATCCCAGTACCGCTAGCGCAGCCTGACCAACAGCCGCGGTCTGGAAGCAAATCAAAACGGAAAACTAACCGGCCGGTAATCACTGATGACTCTGACCAGGAAGACTCTCCACCCGAGAGCGGCAGAGGCAGCCGCATGAGCCGCATGGAAAGGCTCATGGAGCTGGAGCAGTCTCGCCAAGGGAGTTCAGGCACTCTCCCAGTGCCTTACAATGCACTGCCCACCGATACCCCCTCAGCCGAGGGCAGCATTGGCGACCAGGACGGTGCTGGTCAGGAACAGGGGTCACTGGCCGAAGATGTCGGGTACGCATGGGGTACAGGACCAGGAAGAGCTGCTGGGTGTGGTGAATCGCTACGTGGCTACACCACGAGCATGGCGGCCATTGCAGTCAAAATTGGCGGCCAGCATTGACTACCTGTCCTTCAAACCCCTACAAGAACAGGTAGTCAATGAGGCACTAGAACTATATTCACCTCCGGAAAACTGCATTTCGCTCAACGTACCGGCCGTCAACAACCAAATCTGGGGGTACGTTGGGCAGAGTATCTGAAACCAGGAACTGAAATTGCAGCGTATCCTCAAGCTCCTGACGTCAGCTATTACATCCTATGCTCGTTCCGTGGATGGGGTGGACATGGCCACCAACCAGCAAGACACTCTAGCTCTGCTGTGCAACACCCAATACGAAATAAACAACATCTGTAAGGAGATAAATAAGACCTGCCCTCAACCCCAAATTTGCAGGACTGTGCAAAACACCGGCCTCAGAGCCACAGATCCTGCTGTTTGGCAAGGACTTGTCCAAACAAGTAAAAGACCTCGAGGAAGAGTCCAAAGCATTCGGCCTCATGATGGCAGGCCCTGGAACGATCATACCCACACAACCCAGAAGGCAGTACCCCACCGCGTCCACCAGTCGACGTCAAACCCATGGGACTGGTGAAAGCTCGGGGTCCGCATACCATCCCCGAAAGCCTTTTTTAGGCCAGGGCCCAGAGAAGACCCCATGGAAAATGCGCCACCCCCAACCAGCAGTACATCCAGCAGCACAATGTTGGATGAAGAAACCGAAGAAAGGCACACACCCATAACTATTGAGGTAGGTGGGTCTGGTTCCTACCAGCATATGAAAAGTGGGGGAACTGTACTAACAGGGGGGAGATTATACCTGTTCATGGAAGCATGGAGGTCTATCACAAATGATAGTTATATACTTAACAGTATTCGTGGATATAAAATAGAATTCATCCAAGAAAACATGCCACCAGTTCAGCATGCACCCCAAAGGGTCTTTACCCTCTCAGTCAAAGAAAAACTAGAGAGTCAAGCAGAACTGGTGAGGTTACTCACAAAAGATATCATTGAGAAATCCAAACGTGAACCTTTGGAATTTGTCTCAAATATATTTACCAAAAACATAAAAGATGGTAGATGTCGCATCATCATTGACTTAACCTCAATAAATACCTTTGTTAAGTATATACATTTCAAAATGGAACCATTTGTAACTGCCAAACAGCTGATTTCCAAAGGATACTTTATGGCAAACATCGATTTAAAAGATGCCTACTATTCAGTACCCATTCAAAAGGATCATCGCAGATAACTGAAATTTACCTGGATGGGGCAACAATGGCAGTTTAAAGCGTTGCCTAATAGTTTAACATCAGCCCCAAGATATTAAAACCAGCCTTGGCAACATTAAGAAAACAGAGACATATTGTCATGGCATATCTTGATGATATTCTAATAGTAGGCAAAACCATGGAATTGGCTAAATCAGCTGTATTAGCTACCAAACAATTGTTTGAAACCCTGGGATTTGTCATACATCCAGATAAATCTAAGTTGACGCCATCCACAACTATGGACTATCTGGGATTCACAATGAACTCAGTCCACATGTCTGTAACATTGCCAAAAGATAAAGCAACAGAATTGGCACAGACATGTAACAATTTAATGGTTAGCGATCGACCAACCATCCGGCAAGTGGCAAGAGTAATTGGCAAAATAGTAGCAGCATTTCCAGCTACACAATTTGGACCTCTGCACTATCAAAACCTACAAAGGGCAAAAGAGCAGGCGTTAAAACGACATGCAGGTCACTTTGACCGAACCATGAAATTACCCATTGAAGCGATATCAGAGTTACAATGGTGGATAGAGAACATTTGGCATAGTTCCAGCCCTATCATCATCAATAACCCAACGTTAACTAGACAAAGAGATGCCAGTGCTCAAGGCTGGGGAGCAACTAATACCATATCCAGCACAGGTGGTAGATGGACTAACCTAGAATCATCTTTACTACAGACACTGGGCATAAATTATTTGGAAATGTTGGGGTGCGTTTTATGGTTTAAAAGCATATTCTACGAATATGCACCACTTGCATGTTCGTTTGCAGATTGATAATACCACGGTGATGGCCTATATTAACCATATGGGCGGAATAAAATCGATATCATGTGACAATTTGGTCAACACAATCTGGCAATGGTGTGTCGATAGACATATTTGGCTATCAGCAACTTACCTACCAGGTAAGCTAAATACAGTGGCAGACACCAGGTCACGCAAATTCAATGATAACACCGAATGGATGTTAAATCCTAAAGCATTTGCTAAAATTACAAAGCAATATGGCACACCAGATATTGATCTCTTTGCATCCAGACTAAATCACCAGGTACCAATGTATGTCGCTTGGGAACCAGACCCTGAGGCAGCAGCGATAGATGAATTCGCGCTGGACTGGGGAAAATATTTATTTTATGCCTTTTCCCCCTTCTGCCTCATCAGTCGGGTATTACGCAAAATACAGATGGACTCTGCTTCAGGTATTTTGATAGTACCCAACTGGCCTACACAGCCATGGTTCCCAGTGGTCCTCGACATGGTCATCGAAACCCCAATGACTTTTCCCAGTAGCCCAGACCTATTGACTCACCCGGTATCAGGCATAAGCCATCCATGCCATGATAAAATTAAACTACTGGGTTGCAGATTATGAAAAGACAACTGCTGGGCCTGGGATTGTCTGACAGGACCATCAACACGATGACAGCGTCCCACCGTATGTCCACAAGAAAACAATACCTATCGAGCATCAGGAAGTGGGAAAGATACTGCTCGAATATTGGAACTACATACTCATCTACAACCATAACCAATGTACTGGAGTTCCTGGCAGGCCTTCACCACAATGAAGGACTGAGCTACAGAGCCATCAATACTGCCAGAAGTGCTCTGTCAGCCTACTTAAATCAGGCACCAGGACAACAGGCCATAGAGTCTCACCCGATGGTGATCAAACTCATGAGAGGTATATTCAACTCCAATCCCCCTAGACCTAGGTACACCCAAATCTGGGATGTCAGTGTGGTCCTGACATACCTAAGGGGATGGTTACCAGCCAGGTCTCTCACCCTGGAAAATCTAACCCTGAAGACGGTCATGCTGATGTCACAAGTCTCAGCACAGAGAGTCCAGTCCCTCCACTTACTGCGATTGGACAACATGGTTATAACACCAGACCGTGTCTCATTCACCATTCAGGAGCTGGTAAAGCAGAGCAGGCCAGGAACATCAGGCCTAGTTATGGATTTCCGGGCATACCCACCTGAACCACGGTTATGTGTCATGACCCACTTACTAAATTACATCAACACAACAAGAGATCCCCGAGGGAGAGAAAAAGCCTTATGGGTCAGCCACAAGAAACCTCATGGTCGGGTGACGAGCCAAACTATCTCAAGATGGCTCAAGCAAGTACTGGGAGCTGATGGAGTAAATACTGATGTATATACATCTCACTCCACCCGAGCAGCATCCACATCGGCGGCTAAGAGGATGGACGTGCCAATGGACCACATCCTGGCTACAGCGGGGTGGTCCATGGAGAAAACGTTCCAAACGTTCTACAATAAGCCACTGGCAGAATCTGTATTGTTTGCAGAAAGAGTTTTAGAATCTGCAAATATATAATTTAAGCCCGGGAGAGCATTTTAATTTTTGTTATTGTTTAATAATACCATTATTGTTTTACAAACAGATTCATGGTTGATTACGATAACATACTTCCTCCCTTGAATGACTTCGGCAGCGAGTGAAGTATGAACTGTTACACGGTTTGAAATCACAGAGCTTTAAAATCTTCACGTAGTCACTCACGTGACTCCGAAGTAAAATAGTAAGATTAAACGAGAACTTACCAGTTCGAAGTTTGATCTGTATTTTATGAGGAGTTACAATGAGGGATTACGTGCCCCCCGCTCCTGCCCTCAATTATAGAGATCAACTGGTAACTTAGTTCTCCTTGTCTTTACTATGTTTATTTCAATTATTGTGTTTCCTGTGATTCCACACGGCTGCTTTGAAGTATGTCGCGCATGCGTGCTGGACGGGTTCTTCGAGTAATCCCTCATCATAATTCCTCATAAAATACAGATCAAACATCGAACTGGTAAGTTCTCGTTTAATCTTACTGGTTTAACCAGTGAATGAACCCATCATCATATCCAAAAGCACAGTTTAAAGTTCCATCTAATTAAAGGTAAATTACTAGTTGGGATCTGAATTAAATTAGAAATTTAAATATTACTGGGATTTATTTTTAATACCCTGGTGTTCAGTGCAAATGATATGGAAAAGATTGCTTCCAGCTGCCTCATCAAATTTGCATGCAAGTTGATCGTCAATGTTTTTATATTTTGTCGATGGTTCAGCAGAAAGTTGCCTGCGAGGTCCTCTTACGATACGGTATGATACGATACGATAGAACTTTATTCTTCCCTGGAGGGAAATTAGTCTGCCAACAGTCACAACACCCAACAAGGTACACGAAAACCTGTAATTAAAATTAAATTAAAAGTGAATAATAGTAAAAGACAAGCAAGTGTTGGCTGGCTGCCGTGTGCACAGCGCCATCACCGGAACGAACAAACAAATAAACAAACACACACACACTTATTTCCCAGACAGAGGATTCTGAACTAGAGCCCCCCATCCCCACACTGGGTCCCCCTTTGTTCTCCAACTGTCCCTCATGGCGGTCACCCCACGCCGGGTCCCCATTGTCTTCCCTGCCCCCCCCCCCCGCCCCCCCACATGCACATCGACCGCTGATCACGGGTTAATCGCGAGTCCCCACCGCCGCTGAGGCTTCTGCTGCCGCCGAGACTCTTGCTCCCGCTGAGGCTCCCGCAGTCGCCGAGGCTCCCATCGCCGCTGTCACTGAGGCTCCTTCGGCCCAGACAGGCCTTGCCGCCCAGCTTCTCCGCAGTCCCCTGGGAGGCCTGTGGGGCGACTGGGGTCTACAGGAGCGTGTTCCGGTTGGCGGCACGATTGTTGGTCAGCATGCTGCTGTCATATTGTAGATCACATCCCAGTATATCAGATATCTTTCTCTGCCATTGGACTCCCCACTGGTGGAGTTCAGCTGTACTAAGGGGTTCTATCTTATCTTTTTATCTTACGCCAGCCGAGGCCAGTGTATCTAAAACAACCCTCGTTCATTTGAACGGAATCACCATTAAGGATAGAAAGTGCCAGTGAAGATATATTTTTAAGCAATTAATGTCAATTATATGCATTTATTTAATTTTAGTTATATTTTAAAAAATTGGTAATTTATATATTTTTAATTAGTTGGAACCATTATTTAAATGTTTATTATCAGACACTTGGAAACAGATTACACCAGCATGAACAGCCCAGAGAAGGGTCCTCATGTGGTGGATCTTACATGTGGACCTTTGTGGGAAGACCACAGTACTGAGAAATGTGAGTTATTACATTTTGGGAAGACTAATATGGGCACCGTGATGGGAAGGGCTGTGGGAAGTGTTGTAGAGCAGAGGAATCTAGGAGTGCAGGTACATTGTTTGTTGAAAGTGGCACCATAGGAAGATAGGGTGGTCTGAATGGCCTTTGGCACATTGATCTTTATCAGACAGATTGCTGAATATAGAAGTTGGGTGGTCATGTTCAGATTCAGATTCAGATTCAATTTTAATTGTCATTGTCAGTGTACAGTACAGAGACAACAAAATGCATTTAGCATCTCCCTGGAAGAGCGACATAGCAAATGATTTGAATAAATAATAATAAGTGTCCGGGGGGGGGGGGGTGATTGGCAGTCACCAAGGTACGTTGTTGAGTAGAGTGACAGCCGCCGGGAAGAAGCTGTTCCTGGACCTGCTGGTTCGGCAACGGAGAGACCTGTAGCGCCTCCCGGATGGTAGGAGGGTAAACAGTCCATGGTTGGGGTGAGAGCAGTCCTTGGCGATGCTGAGCGCCCTCCGCAGACAACGCTTGCTTTGGACAGACTCAATGGAGGGGAGCGAGGAACCGGTGATGCGTTGGGCAATTTTCACCACCCTCTGCAATGCCTTCCGGACATACCATACTGTGATGCAGTTGGTAAGGATGCTCTCGATGGTGCAGCGGTGTTGCAGTTGTATAAGACATTGGTGAGGCCGCATTTGGAGTATTATATTCACTTCTGGGCACCATGTAGGAAGGATGTTGTCAAGCTGGAAAAGGTGCAAAGAAGATTTACGAAGATGCTGCCAGGACTCGAGGCCCTGAGCTAGAGTGAGAGGCTGAGCAGGCTCTATTCCTCAGAGCGCAGGAAGATGAGGGGTGATCTTATAGAGGTGTACAAAATCATGAGAGGAATAGATCGGGTAGACGCAGGGAAACTCTTGCCCAGAGTAATGGAATCAGAGGACATAGTTTAAGGTGAGGGGGGAAAGATTTAATAGGAACCTGAAGGTTAATGTGGTGGGTTAATGGAATGAGCAGCCAGAGGTGTTATTTGAGGAAGATATTATCCCAACGTTTAAGAAATATTTAGACAGGTACATGGATAGGATAAGTTTAGAGTGATATGAGCATAGCACAGGCAGGATGGGACTAGTGTAGATGGGGCATGTTGGCTGATGTGTGCAAGTTGTGCTGAAGGGCCTGTTTCCACGCTATGATTCTATTATGAGTACTTTGGCCCATGAAAGGTTAATGCAATCACTGGAGAACAAGCACAAGCGGAAGCTGTGCAGTCCAATAAATATTACTGAAACAGTTGATCGAGCTCCACCTGTGTAACAGGAACTTAATATATTTGGCTGACCCAGCACGCGGTTTTTGTATCGGCAAATATGAAGGCCTCAAGGCGCTGCGGCTCCGCACTTTCGGTTTCAGTCGCCGCAATCGCGCTGCCCGCCTTCTCCATATGGAGAGCCTCGGTGATCATAAGCAGTCTGCCCTGTGGATGGCCACCAGCTCTGCCTGCTTTTTAAACAGGCTTTCCTGGAGCAGATGCCCGATGACATCCACCTGCTCCTCGCTGGTTCGGATTTTGCCGACCCCCTGCAGCTCGCTGAAAGGACGGATGAGCTGTGGCTCGCCAAGCAGCAGCTCGGTGGATCCATTAGCCAGGTATTCACAGGGACGACCAGCCCTCTACTGCCATCGAGGCACCGCAGCCGCCCGCCGGAGACCGCGGTAAGCGGCAGTGGTGTAACTAACACCGACGCTGGGGTTCAGAGGCTCGTCGATGCTGCGCCCCCTGATCATTTCCGGTAAATGCCTCGGCCGATCGCCAGTAGAGGCTATCGCGGTCGGCCAAAATCATCGTCTCAACGTCCGGGATCGCTGTTCTGGGCTTCGCTTCCTCGTTGATGCCGGGGCTGTGCTGAGCATCCTCCCCCCGACTGGACTCATCACCCGTGCAGGTAAGCATGGCCCCGTCCTGACCGCCATCAACAGTAGCCACATTCGCACTTACGGCACTCGGACTCTTTCGCTCATTCTCGACTCCCACCCGTACTTGTGGACTTTCATCGTCATGGATGTTTCCCAGCAGTTACTGGGCGCCGATTTCCTGCGGGCTTTCTCGTTAATGGTGGACGTGCGGCGCCGGCGCCTCGTGCCTCCGGAGTCCCCTAAGCCCACGGACCCTTTTAGCCTGCAGCTGGGATCGGTGGCAGATGGGGACGGGCTATATACCTCCCTACTCGCTGAATTCCCGGAACTTCTGACCCCCCGTTTTTGTGCAGCTGCTCTTAAGCACGGGGTGGTACATCACATCCCTACTGCCGGTCCCCCACTGCATGCACGGGCGAGCAAGTTCCCGCCCGACAAGCTGTGGATCGCGAAGGAGGAGTTCCGCCAAATGGAGGTCATGGGGATTGTGCAGCGCTCTGACAGCCCATGGGCATCCCCGTTGCACATGGTCCCCTAATCATCTGGGGGGTGGAGACCGTGTGGGGATTACCAACGGCTGAACGCTGTCACGACAACGGACCGCTACCCGCTCCCGCATATTCAGGACTTTACGGCCCACCTGGAGAGTGCTACCTTCCTTTCCAAGGTGAACCTGGTGCGCGCCTACCTCCAGATTCCCGTCCACCCCGATGATGTGCCCAATACCGCTATCATCACCCCATTCGGTCTTTTTGAATGGCTGCACATGCCGTTTGGTTTAATGAACGCTGTGCAGGCTTTTCCGCAGCTCATGGATATGGTGGGTTGCCAGCCGTTCCCACCAGGAACACTGCGCGCACCTACGGGTGTTGTTCCAGTGGCTTCAGGATCACGGGCTTGTAATCGATTTCCTGCCTGGGGCACCACGTCACCTCACAGGGTGCCGCCCCGCTGCCCACTGAGGTGCCAATTCGGCAGTTCCCTCGGCCGCTCACTGTCAAGGGGCTGCAGGAGTTTGTCGGCATGGTAAATTTTTATTACCGCTTCGTGCCAGCAGTGGCCCTATTTATGCAGCCTTTGTTTCAGTGCCTAGCCGGGACTTCATGTGGGATGATGAGGCCGCGGCTGCTTTCGACAGAGTGAAGGAGGAGTTTGCCAAGGCCACCATGCTGGTGCACCCGTGAGCTGCTGCCCCAACCTCCCTCACCATGGACGCCTCAGATACGGCTGTCGGTGGGGTTCTGGAGCAGTTCATCGCCGGCCGCTTGCATTTTTCATCCGTCACCTGCAATCCCCGGAACGAAGCTACAGCGCTTTCGACCGGGAGCTCCTGGCCCTTTATTTGGTTGTCCTCCATTTCCATTATTTCCTCGAGGGACCACAAGCCCCTGACGTTCGTCTTTACCAAGGTGTCCGACCCCTGGTCAGCTCGGCAACAACAGCACTTCATGTCGGAATTCACCACCGACGTTCAGCATGTGGTGGGCAAGCTGAACCTGGTCGCAGATGCCATGTCTCATCCTGCGGTCCTGACTGTGGTGCCTGTGGACCCCGGTGTGGATTATTCGGGGCTGTCAGCCGTGCAACGCGAGGGTGGCGAAATGGACGTTTACTGGGCGGCTGCCTTGGGGTTGACGTTGGCTGATGTCCCTTTCGGTCTGGCTGGTGTGTCGGTCCTCTGCGATGTGTCCACCGGGAGACCACACCCTATCGTCCCCATGGGTTGGCAGCGACGTGTTTTCGATGCTATGGCACATCCTTCTGGCACATCCTTCCATCCGGGCAACTACTGCGTTGGTGGTGGACAAGTTTGTCTGACAGACCCTTCATAAGCATGTTACGCCCTGGGCCATGGCCTGTATTCCCTGCCAGACGTCGAAGATCCAGCAGCATGTGCGGGCGCCAGTGTATGATTTTGTGGTTCCCTCCTGCCATTTACAGCACGTTCATGTCAATTTGGTGTGACCGCTGCCGCCGTCTTACGGTGCTACCCTCCTGCTGACTGTCGTGAGGTGGCCAGTGGCAATTCCACTTGCTGACACCTCCGCCGCGTCTTGTGCTCGAGCTCTCGTGTCCCACTGAATTTTTCATTTTGGCGTGCCTGCGGACATCTCCACTGACCGGGAGGCTCAGTTTACTTCAGTTTTGTGGTCGGCATTGGTGCAAATGTATGGGGCGGAGCTACATCACACCACGGCCTATCGCCCTCAGGCCAACGGGTTGGTGAGGCGCTTCCATCGGCATTTGACGTCGGCACTGAAGACACGGCTCACAGGCCTGGACTGGGTCGGCCAGTTGCCTTGGGTGTTGCTGGGTATTGAAGGCGGATTTGGACACTTCGTCCGCTGAACTCCTGTACGGCTCCCCGCTGCGGGTACCTGGGGATTTCCTTCCTGCAGCTCGAGGGCAGCAGGAGCCCACTTCGTCTGTGTTGGCGAATATCCGGAGAAAGTGGGCAGCCTGGCTCCTATCCTATCCCGACCTCTCGGCATGGGACGGCTCCGGTATATGTACCGCCGGAGCTTAAGAACTGTTTATTTGTGTTTCACCGTAGGGACTCACACCGGACTCCGCTGCAGCGGACTTATGAAGGTCCTTTCCGGGTGTTGCGCCCCAGCATCGCAACTTTTCTTTTGGATGTCGGGGGTCGGGGAGGAGATCGTTTTGGACGCTTGTCTCAAGCCCGCCCACGTGGATATTGATAGCCCAGTTGTGGTGGCTCAATCCCGGCGTAGAGGTTGTCCACTGGTTGTCCCAGTTGCTGGTTCTGTTCCACCGGTTCTGCTTGTACTGCCGGTTGTGCCCCTCGTTTCCACTCAGTCCGGTCGTCTCATTCGCGGCCTCCCACTCGGTTCCTTACCTCGGGGTCTGGGGGGCGTCCTGTAACGGCACCTAGTGGTGGCTTGGGGGAATGCGAACCCTCGCTATTGGCTGGCTCCATCGCGTGGTCGCAGGTGTGTTTTCGCGGGCTTTTGGTTCCTTAGTTGATCGAGCTCCACCGGTGTAACAGGACCTTAAATATATATTCTGACCCAACACGCAGTTTTAGTATACTTCTTTTGTTTGTCGTTTACAAATAAAGATTTATTTTACTCAACCTGCTCATCTCGCCAAAGGAGTCACTTTAATGGGAAATAGTAGAGATTTTAACACAGTTAACTATAATGAAATGTGCACTGGTAAAAAAGACAAGCACAGTAAAACATTTACTTTTCTTCCAAAATAAAGGAAATTCAATGACCTGTTACCATTAATTGGTAATGTTGCAGAATCATTGTACAATTTCTTCCAAGATTTTAAATATAACACATTTTAGTCAGTGGAAAATAACTGATTAATCACAATAAACTTGTATTTATTGCACCTTCAGTAAAGTCACCAATGTAACCGGCATAAATGTCATAAAGTTAATGCCATGTTTTAGATAAATAAGTTCACACAACTTTCTGCTTTCTCTTCATTGCCCACTTAAACCATAGAAACATTTCTTGTTGCAGTCTTAGACCCTTATAATGCCCACAATAAGAATAAAAATCATATTCACATGTGCAACATTATGTCCTTTTAAAAGAAATGTAATAAACCCATGGAAACTACCAGCCATCTGCAAGTATTAAATTATACACCAGTTAATGATTTACATGTGTGATTTTATATAATTAACATAATTATTCGATATTTACAAATACATGTCTTAAACTTAACTGACCATTTTACTCCTTTTAAATGTTATTTCCACCCCCAAAGCTTAATTTAACGTCTCTGTGATTTCCAGAGACACTGTAAATCCGATAAGATTACATCTCCTAAAAACTGCACAGCTATCTAAATCCATCTCCTAGACTAGTTGTTAGCTCAATTATGCTTAACCATTAATGCATTCTTTAAATATCTTCCAAACATTGTCAGCAATTTTCATATAATAGAGACTAATAACAGTTATTAACTTTATTAACAATGACAGCAGTTACAATTACACAGTGTGTTCAGAATATTATTAAATCCCATAAACCCACCAGGATCATTATGCTGATTCTACCTTAAAGTTCCGCATGGGCGGTACAGTGGCGCAGCAGTAGAGTTGCCGTGCTTACAGCGCTTGCAGCCCGGGAGACCCGGGTTCGATCCTTACCACGGGTGCTGTCTGTACGGAGTTTGTATGTTCTCCCGTCCGAGGTCTTTAGTTTCACCCCACATTCCAAAGACGTACAGGTTTGTAGGTAAATTGGCTTGGTATAAGTGTAAATTGTCTCTAGAGTGTGTAGGATAGTGTTAATGTGCGGGGATCGCTGGTCGGTGTAGACTCATATAACCATATAACCATATAACAATTACAGCACGGAAACAGGCCATCTCGAACCTTCTAGTCCGTGCCGAACACATAATCTCCCCTAGTCCCATATACCTGCGCTCAGACCATAACCCTCCATTCCTTTCCCATCCATATAACTATCCAATTTATTTTTAAATTATAAAAACGAACCTGCCTCCACCACCTTCACTGGAAGCTCATTCCACACAGCTACCACTATCTGAGTAAAGAAGTTCCCCCTCATGTTACCCCTAAACTTCAGTCCCTTAATTCTCAAGTCATGTCCCCTTGTTTGAACCTTCCCTACTCTCAGTGGGAAAAGCTTTTCCACGTCAACTCTGTCTATCCCTCTCATCATTTTAAAAACCTCTACCAAGTCCCCCCTTAACCTTCTGCGCTCCAAAGAATAAAGCCCTAACTTGTGCAACCTTTCTCTGTAACTTAGTTGCTGAAAATCCAGGCAACATTCTAGTAAATCTCCTCTGTACTCTCTCTATTTTGTTGACATCCTTCCTATAATTAGGCGACCAAAATTGTACACTCGGTGGGACTGTTTCTAGAACCACAGTTTAAGATTAAGGGATAGGCCATCCATTTAGGACTGAGATGAGGAAAACTTTTTCACCTGGAGAGTTGTGAATCTGTGGAATTCTCTGTCACAGAAGGCAGTGGAGGCCAATTCACTGGATGTTTTTAAGAAAGAGTTAGATAAGGGCCTGTACCACTTACTCAACATTTTCAGCGACTGCCGGCACCCGTCATAGGTCGCCGAAAAATTTCCACACGGTGAAAATTCAACGCCGACCAGAAAGACACTACGATTCTTTGTGTGACTAGGAGACCTCGCACGACCGTACAGGCAATCCCTGGCAACATGTCGCGGGTGTCGCGGGGAGTCACCAGCGGGTTGCCTGTATGGTCATAAGAGGTCGTCAGAGGTCGCCTGTATGGTCGTGAGACATCTCCTTGTCACCCAAAGAGTCGTAGCGTCTTTCTGGTTGCAGGTGAATTTTCAACATGTTGAAAATTTTCGGCGGCCTATGACGGGAGCCGGCTGTCACCGAAAAGGTCATGTAAGTGGGACAGGACCTTTAGGGCTAACGGAATCGGGGGATAAGGGGATTAAGCAGGAACGGGGTGCTGATTTAGGATGATCAGCCATGATCATATTGAATGGCAGTGCTGGCTCGAAGGGCCAAAGGGCTGAAAGGCCTACTCCTGCACCTATTTTCTATATTTCAATGTTACTGCGCTGTATCTCTAAATTATAAGCTAAACATCTGTTTGTTTGTGGTTGCACTATGACTTGCATTTTGACTCCCTTAAAGGGCTTTCTCACGGTGCGACCTGACGCAAGACTTAACAAGAGTTTATCATCGTGGGAACCTCCTGCGATAACAGTACAGCATTCGTAGACCACCGAGGACCTCCGTGGCGCTAACGGCAGGTAGTCGTGTAACTTTGTACGGTCGGGAGAAAATTCAAACATTTTTTAATTTCTCCAAGAGTGACTTGAGCACTTTTTGGTGAGCATTGCAACATTGTATGAACGCAGATGCCAGTGCGATATCCGTGCGATATCCGTAATGACTCTTGCGGGTACCGTGGGAACTCCTGTGAACGGTAAACCCGGAAGCTTGACAGAGGGGACATAAGGTGAGTAAAAAAGGTGGTCTCAATATCGCCAATGGACCATGTGTTCATCGAGGACGTCCCACCTAATTGTCATTGTTTGAGAATCTTTTTCACAGTAAGACTTGCAGAGATGCCTCTCAGAAAAGCGCAAAGAAAGAGGTCAAAGAAAGTCCGAAAGTTTTTAGCCATGCAGGTAAATGAGGAGGAGACTCAGCAAGAGGGACAGGTGGAGAGGCAAGAGGAGATGCCAGAGATACCACTGCCTGTGGGGTCCTTGGAGCAGGGAGAGGGTGATCAAGGTGGATTTGAGATTGCCTCCCCAGTAGCTGTTGCCTCCCCAATAGCCTCAGCAGACGATAAGAAAGTTGTAAGATAGACTTTTATAAGAATCGCCTGAGGCCAAGTAGCGGAGGGTGATTGCTATGCGCAACCCTGGTTCCAGTGCCTTTCTCATTACAGTGTCAGTCTTCTTCAGCAGAGGTCCCAAATTATTCTTTAACTCATTAAAGAGCTCGGGTGAAATTCTGACAAAGTTTTTGAATGCACTTTTATCCTCTTCGCACAGCACATTAAGCAGTTGCTCATATTGTCCAAATTGAGGTCTCCATTGAAACATGGGCTTAACCCAGTGAGACTTCCTCTTAATTCTCTTTTTAATTAATCTCACCCTTCTGCCTTCACGCAAGCGTTTTCGATGCACATGTTGCGCTAATGTATACAGCGCGTCAATGAAAATAACAACCAGCCTGTACTCGAACCAACTTTGTATAGGCATGTCTGCAAATGAGCCAATTCTACGAACGGAGGATATTTATATAGTGTGTGAAAAAAAGTGACATCATTTGTGCCACGTGATTAACTACACTACAGTCCACGATGTTCATTCACGATTAACGGGAAAGATCGGGTGACGGACAAGTCACTCGCACAAATGACAGAATTGCCAAGTACCGTGGGAACTCTTTATCTACCCCCCGTTATATCATGCGGAACTCGTGCTGGACCACGACCACTTCACTCTGGTGACATCTTGCGTCAGGTCGCACCGTGAGAACCGGCCAAAAGGCACTGGGCTATTCTCTTTCTCTGTGTTCCTGTTCGTTATTAAGAAATTACTTTGGATCCTCTGTCTAAATTGTTTCCAATGCTCAGAATGTGGCCATACATATCTTCAGCCTCCTGAAACATCTGGTGTATTTTAGCTACACTGCACTAATCTGACATCAGTAAGCCCAGGCCGAGCAAAACATCACTTCGAGGATCTTCTGAGCTTTTAAATTGTCTCCACATTGTAATACCTTCCTCCCTCAAGGCATTTATCACAATCTGATCTTGATTCACACCACTCAATCAATTTGTAAACAACAGAAGCCCCGTAGACATCAAATTCTATCCCAGAATGTGGTCAGTCTTTATCCAGCACAACATCATCATCTGACTTGAAATGATCTGATTACAGCACATGCATCAGATCTCTTGCTTTCCATCTTATCTGTAAGTCCTTGCACAGCTGCTATCCTGGCACTCTTATATCTCACACTGTCCAAACGGATTACAGGCTCCCTCTCTGAACTGCTTGCTGTTGAGGAACATTAATATTCCCAGTGCTCCGAGAATGGCAAATCACTTTTCAAATGTTACTCTGAACAAGGGTTGCTCATAATAGACTGTCCTTCGCTTGGAATATCTCACGCAGTCTATTATTTTGGCTCGCTTGATGTTTCGGTCCAGATTTCTTTTGTTCCCATTGGCATTTCAAGATTTGAGAAGAAATGTCTTCACTCAGTGTGTGGTGCACCCTCTGCTTTTCTCGACTCATAAAGGCTCTGGAGGCTAATGTCTGGGTATTTTCAACACAGCAATCTCTACAATCAAGAGACATACAGCTGGTATAGGATAAAAATTGTTACTGGAACAAAACAGTGCCCAAGAGCCTAATGGCCTTTCACACAGAGGGGAACTAAGGCTGTGAAAATGCCTCTTTGTTCCTATGTTAGGTTAGAACTGGCATGGAATCCGAAACGCCACACTGAGCTGAACTTTATAAGGCAAAGACTTACGGCAATACCAAAATGATTTCCTCTGCTCATCCCTGGAGTAAAATGGAGTTGTAGATCTGGTTCGGAGATCCCTGGTAGTCTGTGGTCAGGGACGTTCAGGATGGGAGTGAAAAGGTCCAGTCTTGGGCATGGCCACACCCTCTAGGGTCAGGCTGGTGCATTGGCTGGAATGGCGGGTGCTGTGAGTATTTGTGATTAGCTTCCAAGGTATGTAGGGTCAGGATCATGACTGGATCAAGCAGGTAGGATTGTGATCGGGGAAGAAAAGTTTGAAGGTCCCTAGGGATACCAACCACAATGGGCAGAGGAGACAAAAGGAACTGTAGATGCTGGAATCTTGAGCAACACAAGGTGCTGGAGTAACAGCAGATCTGCAGGTTAGCGGGAAACATGTTCCCGATGTTGTGGGAGTCCAGAACCAGGGTCAACAGTTTAAGAATAAGGGGTAAGCCATTTAGAACTGAGATGAGGAAAAACTTTTTCACACAGAGAGTTGTGAATTTGTGGAATTCTCTGCCGCAGAAGGCAGTGGAGGCCGATTCACTGGATGTTTTCAAAAGAGAGTTAGATGGAGCTCTTGGGGCAAGCTGAGAAGGGAGAAGGCAGGAACGGTGTACTGATTGTGGATGATCAGCCATAATCACATTGAATGGTGGTGCTGGCTCGAAGGGCCAAATAACCTGCTCCTGCACCTGTTGTCTATGTGTCTGTGTCTACGACTGAAGAAGGGTCCTGACTTGAAATGTCGCCTATCCATTCCCTCCACAGATGCTGCCTCACCCGTTGAGTTATTCCAGCATGGTGTTTTGCAGAATGGGTAGAATTTTTGGTTGAAGTACCAACCTAGAACCAGATCTTATGATGGGACTGAGCAGCTCGGGCAAGTCCCCTTTGAGTAACGATGCAGTTAGTTGTTTCTGCATGGTGACGGTACATGCCAATGGTATTTATTGAATCGATTACTCTCGTTCCATTAGAACCTAATGCATTAATTAATGTCACAATGCATTAATGCTTCACATGCACGGAGGACTTGGAGCAGATACTTCACTGCGGCCGACAATGAGTTCTGCAAGAAACTTCTATCACATTGTGCACACAAATTATTTTCTAGGACATGGAGTTTTATAAAACAAAACTCTGTAAGTATGAAGTCGAATGGGTTAAATACTGATTTGAAATCACTCGATATTTGTAAATCTATGAAAAATTATCCTCTCTGGGCGATACAGTGGCACAGTGGTAAAGTTGTTGCCTTACAGTGCCAGAGTGGGGTTGATCCTGACTGCGGATGCTGTCTTTATGGAGTTTATCTGTTCTCCCCATGACTGCATGGGTTTTCTCTGGGTGATCTGGTTTCCTCCCACACTCCAAAGACGTACAGGTTGGCAGGTTAATTGGCCTCTGTAAATTATACATTTTCCCTAGTGTGGTGCTAGTGTATGAGGTGATTGCTGTCACTGTGGACTCGATGAGCTGAAGGGCCCGTTTCCACGCTGTATCTCTGAAGTCTAAAGTCTAAAGTTCTGAGGGCCATGACAGTGAACCTTTGCAAATCTGCTCCATTTCTGAATGAATAATAAAACAACCAGGGATGTTGATGAAATACCCGAGGCAGGGTTGGGACAGTGGCAGTGGTGGGGAGGGTGCTCGAGGTGAAAGAAAGGTCATGAACGGTAGTAATAACAATAGTGAAAAGTCAATGATAACTCATCTAGATAACATAACTATGTGTTATGGATCTTCTGCTCCTTCAAGCATACAAGGAGGTACATGGCCCTTAAAATGATCATTTTCAGGCTTGTACTACTGCTTATTGGTTGACTAATAGTTTAAAAAATCTACCTTTGATCCGTTTGTCACCACCTTAGGAAATGGAGATGTGTTAGTGATTCTTTAGCTATGGTATCAAACTTATTTCTTCCATTACACCATTTGCATAGTCATACCAAGAGC
This sequence comes from Amblyraja radiata, assembly GCF_010909765.2. Taxonomy (NCBI): domain Eukaryota; kingdom Metazoa; phylum Chordata; class Chondrichthyes; order Rajiformes; family Rajidae; genus Amblyraja; species Amblyraja radiata. The sequence goes on along the minus strand of NC_045956.1, from coordinate 43,622,782 downwards.
TTATATTTAGAATGTAATACTTCGATTCATTACTACACTCTACTTAAGATGACTGCCAAGGTGACACTCAATTACCTAGATGCTCAGCCTGCACACCCTATGAATAATATTGATCTCCTCCATAAATCTTATTTTCCCCAGACAATTTAGTATCAACAGCAGACTTAGACATTCTGCTCACCATGGCTTCTTAGAGGTTGTTAATAAATATAAATAGCAGAGGTTCCAGGTCTAATCCCTATGGGAATCTAGCAGTCACAACTATCCAGCTTGAACTATTTCCACTTAGAACTATTCTCTGCTTTTATTATCAAGCCAATTTTCTATCCAATTTCCCCCTTCACTCTTGATTCATCAGCTTTCGTGTTTACTATAAATCTTTTGTGAGCAAACTTCTTTAATCTGGTGAGGCATATCCAAACTCTGCACACTTAGTGAGAGATATAAATCGTTGTCTGTTGGCTTCAGGTACAGACACAAAACTGTGGTTGAGCTGCAGCACTGTGATCTGCTCCATTTGTGGTAGAGCCGGGTTCCTGAGCAAATCGTGAAAAGTAGTGGGGATTAACTGCACCCAGAGTGAAACATCTGACCCCAGAGATCAATTGTTTCCATGCTTATCACATTGGAAGTAGTCACAAAATGCTGGAGTAACTCAGTGGGACAGACAGTATCTCTGGATAGAAGCTAATGGGTGACGTTCCGGGTTAAGACCCTTCTTCAGACTAGAAACGTCCCGAAACGTCACCCATTCGTTCTATCCAGAGATGCTGCCGACTCATCTGGTTAGTTCCTGGAAAGTTACTGAATTACTGGGTTAATCCAACATTTTGTGTCTATCTATGGTGTAAACCAGCATCTGCAGTTCCTTCCTACAGATTGAAAGTAGTGTTCTCCCAGTGTAATGACCATCTTTGCCCACCTCAGTAAAATGAGATTACCTCATCATTCCTTCTGTTTTTATTTGCACCCTTTATTCATATAACAAATACATAGTTCCGAGACATGTATGCTATTTCAGCATTTAATTTGGCCTGATGCTTCCTATATGTAAGAAGATTGTAATGCCCAAAGTTAGAAGGTATTGTTCCTCATGCTTACAATAGATATTCCTGGAACAGTGTAGATCGAAGATTGACACTGATTATTCATCCATAGCAACGTTAGCAGTAATTTGGTATGGGTGAATTGGTTCCTGCACGTCTTTATATTATATAAGTCAAGTCAAGTTTATTTGTCACATACACATACAAGATGTGCAATGAAATGAAAGTGGCAATGCCTGCGGATTGTGCAAAAAACTACAGAACAGAATCAGTATTTACATATTAGAAAAAAAAACAGCAATTTTAAAAAGACACAACACAACAGTAAGTTGGTACAGTAAATTAGTCTCTGGTGAGATAAAAGTTTTCAGTCCGAATGGCCTGAGGGAAGAAACTCCGTCTCATCCTCTCTGTTTTCACAGCATGACAGCAGAGGCGTTTGCCTGACTGTAGCAGCTGGAACAGTCCATTGCTGGGGTGGTAGGGGCCCCCCATAATTTTGCTGGCTCTGGATCTACACCTTCTGATGTATAGTTCCTGCAGGGGATCGAGTGTAGTTCCCATAGTGCATTCGGCTGAATGTACCACTCTCTGCAGAGCCTTCTTGTCCTGGGCAGAGCAGTTCCCAAACCAGATTGTGATGTTGCCGGACAAGATGCTTTCTACAGCCCCTGAGTAGAAGCACTGAAGGATCCTCAGAGAGACTCTGAATTTCCTCAGCTGCCTGAGGTGGTAAAGGCATTGCCTTACCTTACTCACCAGTGCGGCAGCGTGTGATGTCCATGACACTGATTATATGTTAGTGGGACTTTATTAAAATCTGATCATTTTGTAAACTTCTAAACGATGCAATGCACAATATTTCTATAACGAGGGTCAATGCAGTCAACTTAATTTATTGAATAATCGTCGAGTCTATGTCCAGTCTGCTTGGATCAGGATCTGTCCCAGGTTTAGTGGGGAGTGGAAGGACGTATGTATTTTCCTTACATGAAAGAAGAGGGAATTAGAACAAAGGATCAAATTTGACAGCACCAAATATTTCAGATTTTAGTGGTGGTTGTTAAATAGTCTTATATTTCTAAATATTGATTATGTTTTCCTTTACAAATGAAGATGTACAACTTAAGATGTATGTTTACCAACCTATTACTGTAATTATTTTGAAATATAGTTTAACTCTGACTAAATACATTTGCTTTGGAGTTTTTCCAATTGTTTTGCCTTTCTGGGATTTTAATGTCGCTGCCAATGGGAGGCAAGCACTTGAATTGCCAAGGCATTGAAGGCTGTGGGCCAAGTGCTACTGAATGGGATAAGATGGATAATTGAAGGTTGGCATAGACATGATGGGCAAAGATTGGTATGGACACATGAGCCTCGTGACTCTGCTGCATGACTCTATTTACTGTTTATCTCAGGGACAGCAATTCCACAAATTAGTCAATAATTTCTTACTACACTTTCCCAAACTTGATTTCTTCATTTTATTTACTTGGCTTCCAGATGACCCATACATTTGAAGCAGCTCCATTTATTCCACTCTCTTTAGTAGCTTTTCATCGAAAAGCAATTTCAGTCAAAGTCGATAAAAGATTGTCTGATAAGTTTATCATGAAGAATTTTCCAAGCTTGGAAATTCACAATCAATCTATGAGTACAAGGACACAGTCTGTGTCGTACACTGCTTTGACTAGACTGCATCTTAGATATCATCCAAGATTGTATATCTTTTCTGGTTCAAGTTCAGCTGAATCCACCACTTAAACCTCAGGGGATTCTACAATGACCTATTTCTTGTGTTACATGCAAAGATACTGTTGGTCAACACTAAGCCTTGGACAATTTAGAGCTGAAAAAATATGTCCATTGCTGTCCATCGTTTTTCTCAATCCCAGGTCATACCAGCCTTTGCTTTACACTTTTGCTGGTCCAACTACACTGCTAAACCTTGTCAAATCCGTGGGTGATGGCATGACGTATGCATGAAAATTATGATCTGATACCTTGCACATAAGTATTGCAGTATTGTATGACTAAATACTTCCACATTGTTTATTTACCTATTACAACACAGAAGGAGGCCTTTCATATATATATCTGATATATCTGACCGGGCCCAGGAGATGTATCTAGCTTCATATGCCTTAGGACATCCAGCCCCTCCTCAACCATAATATGGACTGTCCTCAAAACATTTCCATTAACTGTCCCAAGTTCCCTTGTCTTCATATCTTTCTCTATGGTTAAAACAGACGATAAATACCCATTGAGGACCTTGGCCATTTCCTACGGCTTCATGCATAGATCTCCGCTTTGGATTCTGAGGGTTTCTATACTCTATTTAGTTATCCTCTTTATTTTAATGTACTTGTAAAATCTCTTTAGATTCTCCTTAATCCTATCTGAGAGAGCCATTTCCTAGTTCCTTTATGTCCCCCTGATTTCCTTCTTAAATATATGAAAATATACTGTGCATCATACAAACGCATGAACACATACACGCTTGTTTGGACACTCAGCCTCTCCCCCTCCTCCCCTGACCCAAGTCTGCTGCTTTGTTCAATGAATCACAGTTAAGATGATTGTAACTTCATTTTCCAATTTACTCGTAATGTGGGTAACCTTTCACCCACTTCCTTAACAAGAATCAATCTAACCATGCCTTCAAATATTTAGTCTGCTTCCATTACTCTTTGAGAACAAGCATTCATGATCTGAGAGAGAACAATCATCTTAATGGGAGCCATGCTATTTTATCAAAGCTTTGTAAGGATTGATGATGCCACTGTGCTCTGCCAGTGGTATAGAGGGATCTTGGGAACCAAGTCCATAGCTTTCCGAAAGTAGCTATATAAGTAGATAGAGTTGTAAGGAAGATGTATGGAGTGCTTGCCTTCATTGATCAGGGGATTGAAGATAAGATTCAGGAAGCCACGTTGCAGTTTTTGGAGTTGAGAAGGGTCTTGAGCTTTGAGCTTTGAGCTTGAGCTTTTATTGACATAATTTCACTTTTATTCCAATTTATTCTATAACCTGAAAAGGCACCAAATTGTTCTATAAGGTTTAACACATTTCGGATACTAACTTGGGAGTTGGTGATGTATAAAAGTATATCGTCTGCATATAACAAAATCTTGTTATTGGTATGTTTAGTGTTATATCCATGAATACCCGAATGTACTCTAATGCTCTCTGCGAGAGGTTCTATGGCTAAGGCAAATAACATTGGTGAAAGGGCGCATCCTTGTCTATTACCCCTGGATAAATGAAATTTAGGTGAAAGAATTTAGTTTGTCAGTATTTTGGCTGTCGGATTATTATATAACAGCTTCACCCATGAAATGAAATTTTCTCCTAATTTGAATTTTTCCAACACTGTAAAGAGATAGGCCCATTCCACTTGGTCAAAAGCTTTTTCTGTGTCTAGGGAAATAATTGTTAAATCTTCGTTTATCATTCTGTGTGAGTAAATTATATTAAACACACGCCTCAATTTATAAAACGAATGTCGCTTAAGTATAAACCTAGTTTGATCTGAGTGTATTAATTAACTAATATACAGACTGAGTCTGCTTGCTTGGCTAATATCTTCTGATCTGTATTTAAAAGAGCTATTGCCCTATATGATCCAGGCTCTTCAAGGTTTTTGTCTTTTTTAGGTATCAGTGTAATGGTTGATTCAGCAAGGGTTTGTGGTAAGGTCTGTTCTTTAAAAGAGTGAATATAAAGGGCTCGTAAACGTGGGGAAATTGAATCATTGAATTTTTTGTAAAATTCAGTAATAAACCCATCCGGACCTGCCGTTTTCCCACTTTTCAGTGATTTAATAGTCTCTTCAATGTCTTTTATTGTTATCTCAGCACCTAATTCTTCTCGTTCCTCCTCATTAAGGGATGGGAGGTTGCAATTTTCAAGAATATTTTAAATCTTTGCAGGGTCGGCTGTTATTTTTTGATTATAGTTTTTGATAGAATTTTAAGAATCTTTCATTAATATATTTGGGGAGTGTAAGAAACTCTCCTTTTTCTGATCTAATTTTTTGAATAGAATGATCTTTCTCCATTTTTCTGAGTTGGCGTGCAAGAAATTTGTGTGCTTTGTCACCAAATTCAAAGTATTTTTGCTTAGTATATTGAAATATCTTAATAACTTTTGCAGAGAGGATCTGATTTAATTTAAATTTTAATACGGCTATCTTATTATGTTTTGCAGTAGTTGAATCGATCGCATTTTCTAAGTCAAGCTGTTTAATCTGTTTTTCTAATTCCGATTGTTCCGTCCTGTTTTTCTTATTTTGAAAAGCTTGGTATGAGATAATGCAGTCTCTGATAGAGGCCTTGAAAGATTCCCACAATAATGTTGCAGAGATACCGGGTGTATCGTTTGGCTCAAAGAATATTTTCATCTGTAGCTTCAGATAGTCACAACAACTTGGCTCAGTTAGTATTTGTGAGTTGAATCTCCAGAACGCATTTTTATTGTACATTCCTTCTAATTTTAAGGAGAAGGTTAATGGACAGTAGTCAGAAATTATGTTACTATGGTATTTGGGATTATAGGTAAAAGGGATAAGTTTTGCATCCACCAGAAAATAATCAATTCGTGTATACGTTTTGTGAACACCTGGATAAAAAGAGTATTCTCTTCCGGATGGGTTGGCAATCCTCCATACATCGGTTATGTTTGTATTATTTATGTAGGTATTTAAAAGTTTACTGGATTTTGATTTTGAAGTATTTTTCCTTTGCTGTGAAGATTTATCCAAATATTGATCTAGTACACAATTTAGGTCTCCTCCAATTATCAGATTCTGAATTGTAGGTTATCGAAATTATGAGCATAAATGTTCACCACAGTCTGTGGGGTTGAGTGTAGTTCCCTGGATATTATAATGTACCTAACTTCCTTATCGGCTATAGTGGATTTGTGTTTAAATGGTATACCTTTGCGAATTAGGATTGCAGTTCCTCTTGCTTTGGAAGAAAAAGTAGAATGATATAATTGACCAATCCAGCTACCCTTCAGCCTGTTATGAGCTCCATTTTTGAGATGCATCTCCTGCAAAAATATTATTAATAGATTTTAAATGGGCTAGTACCTTGCCCCTTTTAATTGGCTCGTTAATGCCCCTAACGTTCCAACTACAAAATTTAATTCCTCCAATTTTCCTAGCAGTGTCTTCTTGCGTTTTAAAGCTTCATGGTTTCCTTTGATTCAAATGGTTCAACACAATATTTGAAATGATTCTTTTAGTTGCTGGGTGGGTGAGCCCTATCCCATTTCCCCCTATCCCCTGGAGATGTCTCCCAGAACAAAAGTGCATTAATAAGAATAGTTAGGCTATTTAGTCGAAAAGATAGAAAGTGAAAAAGAAAAACAATGGAAATTGCAGCATAAAGAAATGCTGCTAGTGAATACCACCCACTGGTGGAGTGGTTCATGATAACCTCCATAGATGATGTTGATAACAAGTAACTCCGCTCCTTAAGGAGTTAATAAACACTAAGCAGAACAGATCACAAAAATATATAAATCCGTCAAGGGATCAGCATTCCCAAGAGGTTGAGTATCTTATTGTACTCTAATTAAGTAGTTAATTATTGGATAATTAGACTAATATATGGTACTTATTAGATAACTTTCTAATAGTACTGTGTTAAGCTATTAACCGATTCAAAGTCGGTGAACCTATGGCAACTTGTTGAATACAAATGAAGTTTACATAGACAAAGCACCCTCTATCTCTTTCCCTCCCTCTCTGCCTCCCTCTGCCTCCCACAACCTTTCCAACGCATTCCGATTCAATCTCTAAACTTCCCCAAAACTTACCAAAACTTGCTCAACACTTCCCAACACTTGCCCAACCCGTCTCTCTCTCTTTCCCTCTCCCTGCCCCTCTCGCTTTCCCCCATCCCTCCCTGCTCTCCCAAAGCTTTCCACAACTTCCTCTAACTAGCTCTCACTTACATTAACTCTCTCTGGCACTCCCTCGTTCCCTCTCCCTCCCTCTCCTGATCTCTCTCTACTACTCTACCCTTACCCCTCCCCTTCTCTACCTTACTCCCTCTCTATCTGTCACTCGATCCTCTCAAGTTCTCTGTTTGACGTATTAACCGACTCTGTGACGGCAACTTTATAACAACGAATTAATTATAAGCACAACATAAATGCATACAATATAGATGAATTATAAACACGGTATAAACCCTAACCCTAATTATAACCACAGTATAACTGGATACAGCATAACTGCATAAGTGAATTAAAGACACAGTATGAATTCAGTGTAAATACAGTGTAACTCTCTTGGTTGGCATCACGACATAAACTTGGTAGCACAGTTACTTATCCTTGACGGAACCCGCAGTGTCTTGGGCAAATTTGAATGCTTTATCCGGATCGGTGAAGAGGTATTCAGTCGCATTATATGTAACTCGCAGTTTGGCTGGATAAAGTAGACTGAATCTGAGATCTGGTATGTCCCTCAGAATGGCTCTTGACTTGGTAAAGAGTGCTCTTTTCTTGACGACTTCGGCTGGATAGTCTCTGAAGATTCATATGTTTTCCTCTTCAAAGGTTAGGTTTCTGTTGTTGGCAACTTTCTTCATGATGTCTTCTAAAACATAGCAGTGATTTACCTTCAGCTGCCTTGGTTGAGGTGTGAGTCCTGGCCGGGCTCTCAGAGCTCTGCACGCCCGGTCCAGTTTAAGTTTTTCATCCAGACTAAGTGCATCTTGTAGTACTTGAGCCGCAAAATCTCAAAGGTTTTTACTATGTTCCTTTCCTTCTTTCACACCAACAGTCCTTAGGTTCTGGCGTTTAGAACGCATTTCCAAATCAAGACATTTTTCAGTTCACTTTGGCAAGTAGCCCAGAAATACGCTCCAGTTCAGTCATCAGCCTGTGTGTAGTCTGAGCATTTTCAGCAGTAGCAGATTCCAATTCCCGAATAGCTTCACTTTGTTTTTTTGAAGTAGCAAGAATACGGCTCCAACTTACTGCTGATATCAGTTTCGAGCCTGTGAATTTCCCCCATCACAGAGGAATTCACCTCCTCTATGTGTGCATCTATCTTATCGATCTTATGACAGATTTCTGCTCTCCCAGCTGTAATTTCCGACTTTACAACCGCAAGTTACTCACCCAATAAAGCTTTGATATCTTCCACCAGAGGTTGTCTTGCTGCTTTCTCTGTGGGGTGCTCCATACTCGAAGTCGAGGCTTCTTCAGGGCCTTCCTTTCTTTCTGCAGGGCGTTTCTTCCGTGGTACTTTAGGTACTTTAGGCAATCTACCGGTCATTTAAAATACCAATGTCGATTTATGATGACGTCACTTACGCGACATTGAGCGTCTGCTGGTAAGCGATTTTTCTGGATTTCTGCGATTTTCGGCTGTTGTCCAGGTTTTAGCGGAGCGGTACTAAATGGCGCACATAGTGCCACCAAAAATTTTGAGAGGAATAAGTAGGGTAGACAGTCAAAACCTTTCCCACATGATGGAAATGTCAAATAGTTGAGGGCACAGGTTTATGGTGAGAGGGGCAAAGTTTAAAGAGGATGTGGGGTGCACATTTTTTACATAGAGAGTGATGTCTGTAATTCACTGCCAGGAGTAGTGGTGGAAGCAGGTATGGTAGTGGGATTTAAGAGGTTTTTAGATAGGTATGCTAATAGGCAAAGAATGGAGGGGTATGAATCACATGTAGGCAGACAAGATGAGTTTAATTGGGCATCATGATCAGCACAACGATCATGATCTATGTTGTATTGCACAAAAATATTACTCCGGTAGTAAATTACACCACTCTGTGAGGTTCTTGAAGGCTATGAGACCCCATCAGATTATCAACTCTCTGAAATGGCTGCTTAAAAGCAGTTCAAATGGCACTTGTAATTTGCTTAGTCAATCCAAATAAGACTCAGTGTTATTGAGCATTCCAGTAATAACTAATTGGATATCTGACTTACCTATCCTTCAACACCCAAAAACAAAAGCATTTCACTGTACCTCGGTACACGTGACAATAAACTAAATTAAACTGAAACTGAAACATCCAATGCACTTCTGCAGAAATATTAGTCCTAAGTTTTACCAGTTTCTGTGGTGCATCTTTGCAGTGTAAATTTCTACTTCCAATTTCTGTTTCACAGTTACATTTTAGAGGATGTTTCCACTAGTGGAAGAGTCTAGGACCAGAGGTCATAACCTCCGAAATAAAGGACGTTCCTTTTGGAAGGAGATGAGGAGGAATTTCTTTAGTCAGAGGGTGGTGAATATGTGGAATTCATTGCCAGATAAGTCTGTGGAGGCCAGGCCAATGGATATTTTTAAGAGATGGATAGATTCTTGATTAGTACGGGTGTCAGAGGTTATGGGAAGAAGGCAGAAGAATGGGTTGAAGAAGGAGAGATAGATCAGCCATGATTGAATGGCAGAGGAGACTTGATGGGCTGAATGGCCTAATTCTGCTCCTATGACATGTACTTATGAACATTTTGTGTGTGGAGTTATCCTTTTCACATTCTGTCACAGCTCCTTGTGCGAGGACAATTATTAAAACTTGCTCAACTTAATTCCTCTGCGTTTTTGAACCAATACCAATTTGTTATTTTTTCAACTACCAAATAACAAACTGCTATGGTCTGTTGGGGCAATTGAACAAGTTACAGAGTTGGAAGAGGAGCATGACATAACAAAGTAATGAAGTACATGAATTGGAAGACCATAAATTTAATTAATTTAACTGACAAGGGGAATCAGTTTGAATGCTAAATTCACCAAAGCACAAGAAACACAACCACTTTGGTCGCTGATATTCAGGCATTAATTTAGTCTATAAAATCATTAAATATATATGTTCTTGATGCTGAAGGCACTTTTGAAAAACTGCACCATGGGCATTTTGTGTATCCATCAGGGTACTTTTAAGATTTTGTGAATGCTGAGTCCAATTCTATCTTTGGCACTATAGACTGAAATAATGTCCTTAATCAGCCATTCTATATTTGGAAGACCGTGACCTAAATGAAGAATACAGATATCTCTGCTCTACTGACATAATTGGGAGTGGAATTGGTCCAATTCCTGTCGCATGTGACTGAGGGGGCGCTGCTCTGGCAGCAGCCATGTCATGCAGCTCGTCAGTTTTTCAACTTTAAAAAAAAATGTTTTAGTATGTTTTAAAGTGTGTATTTAATGTTTCTTCGTGTGTTTTGTGTGGGGGGTGGTGTGGGGGGGTAAGGGGGAAACCGCTTTGGTCGCCTCCTCCACGGAGAGGCGAGTTTTTCCAGGTCGCCTCCCCCGTGGCCTAACATCAAGGATCGGGCGGCCTTTCCCGGAGACGCGCCCGGGACTTCAGCGGCGGGCGCAGCGTAAACTCTCGGCGTGGAGCGGGCGACCCTCGCTGGGGCTCGCTGGAGGGGAGCGCTCCGTTTCGCTGGCCCGGGGCAGCCGGCAGCCTGAAGTCGCAGCCTGAAGCCGCGGTCTGCAGAGCTCCAGCTGGTGCGGCGTCTACAGCCCGGGATCTCACGTTGGGGACCCGGGGGAAGAAGAAGCCATCACTGCCGGCCCGCGGCCGACTTCTACCGCGGGGCCGGCATGGACTTACCATCACCCCTGGAGGGGAGCTTCGACCGCCGGCCCTGCAGTCTACGGTGCTTCTGGCTGCAGCGGGGACTTAAATCTTGACCGCCGGTCTGCGGCCTACAACAACTTAAAGCCGCGGTCTCCGGTAAGGAAGAGCCAATCCTGGACTGACTCTGGACTCTGGTCCTGACCACGGGGGGGAAATGGAGGAGGACTGGCCAAATTTTGTGCCTTCCACCACAGTGATGAATGCTGTGGTGGATGTTTGTGTTACAGTTTTATTGTGGTAGTGTGTTCTTTATTATTGTATCGCTGCAGACAACCCACATTTCCACCAGCCTGGCTGTGTGGCAATAAATTATATCTAATCTAATCGAATCTAATGTGACCATTGTCTCAAATTACTAGCCTTTTCTGTACCACAAATATAATCTCTTTCAAGGGAAGGCAGCCTCGCCAACGGTCTATCTGTCTTTTCGTCTTTTTTGTTATTTTTAGTGTGTGTTTGTGTTAATGTACTCTGGTTTGTTTTATGTGAGGGGTGAGGGTTCAGGGGAAACCTTTTTCTCAATCTCTGCGGCCTAACATCATAGAGCTGTAGGCCCTGCTCAAGACTGACTTTGAGCCCCACTGTGGGGCCGTGGATTTGCCTGGGATCGACACTCCAGCCGTAGCCTGCGGATGTCACCATCGAGGAGATTGCAGTCTCGGGTAGAGGCTGATGTTGGGAAGCTCCAAAGTCGCAAGAGGATGGACTAGCCCCGACCCGGGATCCGATCGCCCGGCGCGGGGAGCTGAGATCCTCCCGATGCGGGAGCTTGATCATCCCGATGCGGAGGGCCTGACCGCTTCTTGGCAGGAGCCAAGATCGCCATGACAATGGAAGGCTCAAGCCCCCCGACCGTGGGAGAACAAAGTATGGAAGAGATTGAACTTTTTCTTTTTGCCTTCCATCACAGTGAGGAATGTGGAGGAGTCACTGTGGTGGATGTTTATGTTAAAATGTATTTTATGTGTTTTTTGCTTTTATTTGTATGACTGTAGGGTGTCAAATTCCTCGTATGTTGCTTGGCTAATATGATTATGATAATTATGATTATGGAAGGAAGATTGAGCCCCATAGGTGCAATAGTCTAGGTAGAAGAATTGCTGCCTCCTAGCTCCAGCAACATTGGATCAATCCTGACTTTTTGTGCTGTTTGTAGCTTGCACGTTCTCCCTGTGACTGCACAGATTTTGCTCCAGATGCTCTGTTTTCCCCAACCTTTTAAATACATGTTGTTTGGTAGGTTAATTGCCAGTGAAAATTACTCCTGGTACATTGGTGGGTGGTAGGATTAACAAGAAGTTGATAGAAATGTGTGGAGAATATAGTGCATGGAAAAATAGTGGGTTAACCATATTTGATAGGAAGTAACTGCAGATGCTGGTTTACACCGAAGATAGACTCAAAATGCTGGAGTAACTCCCGAGTCGGGCAGCAGCTCTGGAGAAAAAGAATAGATGATGTTTCGGGTCAGAACCCTTCTTCAGACTCAAGAAGAAGTCTGAAAGTTTCCAACCTGAAACATCACTTATGCTTTTCTCCAGAGGTGCTTCCTAACCTGCTGAGTGACTCCAGCATTTTGAATCTATCCTCAGGCTAACCACATTTGTTTATGAGCCAGCATACCCCTGAGAGGTCAATATGGTCTCTTTATCTGTGGATGGCAGTATAGACTTAGGGATGTTCTGCACGGGGATAGGCTCTTCGGCACACCCACCATTGATCACCCTTTCAGACTGCTGCTATGTTATCTCACTTTCTCATCCAATTCCTACACACTACAGGCAATTTTCAGAGGCCATTTAACCTACAAACTCATGAGTCTTTGCAAGGGAACCCACACAGTCACAGGGAAACTGCGCAAACTCCACACAGACAGCACCTGGTCAGGATCGAACCCGGGTCTCTGGCATTGTGAGGCAGCGGCTCTAGCAGTTGTGCCACTGTGCTGTCCCCCTGCCACTGTGTAAGAGGTACAACATTTTCACTATATACTCAAACACTGCTTCTCGAACCAAAAGTACTATATTTCCTATTTCTATTCCTTATATCAATGATCTTTTTGGATTTGCTGAGTATAATTGCCAAAGCAATTGTAATTTCCATTATGAATCCAGGTTGCTATTATTCAGACTATTTGCACAAAGAACTGACAGAGACATCAGAGAGAATGCAGTTCCAATGAATCAGCCGAGATTATATTCAAACCTAGCAACCAAATGGTGAAGGAAATAATTTCCAGTCTTTGCTACCCATAGCAAAATTGTAAAGGACAAATTTCCATTTAATTCTAAACAATGCAAAGGAAGCATTTCTCTAATAGTCCTTTTTTTTTTAACGTAACTTGGTAAATTCAGCAAGCAAGAGAGCCAATTCAACGTATTAGCATTACAATTTCAGCAAACATCACATTAGCCTTCATAAAATCTTGAAAGAGCAGAAATAGATTACACAACAATTTACTACTACTAAACCAGCAATAGTCTACTAAATGTGTAAAATAAAGAAGAAAAATCAGACAGTGAAGTTCAACAGTGTCAGGATATATATAACTAGTTAATTTTCTTTGTGACTTCAATTATCATCACCTTGAGTTGCTGGAGGAAGACATTTGATAAATGTACTACCTTCAAAAGAAATAGAAGTATAATTGCAATAAGGCTGTTACTCTAAATAGGTTATCCACTAATAGGAGTGCCAATTATATTTGCCCCAGAGATAAAATTAAACTGAACTTAATACTTTCTCATATACATAGAGGTCTTTAAAAAAATATCTTGCATTAATTGAATTATTCCTCACTGGCAATGAAACACAATGTTTAAGTCTTTGTTAGCCTGCATTGAAGCTCTCCCCGTTGAAATGAAAAACATACAAGTAATATTAGAAGTATGCCTGAGCCTTTACTGGTATACTGAAATGTAGATGTAGATGGATCCAAATCTCAGAACAATGTATAAAAGAACATATGAAAAAAAGACAACAAAGTGTTTATTTTTCAATATACCCCCCCCCCCCCCCTCCAAATAGGGTAACAGGAACGAGGGAGCATTGGTTTAAGTTAAGAAGTTGAGAAGGGAAACATTTAATAGGAACCTGAGGGGCACCATTTTCACTCAGAGGTGGTAGGTACATGCAACGAGCTGCCAGAGAAAGTAGTTTAGTTTAGTTTAGTTTAGAAATGCAGCACAGAAACAGGCCCTTCAGTCTGCACAACCAGTGATCCCCTCACACTAACACTAGGCACAATTTACAATTATACCAAGCCGATTAACTTGCAAACCTGTGCATCTTTAGAATGTGGGAGGAAACTGGAGATCCCACAGAAAACCCACACAGGTCACGGGAAGAACGTACAGAACTCTGTACAGACAAGCACTCTTAGTCAGGATCAAACCTGGGTGTCTGACTCTGCAAGGCAGCAACTCTACTGCTGCGCCACCGTGCCGCTCTGTTGTTGAGGTAGGTACAATAGCAACATTTAAAACACATTTGGACAGGTACATAGATAAGAAAGATTTAGACTTGATATGGTCCAAAGATGGGCAAATGGGACTATCTTAGATGAGGCATGTTGGTTGATGCATTTTGAAGAGATAATTGCAAACTACCATTATCTTCAAACTATTACATTTTTCGAAGTTATTTCAATAATCCAATACATTTGTACCACACATTATTCTGTTAAAGTAGCTGTTTTAATAATGATTTCAATCTTTAATAAGGCATGACTAAAACTATACTTATAGAGATTACTTCCTCAATCTTCAATGTAGATAGTGCTTCAATGATATTGACAGTACAAGAACTGACTAAAAAGTGGGTGGTACAGTTGTGAATGGTGGAGTTGTTGCCATACAGCACCAGAGACACAGGTTCAATCCTGTCTCTGGGTGCTGTCTGTATGGAGTTTCTACGTTCTCCCTGGGACTACATGGGCTTTCTCCGGATGTTCTGATTTGCTCCCACCCTCCAAATATGTGCAGTATTGTAGGTTAATTGGTTTCTGTAAATTATAAATTGTCCCTCGTAAGTAGATAGTGCAAGTGTATGTGGTTACTGCTGGTCGGCACGGACTCGGTGGCCTGAAGTGTCTGTTTCCACGCTGTATCTCTAAAGGCTGAAGATGTAATATGTAATAATATAGTACTCCTGATATTCTTCTCCGAACTTCATCGCTATACTTTTTAATCTTTAACCTGTATATTTATATAACTTGCTTTTAAATGTACCTTTGATATTTGCTTCAGCTATTCATTCTGGTGGTATGTTCCACACTCTAACCACTCTCTGAGGAGGGAAGTTTCATGTAATTTCATTGAATTGTTAATTATGGAAATAAGCACTAAAATAGCAAAATAAAGTGATGTGTGAATGTATAGAAATGTTTCCATTGTGTCACATGTTCAGGGTATGCTATAACGAATTTCAACCCACTTACATTGTATTATAATGTACCAAAATCAACATTATTTTTACTAGACCAAATATAATGCTCCAGAATTTGTTGCCAGTGGTAAAGATAAGGCTCGAAAGAAAAGGATCTAACAATCTTCGAGATGAGAGCTTCTTCTTTTCCAAAGCTTGCTCATATCTTTATTACCATTTTGTTAAGCAGTGTTTAGTTTAGTTTAGTTTAGAGTTTAGTTTAGAGATAAGCAGGCCCTTTGGCCCATTGAGTCCACGCATACCAGTGACCCCAGCACACTAACACTATCCTACACACACTAGGGCCAATTTTACCAAGCCAATTAGCCTACAAACCTGTACGTCTTTGGAGTGTGGGAGGAAACCGGAGCTCCTGGAGAAAACCCATGCAGGTCACGGGAAAAACATCCATACAAACTCCATACAGACAGCACCCTTGGTCAGGATTGAACCAGGGTGTCTGGAGCTGTAAGGCAGCAACTCCAACGCTGCTGCACCATGCCATGCTAACCTGTGGTTATGGCTTAGTATACCATTAACAACAAAATCGCATAACCTCATTGTAATTTTACTTAAAACTTTAGTGAAATCAGTTTGTATGATGGAGCTGAGAAATTTGTGTCGTAAAGATGTAATTATTTAAATCCAAGACATTTCAGGTTGGTTAAGTTAGTGAAAGCTACAAGCAGAACAGCTAACAAACTAATCAACATTAAATGTATAAAATAACATCTTCACCCACTTACTAAGTATTATCAATTAACGAGATCATGAATTCCTGCAAAGAAACATCACAAGGTGCTGGAGTAACTCAGCGGGTCAGACTATTCATGTTCTCCAGAGATGCTGGCTGACCTGCTGAGTTTCTTGTGTTTCTATGAATACTCACAAGTTCGATACTGGTTTATTTCTTCTTGTTGGTAATATAACTGTATTGGCTTTTGAAAGTTCCCTATATTTGGATTCATCTTAAATCTAACTAATCGGCAATTCTTTTTCCGTTACTTAACATGAGGCTAAAATAAGTTGTTCTGCAGACACAAGAGACCTGGTAGCATTGTATCTGGGAAGTGAACATTAGTGGGGAAATGAAAAGAGCAAATGCAGAGCGAGATAGGAGGAGACTCAACAGGAGAACACACTTGTATGATCTTTAAGAAGCAATTTTCTTCACTGGCCTTTAGTAATGATAAATGTATGAAACATCTTCACAGAAGAGGTGGGAGTGAAATCTATCAAGCAATATAGCTGCAACTGCAATTACAAAAAGGAAAGGGCTACAGTATGTGCAGATATCAAGATGACCTTGCTTTAAACTCCATCATGGTGGCAGCTCTGGATGTAAGCTATATCCGTGAAGGAAGGAACAGCAGATGCTGGTTTAAACTGAAGATAGACACAAAAAGCTGGAGTAACTCAGCGGGACAGGTAGCATAATTAGAGTGAAGGAACGGGTGATGTTTCGGGATGAGAAAGTGTCTCGACCCGAAACGTCACCCATTCCTTCTCTCCAGAGATGCTACCTGTCCCGCTGAGATACTCCAGCTTTTTGGTCCATCTTCTGTTTGCTATATCCTGTGGGTTCAGGTGCACTACTGCACATGGAAGATCACTGAATGAAGCATGCAAAACATAGACGTCGTTTTCTGTTGCCACACATAAGCGGTAAAACAAACACAAGATTTTGCAAGGATTATCAGCTTTCCCATGCAGCCTCTTCAAAATGTGGTCTAAGTTATCAACAGATAATAGAGCTGATGCCTCAGACCCAGGTTCATTCCTGATCTTGGGTGTTGCCCGTGTAGAGTTTGCACATTCTCCCTGTGACCAAATGAGTTTCCTTTGGGTGCTATGGTTTCCACCCACATCCCAAGGATGTGCAGGTTTGTAGATTAATTTGACTCTGTAAGATCGCCATGGTATAGGTAATAGATACATAGAAACATAGAAACATAGAAAATATGTGCACGAGTAGGCCATTCGGCCCTTCGAGCCTGCACCGCCATTCAATATGATCATGGCTGATCATCCAACTCAGTATCCTGTACCTGCCTTCTCTCCATACCCCCTGATCCCTTTAGCCACAAGGGCCACATCTAACTCTCTCTTAAATATAGCCAATGAACTGGCCTCAACTACCTTCTGTGGCAGAGAGTTCCAGAGACTCACCACTCTCTGTGTGAAAAATGTTTTTCTCATCTCGGTCCTAAAGGATTTCCCCTTTATCCTTAAACTGTGACACCTTGTCCTGGACTTCCCCAACATCGGGAACACTCTTCCTGCGTCTAGCCTGTCCAACCCCTTAAGAATTTTGTAAGTCTCTATAAGATCCCCCCTCAATCTTCTAAATTCTAGCGAGTACAAGCCGAGTCTACCCAGTCTTTCTTCATATGAAAGTCCTGACATCCCAGGAATCAGTCTGGTGAACCTTCTCTGTACTCCCTCTAAGGCAAGAATGTCTTTCCTCCGATTTGGAGACCAAAACTGTACACAATACTCCAGGTGTGGTCTCACCAATACCCTGTACAATTGCAGTAGAACCTTTCTGCTCCTATACTCAAATCCTTTTGGATGTGAAAGTGGGATAACATAGAACTAGTGTGAATGTGTGAACAATCATCGGCATGGACTCGGCGGAATGAAGGGCCTGTTTCCATGCTGTATTTTTCAATCAAGGGATTACAGTCCTTTAAAGTGGCCACAGGAAAGTTATCTCTACTGCCGTGACACTGTGCTGCCTAATATAATTAAAAATTAAAACTGAAAATGTGTTAAAATTCTACTATTATTTAAAAACATAAGTATAGAGTGAAATAAAGAACTATAAACCAAATCAAAACTAACCTTCCTCATTTAATGAAAGGGGGAGACACCACCAAAGTCATTGAAGGTCTCCACCTCAAGGTGAGAAAATTGGGTGCACTGTGTAGCCAGACTTTCATCCCTGTTATTGCATGAATTACTAGTAAGCGCAGCAATGAGGAGTCAAGTCAGATGCCCTGGTATCTGCCGATTTCCAATATTTACATGAGGATGAACACTGGATGTATCTCACTCCTTTCCCTGACTCGCCTCTCCCCGCCAACAAAGTATATTAGTAAAATTAAACGAGAACTTACCAGTTCGAAGTTTGATCGTTATTTTATGAGGAGTACGTTGAAGGAATACGTGAAGAACCCCGCCAGGACGCATGCGTGTCATTCTTCAAAGCAGCGGTGTGAAATCACAGATAACTGTAATGACTGAATATAGTAAGATTAGAGAAGAAATACCAGTTGAGTATATGATCATGGGTGGGAGCGGAGGGCACGTATTCCCTCAACGTACTCCTCATAAAATAACGATCAAACTTCGAACTGGTAAGTTCTCGTTTAATCTTACTATTTTACTTTGGAGTCACGTGAGTGACTATGTGAAGATTTCAAAGCTCTGTGATTTCATGCCATGGAAACGAGTCCATGCATCACATCTGCCTTAATGACTGTGGGAGGAATTGTGTCAACATAATTTAGACATGAATCCGACATTGAAATCCATGAAACATTTATTAACATCAAATTATAGCCCCTATTTATGGGGTAAATTAAATGACAGAACTTAAAATTGTTTCTGCAAACGTTCCAGGTTTAATGACTGGTTTATGATAAAATAGTTGGAATGTTTTTTCCCCTGACCATCCTGCTGTCTTGAGGATTTGGTCCATTGGTACATCCAACTGCATAGCTGCCGATGTAGCTGCTGCCCTGGTGGGATGAGATTTTAAAATATTAGTATCTACCCCAGTCTGTGTTAGAACCTGTTTCAGCCATCTTGAGATGGTCCGGACCGTCACTTTTGTGTGTGGTTGCTTGTGGCTGATTAAAAGTGCCTTCTCATTGCCTCTGATGATTTCCGTGTTCTCCATGTATAACAACAAATGTCTTACTATACAGAGACGATCATCTATTGGGTAAGACCTAAATTCTATATTGAGGCCTGCTGCCATTCGGTGTCTGTTCTGCTTAACTAATTCATAAATATGAAACGTAATATTTCCAGATGAAGAAGTCATGTTGTCCAGTCTTAATTCATGTAACGACTGTACCCTTTGTGCCGTGACCAAAGCCATTAGCATGACTGTTTTCAGTGTCAGTCTATGTAGGGACAGAGCTGTTGCTGGAGACCAATTCCTTAGCATCGTCAGGACAATACTCACATCCCATATTTGAGAGTACCTGGTTCTTGGGGGATTGGTATTAGAAATTCCCCTCATAAGTTTTGTTACCAGGGGGTGAGTCCCAACAGAATGACGCTCTGTTCCTTGCCATAGATAAGTTGATAGGGCACTTCTGGCGCAGTTGATGGCACTATAACTGAGCCCCTCATCATAATGGAGGCCTGCCAGGAATTCCAGAACAGACGGGATGTTCATTGATCTGTAGGTGATGCTGTTTCTGTGACAATACATCTCCCATTTCCTGATATAGACCAGATACTGTTTTTTGGTGGACTGTCTGTGGGCCGCCGAAATTATGTTCACTGTTCGGTCTGTCAGTCCCAGCTGTAGTAGAGGTATTTATAGACTCTACAAATTAATAAATTCATATAGTTATGACATGGGTGGCTATCCCTTGTTACGGGATGAACCAATAAATCTGGTCTATTCGGGATGGTGATACATGGTTCTAATACCATGTTGAGTATCACAGGGAACCATGGTTGAGTAGGCCAATTGGGTACTACCAAAATACCAGACGCAGTCTTGCTGTATTTTCCTTAATACCCGACTGATGAGGCAGAAAGGAGGGAATGCATAAATAAACAATTTCCCCCAATGCAGCAAAAATGCATTAGTCGCCGCTGCCCCAGGGTCTGGTTCCCACGAAACATAGTTTGATAACTGGTGATTAAGTCTGGATGCGAATAGATCGATATCTGGTGTTCCATACCGTGCCGTAATATCAGCAAATACTTTTTTATTCAACATCCATTCGGTGTTTTCATTAAATTTACGTGACCTGGTGTCTGCCACTAAATTTAGTTTACCTGGTAGGTAAGTAGCTGATATCCAAATATGTCTCTGGATACACCATTGCCAAATTGTATTAGCCAGATTGTCACATGATGTCGATTTGTTTCCACCCATGTGGTTGATATATGCTACCACGGTGGTATTGTCAATCTGTAGTCTAACATGCTGGTGATATAACCCAGAACAATAAGACTTTAGGGCATGGAATGCACCCAACATTTCCAGGTAGTTTATGCCCAGTGTTTGTAATAATGATGCTTCCTGTGCAGTCCATCTACCTCCACAGCTGGAGATGGAATTGGTGGCACCCCAACCAAGTTCACTGGCATCAGTTTGTAGCACCATAGAAGGGTTGCTGATAATGATTGGATTGAAACAAAGCCGAATGTTATCTTTCCACCATTTTAGTTCCATTATAGCTTTGATTGGTAGCTTCATTGGTCTGTCAAAATGACCAGCATTAATTTTGAGTGCTCGTATTTTTGCTCTCTGTAAATTTTGGTAATGTAAAGGTCCGAATTGTGTGGCTGGAAAAGCAGCCACCATTTTGCCAATTACTTTTGCTACCAATCTGATGGACGGTTTACTGATGTCAATGAGGTTATTGCAAGCCTCTATTAAGTCTATAGCCTTTCCCTTTGGCAAAGTCACCGACATGTGAACTGAGTCAATGGTGAACCCCAAATAGTCCATAGTAGTGGCAGGCGTTAATTTAGATTTAACTAGATGGATAATAAACCCCAGTTTTTCAAATAACTGTTTTGTGGCTGTTACGGTTTGTTTGGCCAATTCCAAAGTTTTGCCCACAATAAGTATGTCATCTAGAAATGCCATGACCATGTGTTTTTGTTTCCGTAGAAACGCTAGGGCTGGTTTCAAAATGTTTGTGAGCAGCCTGGGGGCTGATGTTAAACCATTTGGCAGTGCTCTATACTGCCACCTCTGTCCCATCCAGTTGAATTTTAAGTAACATCTGTGGGCACCTTGTATAGGCACTGAATAGCAAGCATCTTTTAAATCAATGCTAGCCATGAAGTAACCTTTCGAATTCAATTGTTTTGCAGTAGCAAAGGTTTCCATTTTTAAATGAATATATTGTACAAATGTATTCAATTTGGTCAAATCTATGATGATGCGACAACCACAATCTTTTTTGCTTTTGGTAAAGATATTGGACACGAATTCTAGCGATTCATGTTGGGATTTTTCAATTACCCCTTTTGCGTAAAGCCGTTCCAGTTCAGCATGCGCTTCTGATTTAATTTACCTGAAAGTACAAACATTCGGTTCGGTACATGCTGAACTGGAGGGCTGTATTTGTGTATAAATTCTATGGTATATCCCTGGATACTGCTTAAAATATAAGTGTTGGTAGTTAACATACTCCATGCATCCAGAAAGAAGTGTAATCTCCCCCCAACCTCCATGCTCCCTGCAATTTGTAGGGAACCAGACCCACCTACCTCCATAGTTACCAGTGGCAGGTTTACTTCTTTTTGTAAATCCTTCGTTGACGTTGAGGTGCCATGTCTGGGTTTGTGGTTGGGTTGGTGTTGGAGGTTTGCGTATTTTCCAAAAATGCCGGCCTGGGCCATGGCCTGAAAAAGACTCATGTTCGGTGTACCGGACCTTTGAGCTTTCACCAGTTTGTCTTGTTCTACTGGTGGGTGCGTAAGGGTGCTGTTTATGGCCATAGTAGGTTTTTGATGAAGTCGCTTTTATGAGCCCCAGGGTTTTTGCCTCCTCATCGAGCTCCTTGACTTGCTTCGATAGGTTACCTCCAAATAGTAAAATTGGTGGATTTACGTTTCCAGGTTTGCACAGACCTGCGAATTTTGGGTTTAGAGCAGGTCGGATGGCACTCTTCCTGATGCTGTTTATTTCATATTGTGTGTTGCAAAGCAGTGCCAGTGCATCCTGTTGGTCCTGCGACATGTCCTTCTCATCTACTGTGTGGGCGAAAGCTGTTATTCCCGCTGTTAAGAGCTTTAGTACCTTTTGGAGTTTGACATCCATGCCTCTAACTCCTGCTCCGATATGTTTCCATATGCAATTATTTACAACAGGAACATTCAGGGATATACAGTTACCCGGTGCCAAGTGTCTTGCCGTGGTGTCCAATACAGCCTGCTCCTGTAGCTGGTTAAAGGACATATAATCTATACTGGCAGCTAGTTTTTGTTCCAGGTTTTGGCCAGTCTGGTCTGGCTGTATGAAGTTGGACACCATGTCCAGTAGATTTTCATGTTCCTGCACCCCTTGCACACTTGATTTCTCTTCTGCAAACCCCTCTTCAGGATCAGCCCAGAACTGACCCCCAGTACTCCCCTCTGACGAGGGAGATGCACTGTGCAGCCCTACAAGAGGTGCTGCTGTGGGTTTAACATAGTGCCCACAGTGACTAGACTCCATCTCCTGGAGCCTGTCATGTTGGAGCAACTGCTCCACACACTGCTACATCCGGGTCCAGCGCTCACGGTCGCTGGCCGCTCGCGGCTGCTCTAAATCGGACACATCTGAGTCAACGACTTTGTTGGTTTTTTGTTTTGCCTTACCGCCCAGCCGCGGAGTGGATCTGGCCGGTGCGGAGGCGAAGTCGGGCACAGCTGTTCCCATTATGGGTGATTCATGTGCCGCTGGCCGCTGCTGGCTGCCCGCAACTCCGCGGTCCTCCCCCACCAGCTTTGTCGCAGCCCTCGTTGTTTTCTTGGACTTGTCCATTGACTCCCCACCTGTAAATCAGTATGGGAACAACACAAAAGACCGCAGAGTATCTCTTACCTGCAGGTTCCAGCTTTTAAAACTGCCGCTGCAGGGGAACGTCGTTCCACCCCGCCTGACTGTTTCGCAATGCGTGTAGCGATATGACACGCATGCGCCCTGGCGGGGTTCTTCACGTAGTCACTCACGTGACTCCGAAGTAAAATCCAGCTCATAACACTGAAATGACCTATTTTCTATAAGCAAGTTGCCCACCCAACACCTCATCCATCAAAACCTGCAATAGACTCGTAAGTACATGGGCTTGAGGATTGGTTGAATTGACTGAAAGTTACATTATGGAAATAGGCCTTATGGCACACCTTGTCCCTACTGACTGTCAGTCACCCTTTAATACTAGTTCTATGTTATCCCACTTTGTCAT
Organism: Amblyraja radiata; assembly: GCF_010909765.2. Taxonomy (NCBI): domain Eukaryota; kingdom Metazoa; phylum Chordata; class Chondrichthyes; order Rajiformes; family Rajidae; genus Amblyraja; species Amblyraja radiata. The sequence goes on along the minus strand of NC_045956.1, from coordinate 43,599,517 downwards.
CTATGCTTACACATTCTGTACAAAGTTTGTATGATCACCCTTTGACCGCATAGGTTTTCTCCAGTGCTCTGGTTTCCTCCCACATTTGAAAGACATACAAGTTTGTAGGTTAAATGTGTAGGAAGGAACTGCAGATGCTGGTTCAAACCGAAGATAGGGTCTCGACCCGAAATGTCACCCATTCCTTTACTCCAGAGATACTGCCTGTCCCGCTGAGTTACTCCAGCATTTTGTGTCTATCCATGTTTGTAGGTTAAATGGCTTTGTAAATTGTCCCATGGTTACGGGTGATCACTGGTTGGCGTGGACTTGATGGGCTGTTTTTCTAATTTCAACTAAATTAAACTAAGCTAACCATTCAGGGCAAATTTCAGAAGTCGATTAACTTACAAACCCATATGTCTTTAGGAAATGGGAGGAAACTGGAGCATCGGGTGGAAACCCACGCGGGCACATGGATAACATGCAAATTCCACAAAAACAGGATTGAGCCCAGGCCTCTGGTGCAGTCCGGCAGCAACTCGATCAACTGTGCCACTGTACCACACTGGAGAGTTTGCTCACTGTTTTAGAGGTTCTGTATTTTGACATAGCCCCATTCTCCACCTTTTATTAGTTAGAATGCAGCCATTGTTTTCAGGACATTAGATGAAATGAATTTTTTTAATTCCCTATCAAAGTTGGAGTTACATTAACGGTTTACAATTCTCTGTGCTGCTTGTGGAAAATTTTATCTTTTGTGTTAGTTTTCTTGATTTAGCTGAAGATCAACGTTCCCTGAAAAAAAAAGCTATTCTGGGGGATTATGCATAATACTCAGTATATACAGGCACACAGCAGCAATATGCACCACCAATTACCTGTGAATGTATTGTGAGATTAAAAGATCAAGCACAATTCTGGATTTGGCCTCGCATATTATGGGCTAGATTTACCAATTTGTCCTTGTTATTAGCCTTCATTGATTCTACGTGATGTCCTGGTTGTCGGCTTCAATTACGTTTCACGGTTGAACTCCCTTGTCTTGGTGAGCTTGGTATTGGGAGCTTGCCATATGAGTTTTCTGGCAAATGAATGTAAGAAGCTCCAAAAGGACGCTGAGTAAATTAAATGGGGGCATCCCCTCCAAGATAGGTAGCTGAACAAGAAGGAAAATTGTTAGCAGTATTTCGAAAGCTTGCTAATTTATTTGGTGCATATTTTAGCTTCTGCAAAGATACTCAGAAATTCACACAAAGGGTGGTGGGTGTATGGAACTGTTAGTCCTGGCTAAATTGGAGTTTCCATAACATTAAAATTGAGTAAGGGCTTCTGCACTGCTAGGCCATTTTGGTCAAGCTAAATGTGCCTTTGCAGAACTGAGACAAGCTGCTGAATGGTGCCAGTTTGTCTGTGGCCCAAATAGGAGCTGTAGAAAAAGAATGGGACATCTGCAGAGTCTTACAATAAGGTGTAAATTGCATGGAACTGATTGGGTCAATGCAAACCAGATATACATAGTGTAAATAATGTTGCGAAGCCTTATTTGGATAGTTTTTGATTGGTTGAAATGTTAAGCTTTGTCTGAATCCCAAGGCACATGTTGCATTATTCATCTATGTTAACTTCCATCTCAAAGCCTTGCCAGATACAATGTATTAGTTACTATATTATTGGGAACTGTCTATCATGAACTGTGTTAATCGATATAGAGACCACCACCGTATGGTTCGGCCCCTCACGGTTCGGGTACCTATAAAAGGTAGCTCCCACAAGGTCCGATGTCGATCTTCTGGAAGAACACTTTGGACTGCGTGACCTTTTGGAGTGTCTCTGCTTGCACGAGGCTAGAAGGGCTTGGCCAAGCAGATACAAGGATCGAACCATGGTGGTTAGGTATTGTATAGGGGAACTGTTGTGTATTATCCAAAATAAAGTTTAGTTGCTCAAGTGTTTGATTCAGTATTTTATTGACTGAAACTAGACTGGGGGAGCTTAGAATGAGCAATTTACAGAATGAGCTGCTGGAGGAGATAGTTGAGGCAGCTATTACCGTGATGTTTAACAAACATTTAGATGGACACATGGATAGCTCAGGTTTGGAGGGATATGGGCCAAAGTCAGGATGGTGGAAATAGTTGACCATATTGGGCCAAAGGGTCGTTTCCACGCTGTAAGACTCTATGACTCAATGGCTCAATGACTCAATGTGCTTGGCCATTCTGCGAGAGGCAGGAAATAAAGATGTAACAAAATAATAACTTAATTATTAGGAGTATGCCATAAGGTTCTTTATGCCTGCTGTGCCACTTATCAAGATATAGACATTTAGACTTTAGTTACAGTTACAAGTTAAAAGTTACAGCATAGAAACAGGCCTTTCAACCCACCGAGCCCACGTCGACCAGCGATCACCCCATACACTGACACAATCCTACAAACTAGGGACAATTTTTTTTTTCAAAAGCATATTAACCTACAAACCTGTACCTCTTAGGAGTGTGGGTGGAAACCAGAGCACCCGGAGAAAACCCATGTGGTAATAGGGAGGACGTATAAACTCCATACAGTCAGCACCTATGGTCAGGATTGAACCAGGGAATCTGGCGCTGTAAGGCAGCAAATCTACCGCTGCGCCACTATGCCGTTCCTCATGGCTGATCTTCTAACTTAGTGCCAGTATTTTCCCCGGATCATTTGATTCTACTAATGTCCAGAAATTTATTGATCCCCTGTCTGAAATAAACAGCTGCCTGAAATAGAGATTTCCAAAGATTCAACACCCTCTTAGTGTGGACATTTATCCTCAACTTAGTGCTAAGCTGTCTATATCTTATTCTCAGACTGTGTCCCTTGCCCAAGACTCCCAGTTAGGGAGCCTCTCTGCATCTAGCCTAAAAGATCATTAACAATTCTCGAGATTTCATTAACAGGATTGTAAAGGCTTGGCGGTCCACAATGATGGTGAAGTTCATGTCATAATGATAGGAGCAGAATTAGGTCTTTCGGCCCATCAAGTCTACTCCGCCATTCAATCATGGCTGATCTAGCTCTCCCTCTTAACCCCATTCTCCTGCCTTCTCCCCATAACCTCTGGCACCCAGTGTGGGTCCATTTTGTGCTCCATGTTTCCTCTGTTGAGACCACCCATCACAGAACATAACATTATTACATGCTTCTGTTTTCTGAGTATTCTGTTCCATTCTGGTCATGGAAAATAAAAGAGAAAAGTTTAAGTGCTGTGCACAACAAAAGGCTCAGAATTGATTTCTAGTGCTACAGCAAGGAGATATTAGGAAGGATTTTTAACATTAATACAATGATCTTCTTTCAGAGGGCAACCTATGAAATGAAAATTCAGACAAAACTGTACAGGGTAAAATCCTACAATCATTTAAGAAACACTCGATGGCTCAAAATAGAACGTATCAGGTCATTGTGGACTGAGACCCAAGAGTTGCACTTACCACCATCCTTACCTGCAGTTAGTTTACATCTTTGGTGTTGTTTCAATTTTTGTATTCTGTTTTGTACAAATCCTCTCAAGATTAGAAAAATATATATTTACATTGATGAATTAAATATTAAGAAGTAATATGAGGCTGTATTTGCTGGATTGTTAGATTTTATCCGTGGAATAGTGTTGAATTGGAGAAGTCAATTGGAATGCAATGAGTCAAAAATTAGTGCTGTGAAAACTATTTCTTTCAATTTTGATCACAGATGCCTTTTTGACCAGTGTTGTTAAGATACTTCCAAAGGAGAAATCAGATGAATAAAAATCATGATTGGCAAAATCAGTAAACCACTTCCATAACGTTGGGCTCTTTTGAAAGCAGCACATTTTGATGAACGACAGACCATCCCAACCCTGAGTATTTATAAAGGCTGGATGGATAAAGTGGCATAAAGCTAGATGAGCTTACATTTAGGCGAGCATGAACTTAGAGCCTGAAAGTACTCAGCAGGTCAGGCAGCATTATGTGGAGAGAGAGACAGTTAATGTTTCAAGCAGACTGAGCGTCAGTAACTAACACACCTTCACCACCCTCTTTCAGCAGGGCAAACTTTTTACACCGGGTATGGCGGGTGCCTAGAACGCATGTTGGGGTGGTGGGGGAAAGATGGCAGGGGAGTCAGATATGATTTAAGAGGCTTTTAGACATTCTAGCTCGAAGGGCCGAATGGCCTACTCCTGCACCTATTGTCTATTGTCTATTGTCTATTGTCACATGGATATGCAGGGAATAGAGGGATATGGGGAGTGGAACCTTCACTTGGTCCACCCTGTTTCGACGAATGCAATCAACCTGGCATGTACAAACAGAAGATCAAACAGAACAAGTTGTCTTACAACTTTAGGCTGTGCATGCCATATGCAAGATGAAATGGGATATGGCAGGCAGGCAGATTAATTAATTTACCTTTGCATGATATTCAGCAAAGACATTTTGGGCTGAAAAAGCCTTTTCCCATGATGTGCTTTCCGAAATTCTATGGTACCAGCCCCTTTTATATCACTGTCTCACTCGGTCTCCATCCTACTGAAGACATTCTCTTAGTTGCTTACATTCGTCACCTTCTCTGCAATTAAATGCATGCTTGTTTTCTCATTTTCTTGCCCGAAAACTGGGCATGGGCATGAAACACTTTTCTGTTTCCATCCCCTGATCTTCTGAGTATCACTCATATTTTCTGTTATTTCAGCTCGTCAGCAACAATTATATTTTGCTCTTCTAATAAATGAACTGCAGAGAATCAGTTGGTTTACCTGAGAGATGAAGGCATTGATCTTCAAGATTCTGGTTGATCAAACCACCAGGCTTAGCCTGCAATAAGCCCCTCTCACTGGGCTCAGTTGACTTTTATATCTTACGAGAGTATGTTTGGAAATAAAACTGCAGATGATGGAAATCTTAAAATAAAATAAAACATGCTGGAAGTAGTCAATGGATTAGGCAGATCCTACAGAAAGAGAACCAACAGTAATATTTCAGTGCTGAAGAACTCATACAGAGAGTTTGCAGGCACTATCGCAATATTTAATAAACATTTCGACAGGTATATGGATAGGACTGGTTTAGAGGGATATGGGGCAAACACAGGCTGGTGGGACTAGTGTTGATGGGACGTGTTGGTTGCAGCAAGTTGTGCTGCAGCAAGTAAGAATTTATTTGTCCTATCTGGGACACATGACAATAAAACTCTCTTGACCCTTGACTGTTTCTACACTAAATAACTCCATGACTATGGGTGAGTCTGTCTAAATATGTATCCGTTCATGTAGTGGTCAATAGATTGCAGTGGAAGTCCATTCCTTTGGCCAGGGAGGATTTGGCTGATCTGATGCTATGTCACACTTCTAGACCACTGAATGGGCCATTAGCATTTCAAAAAGAATACCTTCATCCTGTTGAAGGCTTAGTTTAGTTTAGAAATACAGCACGAAAAAAAAGGCCCTTTGGACCACCGAGTGCACACCAACCTGCGATCCCTGCATACCAACACTATCCTACACACACTAGGACCAATGTACGTTTATACCAAGCCAAATAATCTACAAACCTGTATATCTTTGGAGCGTGGGAGGAAACCGAAGATCTCTGAGAAAACCCATGCAGGTCACGTGGAGAACGTACGAACTCTGTACAGACAGCACCTGTAGTCAGGATTGAACCCGGGTCTCTGGCGCTGTAAGGCAGCAACTCTACCTCTGCACCGGCGTGCCATCAAATGGCTATTACTGTGAAATGGCTACATTGATGATCTGATGTTGAAGAGTTTCAGGCTATCTGTTATTCTGAATAATTGCTAAATGGTTTTCATTCAAATAAGACTTTGATATTAGCATTTCCAGGAGATGGCTGACCAGGTTCTGACTTTGCAGGGGCATGGTTGCTACCTGCTGTGCCATTTGCAAATCTCATTAACAGCTTTACCCCGGGGGCTCAGCAGACAGGAAAGTCAGTGAGTTTTTTGAAATCTAGATGTTGCTCTGTGTTCTAATAATAAAGGAAACATTAGTTTGAGGTTCACAGTACAAGTACAATTTGGAGCATTACAAGATTGTGCAGGAAAATGAAATTCAGGGCATATGCATGAGATCAGATGATGATTCTGATGCCCAGAGCAACAGACTTTGTTGCTTCTAACTCCATTAGTTTGCTTATCTCACCGCAGCCATCTCCACTTTCTACTCTTCCTATCGTCGTCTTTCCTTCAGATCTGCATTTTCTCCCACTCCCATTCTCCCCCTAAATCATCATGCATCACCAGCTCAGTGATGTCTCCTTCTCCAACCACCAGAAATCTCCATCCCATTGCCAAGCTCAATTTCTCCTTCTGGTCCCACCTCCTTCCAGTCTACTGATTACACTGTGTGTCAGGCAGGAGCTGAAGGAAAAGTTTCTAAGACACCCAGGACTTTCCATATAAAGGCCACCTCAAAAGCTTCCTGATATTTTCTCATGAACTTCTCCACTGCATCTCCCCTCTTTAGGAACAATGACAAGATTATATTATTTTTCTGACTGCTCTGTGGTACAATGGAAAATTTGCACAAAGGCCACCCTGGAAAGACTCGTCTCAGCAGTTGTAAAACTATACTCTGCACCCTGTTGCCTTTCTCGTTTTGCACTACCCATTGTTCTTGTGCATGGTTTGATTGTAATCATGTATGGATAATTTACCTTGATAGCATGAAAAACAGTGCCTCTGTACACGTGACAATAATAAATGAATGTCAATAGTCCTTCAATAGCTCTTCTATTCTCCTCCTTTGACAGCTGGTTCTATCTATACTATTACTAAAAGTCTCATCTTGACCACTTTCTATCTATGTTTTAAATACATTTTAGAAAAAACGCTACCGTGTATCACTATGAATTTTTCACCATCTTACTCAGCGTTCTCCTCTCCTCCAAGCGCCCCAAGGTTTGTTCCGACCGGTGAAATAATAAAAAAAATTATGAATGTTTAAAAAATCGTGAGATCAGCAGATTGGTCTTCCCGCCTGTCAGTCACCATGATGAAGGTAACACCCCTTCCGGGGGGGAGGGTGGAGAATAAAGCCCCGGAGGCCGTACATGAGTCAGTCACCCCGGAAGACCGTGAGTGAGAGTTGAGTAGAGAACTGAGAGTCTACGCCGTGAGTGAACTGAATTGTTGGTCTGCACTGTGGTTGCTAGAACTGAATTATTGGTCTGCACTATGCTTGCTTGAAGTGAATTGTTGGTCAGCACTGTGCTTGCTTGAACTGAATTGTTCGTCTGCATTGTGCTTGCTTGAACTGAATTCTTAGTCTGCACTGTGCTTGCTTGAACTGAATTGTTGGTCTGGACTGTGCTTAGTCCAACGGTCCCGCTCACTCCGGAGGTCCCGCTCAGTGGAGAGGTTGTGCTAATTCTGGAAGTCCCACTCACTGCAGAGGTCCGGGGAGTAGATTCAAGAGAGTTTTACTGTCATACATATGGTGTGTGTGTGTGTGTGTGCACGGGTGCGTGTGCGTGTGTGTGTGTGTGTGTGTGTGTGTGTGTGTGTGTGTGTGTGTGTGTGAGATGGAGGGTGTCTGTTTGGCTGTGATTGTGTGTGTGGTGTGTGTGTGGGATGGAAGGTGTCTGTGTGGCTGTGAATGTGTGCGTGTGTGAGTGTGTGAGATGGAGGGTGTCTGTGTGTGTGTGTGTGGCTGTGTGTGTGTGATAGAGTGTGTGTGTGTGGGTGTGTGTGAGTGAGACGGAGGGTGTCTGTCTGTGTGGCTGAGAGTGTGTGTGATGGATTGTGCGTGTGTGTGAGATGAAGGGTGTGTGTGTGGGTGCGAGTGTATGTGTGTGATGAAGGGTCTCTCTCTCATCCCTCTGGTACATTTGGAGGAGGAGCCATCTTGGGGAACGGCTGCTAACCAGCCGCCGTCCGTTTAATCCATTTTTTTCCAGTTTTTAGTAAGTCTTGTCTTTCGTTTGTAGGAGAAATGGACTTCTTAATGTGGGGGGAAGGAGGTAATCTTACTTCTAGGTCCCTATCTGGTCGGTGAGGCAGCTTTTTCTCCGGGCTGCCCGTCGACCCGTCCTCGTGGCCTACCTGCGGGGACCGCCCAGCACCTCGGCTTCGGTGGCGGCACAGCGCTGGAGCGCTATCGTGGTGCGGAGCGGGCGATGCCTTGCCTAGGTCGCCGCGCTGGATTGACGCGCTGGAGCTCCGGTGAGATGTGACCGCCGAGATCAACACATCCAGGCTGCGGGTCTGCGGAGCGGAGCGGGCGGTGCCGTCTTTAACATCGGGAGCCTGGGAGCTCCAACCCGGTGCGTCCCTGTAGGCTTCGGAAGCCGACAATCCCCTGCTAGGAAGTGGCCAGTGGTAACCATTGTGGGGGGATGATTTTTCTGTGTGTAGTTACTATGTTAGTCTGTGTCCAAGATGGCTGTCGGAAGAGAGAGTGGGCGCTGGCGCGCTTTAGCTGCTGCTGCTCTCTCTTCACATTGTGTTTTTTGATTTTTTTTGATTTTGTGTCTTTGGAGCGATTTCTATTTTTAAATTGTATATTGATGATGTCCTTATTATTTATTTTTCTCCGACTATAGGTTTTTTTCTCTTCTGTTAATCTTTGTAAGGTGTCCTTGAGATTTGAAAGGCGCCCGAAAATAAAATTTATTATTATTATTATTATTATTATTAAGGGTGTATGGGATGGAGAGTGTGTGTGTGTTATGGAGGGTGTGTGTGTGAGCCCACCAGCCGTGACTGAACTGCCAGCCCACCGGCCGTGAGTGAGTGAACTGACAACCCACCAGCCCTGATTGAGTGAACTGCCAGCCCACATGAAGCCATTCATTTCGGCCCCACAAGGCCACTATTAGACCAGAAACCAGTCCCTTTTGCTCAAAATGCTCGTATTAGCCCAGGAAGAGCATGTTGGCCCAAAAGGCCCGTGCCAGGCTAGGAAAAGTAGAGAAAAGGTGCCTTTCACTGAGATTTCACTCAGATTCTTTTAAAAGGATCCTTTCAGCCCATCAGTCCTGTACTAGCCCAGGAGGAGTCCCTTCGGCCTATCAGTAAGTATTACCCCATAAGTATTATACCTCACCCCAGTATGTTTCTCCCTCCCTTCATTGGCTCCCTGTGAGATCCAGGCCAGGATAGAATTTCCTTCTTCATTGGTGTGATCTGTACAAAAAGATGAAAAATGTCTAAAATTGATTCTCGAACATCTCCCTCTTCTCTCTCACACTCTCACCTGTTTTTGGCAGTATTTCTGGCAGTGTCTGAGCTGCCAGCCCACCAGCCCTGAGTGACTGATCTGCCAGCCCACCAGCCCTGAGTGACTGAGCTGCCAGCCCACCATCCCTGAGTAAATGATCTGCCAGCCCACCAGCCTTGAGTCACTGAGCTGCCAGCCCACCAGGCCTGGGTGACTGAGCTGCCAGCCCACCAGCCCTCAGTGACTGATCTGCCAGCCCACCAGGCCTGAGTGACTGAGCTGCCAGCCCACCAGGCCTGAGTGACTGAGCTGCCAGCCCACCAGGCCTGAGTGACTGAGCCAACAGCCCACCAGGCCTGAGTGACTGAGCTGCCAGCCCAAGAATTCATTTGGCCCATAATTTCCATACTAGCCCTTCAGCACACACCCATACTAGCGCTCCAGAAACCCCCACTGACCACCAATATTGGAATTGGTGAAGATGTGGAATATTGCGTTGGGAGACCAGCCCTCCTGTGTGAACATGAGACCCAATGGGTCTCACTTAGTATAGTATCATGTAGAATTATGGACAATCTCCATCACTGGAGCAACAATGCATTTAAAAATACCTCCATTGCTTAATGCAAATTGGTTCTAATGTCTGGCTATACCAATCAACAAAAAGGAAATGCAGATCTCCTTTTGCAGAAACAAATATTTCTCTTAGTAATCAAAAGAGAGTTCAATTTCTACAACACTGAATGCACTTTCAAAAGTAATCTGCCGGAGGAACTCAGCGGACCAAGCAGGACTCTGAAGGATAAGGGATAGCAGGCATTTTGTGTCAAGATCAAGGTCTGGCCTGCATCAAACGTCACCCATCCCTTATCCAAGTGCTGTTTGATCCACTGAGTTCCTCCAGTAGTTTGTTTGTTTTCTGGATTCCAGTATTTGCACTCTCATGTGTTTCCACTGAATATGATTTGATGTGTTTTTGTTTGGGTATTTACGGAATTTTTAATGTTATTTAGTTATCCAGTTAATCCAGAACCGGACAATGTCTCCCCCTCTACCCTCAAGCTTTGTACCGAACAACTGGCACCGGTCTACTCAGACATTTTCATCCAGTCCCTGCAAACCTACACTGTCCCTGCCTGCTTCAAAGTCTCCACTATTGTCCCTGTACCCAAAATGACATTGATTACTGGTCTTGATGACTACAGGTCTGTCGCACTGACCTCTGTAGTCATGAAGCCACTTGAAAGACTTGTGCTGGCCCAGCTGAAAAATATCACAATATACCACTTGTGCTGGACCATCTGCAGTTTGCATACCAGGCAATAGATCAGTAGAGGATGCAGTCAACCAAGGCCTGCACTTCATCCTCCAGTACCTAGACCACCAGTGGACCTATGCAAGGATTTTATTTGTGGATTTTAGCTCTGCTTTCAACACCGTTGTGCCAGAGCTACTACACTCCAAACTCTCCCAGTTGACTGTGCCTGAACCCCTCTGTCAGTGGATCACCAACTTCCTGACAGACATGAAGCAGCATGTGATGCTGGGAAAGCGCATCTCGGATCCGCAGACCCTCAGCAAAGGAGCACCGCAAGGCTGTGAACTCCCCCCTCTTCTTTACTCTCTCTACACCAATGACAGCACCTCCACACACTCCTCTGTCATTCTTCTCAACCCTAATTGGACTAATCCAGGGTTGGTAGAGTCTGTCCTCACCTTCTCCATCATGGTCTGGTTTGGCTCAGCCACCAAGCATAAGATCCGGAGGCTGCAGATAATCGTTCGATCAGCTGAGAAGGTTATTGGCTGCAACCCTCCCCCCATTGACGAACTGTACACTGCAAGGGCCAGGAAGCGAGCTGGTAAGATAATCTCTGAGCCCTCTCACCCTGGCCACAAACTCTTTGAGTCACTTCCCTCTGGATGGTGAATCCAGACCATCAAATGCCACAGCCAGCCATAAAAACAGCTTTTCTTCCATGACCAATGCTAATTTAAATGCTCTATGTCCAGTTGTGATGCCTTTAGCTTCCATGGGTTTGTAAATCCCTTTGTAAATCTCTCTGTCCCTCTTTCTTGCAAGCTGCACCTTAAATCAAGGTCTTGACTAAACCTTCAGCTGTCTGTTTCTACAGAGCTTAAGCACCAGTAAAAAGATTGAGATGCTCCTGTGTAGCATTTCAGAATGTTTCTTGTAATACTTAAGGCACTGTACAAATAGAATTTATTTTCTTTCATTTGTTTGATAATCAGCAGTTTCAATAAATAAACATTTGTGCGGATTTTAATTGATGACTAACAAGATAGCAGTTACTGCAAGCCACTTGTAAAGTTCTTAATTCTTAATTCAATCACCTGCCCATTGAAATAAATTGTTGTCAAATATTCAGTAAGTAACTACTTTGCTTTCCCAGCAATGAACTAATGATTAGATAAATATAAGTAAAGAACGTATGCTCTGATTTGATATGAGTTAGTAGCTGTAGACTTAAACCCCTAGAGTATCTGTCAACGTGTCTCACTATTCCTATTAATAAAAGGAGAATCCTTTGGTGTGGTGGCTCCACTTGCTTTTGATTTCCATTTTGTCTGAAATGGAAATAGTCTGCAGCATGTTCAAACGGGAGCTGATTAAATTACGAACTTCATTTCATTTTATCAGCTTGAAATGTTGCGATTCGGTTCTGCTTATAGCTTGGTTGCTTATAAAATCTGTGGTTCAAGTGGTGAGATGCACTGATCATTAGCTGTAAGGGTATAACATAAAGAAATCTTGTTCATTTGAAAGAGGCGGTTTGAGAATTAATGTTTGTAATTGGCTTTATAACAAAACCAATGACATAAAATTTGTCTGAAATGAGTTTTTATGTATTCTGACATTATTTTTCCGAGCTCAAAGGAGAAAGTTACTGTCATTCATGAAAATAAAATTATCAGAATAAACAGCTTAAAAGTTAAGAGAGCTTCTACTTTGTTCAACAATGCAACATCTGCTAGAGCACTACTGCACAGGAACAGGCTGACGTCAGTGCTGAACATTATGACAAATTAAACTAACCCATATCCCTCCTATCCCTAAATATTCATGTACATATTCAAAAGCCTTTTTTAACATTACCATTGTATCTGCATCCACCACAAGCCCTGCTAGCATGTTCCAGACATCTACCACTCTGTTTAAAAAACTTGCCCTGCACATGTCTATATTTATAAAACTCTAATCTTGTATGTGGATGTGTGTGTGTGTGTGTGTGTGTGTGTGTGTGTGTGTGTGTTTATTTGTTTGTGTGTTGTCACATCTTCGTGAAAAAATGACGCGGTAACGGTAAGTTTTTTTACATATTCCGGTAGAGATTTTTCCCCTGCAGTGCAAAATCGCCATATCTGAAAATGTCATGCTTTATTTCTCGAGATTACTGAAAATGTTCAAAAATCTGAAAAAACGTTGAATTTAAATACCACTACCTTTAGCTGATAACGTCATAATGGGTCTGCTCCGTGCGCCCTTCTTCCACGCGCTGCGAGTGACGTACCACCCCTCCCCCCCCGACCACTCTCCCCCCCCCCCCTCTCGGTTATTCAAAAGACTCGGTTGGCTCGCTTGACTGGCTCGCTCAGCTGGTTCGCTCGACTGGCTTGCTCGGCTGGCTCGGCTCGTCGGCTGGTTTGCTCAGCTCACTCGGAGCCCTTCTTTCAGGCGTTACGAGTGATGTCACCCCTCCCCCCCCCCCCCCCGACTGCTCCCCCCCTGCCTGTTATTCAAAAGACTCAGCTGGCTCGCTTGACTGGCTCGCTCGACTGCTCGGCTTTGCTCGGCTGATCGGCTCGGCTGGTCGGCTCAGCTCAGCTGCTTGGCTTGGCTTGCCTCAGCTCGGCCTAGGTCCAGTCCTCGGCTTGGGCCAGGCCTCCCCTCCCCCTCTCTCCCCCTCTCTCTCTCCCCTTCTCTCTTTCGACCCCCCCTCTCTCTCTCCACCTTCTCTCTCCCCACCCATCTCTCCCCTTTCTCTCTCCCCAACCCATCTCTCTCCCTTCTCTCTCCCCACACCTCTCTCACCACCCTCTCTCCCCTCCCTCCCCCCCTCTTTCCCCCACAACACAGTTCTTTAAGGGCATGGACTACAGCTCTTTCAATACCATTATCCCATCCAACATCTCAAAAATCATGGAACTTTGAGTTAGCACTCACCTCTGAAATGGATCCATGACTTCCAGAACAGCAAGACCACAATCAGTGAGAATAGGTCATAAATCATTCTCTACGATCATCTTTAGCACTGGTTCCCTCATTCCCAGCCCACTTCTATACTCCTTATACACTTATGACTGCAGCCAAATATAATTCCAACTAAATTTACAAATTTGCAGACAATTTGCAGTGGGCCGGATATCAAGTAATGACGAGTTGGAGTACAGGAAGTAGAAAGTAAAACTCCCAACTTGGTGCCGTCACCAACCTCTCCCTCAATGTCAGCATGACAAAGGAGATTGCTATTGACTTCAGGAAGCGAAGGGGACACAAAACCTGGTATATATTGATGGAACCAAAGTAGAAAAGTTTGGGAACAGCTTCATCCAAGACCGCCAGTAAATTGCAGAGTGTTGTGGATCCAGTCCAGTCCATCACGCAAACCAACCTCCCTTCTATTGACTCCATCTGCACTTCATGCTGCTTTGGCAAGGCCAGCAGCATAATCAAGAACCAGTCTCATCTGTTCTTCCTCTGCCTGAAGGTATTATTGTGTTCCTGTGAATCCTTGCAATTCTCAGCATGATTTCCACCAAATAAACCAGTTTTGGTTCAATTACACGTGTTCTTACATTCTCTGTTGCAATGTTGTGATAATCCAGTGTTAAAGGGCATTTTAAGATTCTGGGGGAAACCTTGCATTTTGATGCTATTATCAATGGATGATAGCTTCTTATACAGAGTGGTGCATGTTTTCACTACTGAATCAAAACTGAGATTTTTCTTTTATATTTATAGGTTCATGAGGAGAGAAAAACTTAATAGGAACCTGAGGAGTAACTTTTTCACAAAGTTGAGTGTATGGAATGAGGCAGGTAGTATCACAATGTTTAAGAACCATTTGGACTGGTACATGGAACGAATAGGTTTTTAGAGGGATATGGGCCAAATGCAGGTAGGTGGGACTAGTGTAGATGGGACATGTTGGTCGGTGTGGGCAAGTTGGGCCGAGGGGCCTGTTTCCACACTGTCTGAATCAATGGGAACTACACTCCCCCCCCCCCCCCCCCCCCCACTGCAGGACCTATACACCAGGAGCTGCAGATCCAGAGCCAGCAAGATCATGAAGGACCACTACCACCTCAGCAACAGACTGTTCCAGCTGCTACAGTCAGGCAAGCGCCTCCGCTGTCATGCTGCAAAAACAGAGAGGATGAGACAGTTTCTTCCCACAGGCCATCAGGACTGTAAACTCTGATCTCACCAGGGCATAATTACTGTTGCGTTTTTTTTTTAATGTGAATACTGGTTCTGTTCTGTTGTTCTGTTGTCTTGCACAATCCCACAGGCATTGCAACTTTCATTTCACTGTACATCTTGTATGTGGATGTGACAAATACATTTGACTTGACTTGACTCTATTTGAATATATTGAATTTGTCATAATGATAATCCAACTAACCTCCAATTCCATTAAATGTCATGATGGAGCGAAGCATTTTAGCTGTAGGAGCTATAGTTCAACTTCTGCATGACCTTGTTTCACAGGAAATGAGGTAATGTCTGGATTAAAAACCCACTGACAAATAGTTGAAGAAAATTCTCAATAGATTTGTTTCTCTATGGCCACAGGATCACATCTCACCCTCACCATGTTATAGCTAACTCATCATTATGCTTCCTTCAAAAGGTTAAAATTGCACCCAAATTATTCAGCTTCTTGTTATTCTGGGAATTTCTCAGTTAATGTTCTGCAAAATTGCTTGCTAATGGCAGATCTCCAAGATTTTGATGGTTCATACTGTAACTTCTAAAACATGAACTTGACACTCTGCATGCTTGTTGGATAATTGGCACCTGGAGAGCTGTATTTAGTTTGGATTTTCCCCTGCTTAATGAACAACATACTAGTCTTGCAAAGTGTCAAGTGGAAAGATATAAAAAGAACACCTTACCTCTGCCCCTCAGTATGGCAGCACAGTGTTGTACTAGTAGAGCTGCTGCCTTTCAGTGTCAGAGAACCGGGTTTGATCCTTATTGTGGGTGCTGTCTGCCCAGTTTGTACGTTCTCCCCGTGACCTGCGTGGGTTTTCTACACGAATCTTGGTTTCCTCACACACCCCAAAGATGTACAGGTTTGCAGGTTAATTGGCTTGGTATAAATGTAAATTGTCCCTCGTGTGTTTAGGATAGTGTTAGTGTGCAGGGATAGCTGGTCGGTGTCGACTTGGTGGACCGAAGAGCCTGTTTCCCTTCTGTATCTTTAAACTAAATTAAACATCAAGAAACTCAAAATGGCGATCTGACCATTTTCATTTGTAGCTGCTTTGACGGCCTTCTCAAACGTGTCGTTTTATTTCACAGTGTGAATAGAGCGTGGCTTGGTTGAAAATAGAATGGATATGTGATTCCATTGGTCTGAAATCACACGGGGCTGGTTTTAACTTGGCAACATTGTCATTAACGAGATAGCACTGACCCCAGAATGGGGTTCATGTTATTCCGCCCCAATAACGTTGATGGTCCCATGGTCTGAGTGAAAAAAGAACCATTGTGTTTCATATTCGCTTCATTACCTATTTCTGTTTATATTTCTGCAACATTCAATCCTCCTAACTGCTTTTGTTAGTGATTCTATTTCACATGTGGACTATACTTTGGGTTATAGTTCTAATTTTATCCCAGCCTTTCTGCAGATTCCAAATGTTGCACTTTTGCTTGGAAACAAGTTTGAAATTTGACTATTTAAGTTACTGTATATCTATATTACTGTCATACTGATTGTGGATGATCAGCCATGATCACATTGATTGGCGGAGCTGGCTCAAAGGGCCGAATGGCCTACTCCTGCACTCCTATTGTCTATTGTCTATAATTTCATAAAGCTTCCTACTGCCTCTGTTTCTACAAAACTTTCTTATTAGTTCAGTGTGTTAAGTATCATCCCATTTTTGTCCTCTTTCATTCTTCTCTTGAAGTTACATTGCCTGAAATTTCATACAATGTTCAAATGCTTTTTTTGGTTTATTTGTTGTGCAATATAAAAATGCTCGAATTGTCGTCCAGCACCCTTTGAAGTGCATCAAAGAACCTGTGTTTTAATTCCATTTCATCACAATGGAACGTAGGCATTAAATGAACAGCCTCAAACCCTTGCCTGTTTCTTATCGGTACAATTAATTGAGAAACCCTTTCACATTTTTATTTCAACTTGTTTCCCTATGTAATTTTCACTGATGCCTCACTACTGCGCCTTAAATTGCCACTTAATTCCTTTCAATCTCTGATATCTGCTACATAACTCGGTTTCACTGGAAAATCTAATATTAGAGCATTCTCCTGGTTAAATCATCTATGACCAGTAAAACATCAAGCAGAGATCAGTGTGTGGTAGAAATGGTTACATTTGCAGAAGAAAAAAAGGATTGGCTTAAGGTTAGACAATAGGAATAAATTCATTTTTACTGAACAGAATCACGAATCACCTGTCCCTATACTTCCTCCCTCGACTTTGTCCAGGGAACCTGACAGTCCTTTCAGGTCAGACAGAGGTTCATTTTCACCTCTTCCAACTTCATCTACTGTATCCACTGTTCCAGATGTGGACTCAAATACAATGGCGTGACCAAGCGCAGACTGGGTAATCATTTTGCTGAACACCTTTGCTCAGTCCGCCTTGGCCTACGTGAACTCCTTGGTGCCAAACACTTTAACTCCCCTTCCCATTCCCATACTGACCCTTCTGTCCTAGGCCTCTTCCATTGTCAGAGTGAGGCCAAATGCAAATTGGAAGAACAGCACCTCATATTTTGCTTGGGCAGCTTACACCCCAGCCGTATTAATATTAATTTCTGGAACTTCAAGTACACCTTGCATCCCCTTTCTCTCTATCCCTCCATCACCCCAGTCAACGTACCAGTTTCACTGTCATTCTGTTGAGTTTCACTGTCAGTATAACTCGTTATTGAAAAGCACTCATGTTTCATGAAGAAAATCATTTAGGTATCCAGAACAATAGTACCTGTAGTGCCATCTAATGTTTCATACCATTTTTTATCTTTTGGGGTGAAACCGTTTGCCAACAGTACAAATACTTAGCCCAGACCAAAGCTTTTCAGTCTGATATACCTGTGGTCTGGCAAACCACTGATAATAAATCAAAAGTAAAAATACTTTTCATGCTGAATAGTGAATTGGAGAATATGAGCTTGGCAGGAGGTGAAAAATTATACATTATCAGTAAACAGGCTCCAATCTACCACCTTTCATGTTTAATAATCGCACATAGGATTGTAAACCAGCAACTTCCTTTGTTCTGGGAAGGGTGAGTTTTAATTTCATAAAGCCAATTACATTACATGGAACAAAAACAGGGCAGCATTAGAACAGGCCTTTTGGCCCTCAATGTCCATGCCAAACATGATGCCAAGTTAAACTTATCTCCTCTGCCTGCACATGATCTATATCCCTCCATTTTTTCCATATTCAAGTGCCGATCTAAAAGCCTCTTAAATGCCACTATTGTGTCTGCTTCTACCACCATCTCCAACAGCACCTTCTGGACACCAACACTCTGTGCAAAATATTTGCATTGCAAGTCTCCTCTTTGGCATTCTGACAACTCTATGTCCTCTAGCCCTTTACATTTCCACCCTGGGATTAAGGTTCTGACTATTTTCTTATCTTTGCTTCACATATTTTCATAAACTTCTATCAGGTCTCTGATGTTCCAGAGAAAAACAATTTAAGTTTGTCCAATCGCTCCCTATAATTGCTCAATTACATCATGAATTTTGCAATTTAACAACATGACCATGGTGCTATTTATATACAAGGTGGGTTATTTCACTACCTGTAAGTGTATGCAATGAACATAAGAATTTTTAGTGGTAGATCATATGGTTCTTTAAAGGTGCTCCACCATACACCAAGGTCATAACTGATCTTCTAACTCAGAACTATTTTTCTGCATTATTCCATATACTTTGATTGCCTTAATATCCAGAAATGTATGTCTCTCTTTGGAATGAACTAAATGACTGGGGCTAAACACGAAAACCTGGAGGAACCCAGCAGAAGAAGGGTCTCGACCCGAAACGTCACCCATTCCTTTTCTCCAGAAATGCTGCCTGTCCCGTAGAGTTACTCCAGCAAGTCATTTGGCACTCCATGCCCAAGCCTGCTATTGGACACCCATTAATTAATTAGTAGCCTTCTGTGCCTTGATGATTTATGTGCTCATCTAAACACTTTTTAAATGCTCTCAGTGACTCTGCTCCCTCAGGCAGTGTGTTCTACGTACTCACCTTTCTCTGGTAAAAGTGATCGCTCTCAGATACCCTCTAAATTTCTTACACCTCTTTTATCCATAAGTAAGAATTCAAGTACACCATGTGAGAATCTTATGGTTCACTGAGATCACCTCTCATTCTTCAATACATCATGAATGGAAGCCTACTTTACGTAGTCTCTCCTCATATGCAAACCGGCTATTCAAGGAATACAGAAACAAGGAACTGCAGATGCTGGTGTACAGGCCAGACTGTTCATGTTAGAATGAAGGACAAGGCTGACAGAGTTAGGGGACCCTGATTGATGAGAGATATTGAGGCTCCAGTGAAAGAGAAAATGGAGATGTATGTCAAGTTTGGCCAACTGGAATCAATCAAATGCCTTGGGGAATATAAGGGATGAAGGAGTACACTTAAGCATGAAATCAGGAGGGCTGAAAGAGGATATGAGACAGCCTGGTAGATAAGGCAATGGAGAATCTCAAGAGATAATACAAGTATATTAAGAACAAAATGATAACTAGGATAGATAAGAGATTAATGTGGCTGTTTACATGAGGAGCCAGTGGCAATGTGCAAGGTTTTGAATTAATAATTAATAATTCAAATTAATAATTCCTACTTGTTTACTGTGGAGAAGGTCATGGATGCTTAAGAATTCAGAGAAGAGAATTGTGATAGCTTGAAGTTTATGTACATTACAAAAGAGGAGGTATTGGCTATAAAGTACAGAGAGGTAAATAAGTTCTTGGGTATTTGACCAAGTACATGCTAGAACATACACAAAAGTGCTGGAGAAACTCAGCGGGGGCAGCAGCATCTATGGAGCGAAGGAAATAGGCAACGTTTCGGGCCAAAACCCTTCTTCAGACTGATGGGGAGTGGGGGGGGAGAAGAAAGGAAAAAGGAGGAGGAGGAGCCCGAGGGCTAAGGGAGAGATAGGAAGGGGAGGAGACAGCAAGGGCTAACAAAATTGGAAGAATTCAATGTTCATGTCCCCACGATGAAGACTCCCCAAGCGGAATATGAGGTGCTGTTCCTCCAATTTCCGGTGCTGCTCGCTCTGGCCATGGAGGAGACCCAGGACAGAGAGGTCGGATATGGAATGTGAGGGGGAGTTGAAGTGCTGAGCCACCGGGAGGTCAGGTTGGTTAATGCGGACCGAGCGGAGGTGTTCGGCGAAACGATCGCCAAGCCTCCGCTTGGTCTCACCGATGTAGATCAACTGACATCTAGAGCAGCGGATACAATAGATGAGGTTGGAGGAGATGCAGGTGAACCTCTGTCGCACCTGGAACGACTGCTTGGATCCTTGAATGGAGTCGAGGGGGGAGGTAAAGCGACAAATGTAGCATCTCTTGCGGTTGCAAGGGAAAGTGCCCGGGGAGGGGGTGGTACGAGAGGGAAGGGAAGATTTGACAAGGGAGTTATGGAGGGAGCGGTCTTTGTGGAAAGCAGAGATGGGGCGAGTGGAGGGGTCACGTTGGAGGTGGCGAAACTGACAGAGGATTACTTGTTGTACGTGACGGTTATGGGCACACGCATGGGCCCCAGCTACGCCTGCCTCTTTGTCGAGAATGTCGAACAATGCTTGTTCAAGACGTACCAGGGCGCCATCCCCGACCTCTACCTCCGCTACATCGACGACTGTTTGGTGCCACCTCCTGCACCCATACATAACTGACTGATTTCATCCGCTTCACCACTAACTTCCATCCGGCACTCAAATACACCCGGACCATCTCCGATACTTCCCTACCATTCCTTGACCCACACTATCTCCATCACAGGTGTTAGACTTCTGACCGACATCCACTATAAACCCACTGACTCCCATGGCTATCTGGACTACACTTCTTCCCACCCTGATTCCTGTAAGGACTCCATCCCCTACTCCCAATTCCTCCGTCTATGCCGTTTCTGCTCCCAGGATGAGGCGTTCCACACGAGGGCATCTGAAATGTCCTCATTCTTCAGGGAACGGGGGTTCCCCTCCCCCACCATAGATGAGGCTCGCACCAGGGTCTATTCCATACCCCGCAACACTGCTCTCTCTCCCCATCCCCCCACTCGCAACAAGGGCAGAGTACCCTTGGTCCTCACCTTTCACCCCACTAGCCGTCACATACAACAAGTAATCCTCCGTCAGTTTCACCACTTCCAATGTGACCCCACCACTCACCACATATTCCCATCTCCCCCCCATGTCTGCTTTCCGCAAAGACCGCTCCCTCCGTAACTCCCTTGTCAATTCTTCCCTCCCCTCCCGTACCATCCTCTCCCCGGGCACTTTCCCTTGCAACCGCAAGAGATGCTACACTTGTCGCTTTACCCCCTCCCATTCCGAATCCGACCTCCCTGTCCTGGGCCTCCTCCATGGCCAGAGTGAGCACCACCAGAAATTGGAGGAGCAGCACCTCATATTCCGCTTGGGCAGTCTGCACCCTAGCGGCATAAACATTGAATTCTCCAATTTCCAGTAGCCCTTGCTGTCTCCTCCCCTTCTCAGCTCTTCCTCAGCCCTCGGGCTCTTCCTCTGCCTTTTTCCTTTCTTCTCCCCGCCCAGCCCCCCTCCCCCTACATCAGTCTGAAGAAGGGTTTTGGCCTGAAACGTTGCCCATTTCCTTCACTCCATAGATGCTGCTGCACCCGCTGAGTTTCTCCAGCATTTTTGTCTACCTTTGATTTTCCAGCATCTGCATTTCCTTCTTAAACAGAAAGACAGAACCTTTCATCCTGGGTACAAGTGTCAAGGACTAGAGGGCATAGCTTAAAGGTGAAAGGGAAACTGTTTGAGCTTATGTTTTTTACACAGAGTGTGATGGGTGTCTGGAACACATTGCCAATTCATGTTCATAAGTCATTGGAGTGAAATTAGGCCAATTGGCCAATCAAGTTTACTCCGCCATTCAATTATAGGTGATCTATCATTCCCTCTGAACCTCATTCTCCTGCCTTCTCTCCATACCCTTTAACACCTGTACAAGTCAATAATCTGTCAATCTCCGCTTTAAAAATACCCAATGACTTGGTGGTGGAGGCAGGCACAATAGTGACATTTAAGAGCTGTTTAGATAGGCACATGGATATGGAAAGAATGGAGTCATGTGCAGGCAAAGGAGACTAGTTTAACCTGGCATCATATTCAGCACGGACATTGTGAACTGCTGCACCCATTCATCCTGCTCTGCTGGAGATATTAAACCACTTTCAGCATTAATTTTTTATACATGGCACAATCCTTCTGCTTCCACTGCCCTTGGCAATCTTCAGTCACACCTTGTTGATGCATGAACCCTGCAGCAGGAAAGGCATTGACCCTGCAATCATTGTCTCAGCATCTTGTTCAGGGAGACATCAATAAATGTGGCACAGCCTTTTTGAATTCCTGAACTTCATCCGATCCATTCAGACTTCAGACTTTATACTTTACACTTTAGAGTTTTAGCTTTAAAACAGGCCCTTTGGCTCACGGAGTCCGTGCCGACCAGCGACCACCCCATACACTTGCACTATCCCACACCCTCGGGAGAATTTACAATTTTTACCGAAGCCAATTAGCCTACAAACCTGCGCCTTTGGAATGTGGATGGAAACAGGAGCACCACAGGGAGAACGTATAAACTTCATACATACAGCACCCGTAGCTAGGATTGAACCCAGGTCGCTGGTGCTGTAAGACAGTAACTCTACCACTGCACCACCGCGCTGCCCCCTATGGTATTGTATCTGCTGTTGTGTTTCCTAACCCAAATTCTGTCCAAATCCTGGAACATTTGGGGTGTGTTTTTACACAAGCTTGTGTTCAAATCAGGCCCATCAGTGTTTAACATGTCCGGTTTTATTAGTTGGTTGTTAAGTCTGGATACAAAATGGCATCGCACCAGTTTGATTAGAAAATGCTAATTGCAGTTACCCTCTGGGTTGGCCACCTCATTGCTTAACCTTCAATCCCATCTATCCCATCATGCTACTCCAGCACACTGAGAAACTAAAATCTATTTATGCAATGTGTTTCTACTCCTGTGATCCATAATCAACCTTTTTTACACTTACATTGAAGCTACACTTAAAACTACGGTACTTTAGCTTATTATTGTTGCTTGTACGTGGGAAACCTGTGACAGTTTGTGAATTGCAATGCCAATTGCTTGGCGCATTTGAGTGGTTTCCACATTAAATATTGATTAACAGTCCATTCCTGTTTCCTATACAAATCTATATAGTGATCTTAACATATTTTATTTTACTGTGCATATCATTTTAATTCAGCATGAAGCTAACCAGATAAAGATAGGTAAAGCACAATAGAAAGAGAAAAGTGAGTTTAAGTGGCATTAATTACAGACTTTTCAATACCGGACCTTAATTGGAGTTGTTCTTGACATTACATTAAGGAAGCAATTTAAGTAATGTCCTTTGTGTGAGTAAATATTGAGTACAAAAATCCTGCTAATTGCTAAGTGCATTAAATCATGTTGGAGGCTTAATTTGAATGGGATGAAAACAGGAGATTGAGAGGAAGAAAGTACGATGATAACACATTGCCACCTGATGTCACGTCACCAGCTCAGATACCGAAATTCAGAAGACAGCATGGAAGTGGAATCTGCAAGAGGCTGTAGTTGGCCTCAGCCCAGGACAGCTGAAGAGGAGAGTGCATGTGCCAGCATGCCAGATGATATTGCAGTCAACTCCTGGGGGGAAGGACTATGCGGACATTGATGGGGCAGCTACAGTAGAAGGCTGACGGGTATGCCCAATGAAATACACATGTGCGTTTGGGAAACTTGACAGAAATATCATTTTGGCATAGAACTTTATACAGAGATTGCACCCAGTCTGTGTATAGATTGGCAACATCTCTCACACAGATGTAGACCCAGCCAGGGCGCGATGTTTGAAGGTTAATGTTGCAGCTTCCATTGCAAGACAAGTTGCAGCCACCTGCTTCAATCTATCTAAGATACGGAACAGTAGCTGATAATTTAAACCTAATGAGCAAAGGTACTTTATTTATGAAATAACATATATTGCGCAAAGCAGCATTTCTTACAGGGGTGTTTAGTTTAGTTTATTAGAGTCATAGAGTCATAGAGTGATACAGTGAGGAAACAGGCCCTCCGGCCCAACTTGCCCACACTGACCAACATGTCCCAGTTGCACTAGTCCCACCTGCCTGCATATCCCTCCAAACCTGTCCTATCCATGTACCTGTCTAACTGCTTCTTAAACATTGGGATAGTCCCAGCCTCAACTACCTCCTCTGGCAGCTTGTTCCGTAAGCAAAAAACACACTTTGTGTGAAAAAGTTACCCTTCAGATTCCTATTAAATCTTTCCCCTTCACCTTAAACCCATGACCTCTGGTCCTCAAATTCACCTACTCTGGGCAAGAGACTCTGTGCATCTATCTGATCTATTCCTCTCATGGTTTAATGCACCTCTGATCCCCCGGCCTCATACTCACTTCATCCTGACACCTCATCCTCTTGCGCACCAAGGAATAGAGTCCCAGCCTACTCAACCTCTGCCTATAGCACAGACACTCTGGTACTGGCAACATCCTCATAAATCTTCTCTGTACCCTTTCCAGCTTGACAACATCTTTCCTATAACATGGTGCCCAGAACTGAACATAATACTCTAAATGCATCTGCAACAACGTCGTATAGAACTGCATCATGACCTCCTCGTCTGTACCGAGGTACAGTGAAAAGCTTTTGTTGCATGCTGAGTAGCTTCTTGAAACTTTGACAGAGCTAGACATCACAATGAAACAAGGTATTAGTAACAATGAGAGCACAATTAAATTGTATGTTGCTCTTCTTCAGGTGGTGCTAATTCATGATTATACTATTACGTATCCGATGTCTTTGAGGATGCAATGGCACTGTTGTCTGCAGTCATGCAAGGTCAGCTTATAGTCATGAAAGATCAGTTTTGGGCACCGTGTTATAGTAAAGATGTTGTCAAGCTGGAAAGAGTGCAGAGAAGATTTACGAGGATGTTGCCAGGACACGATGGTTATAGGGAGAGGTTGTGTAGGCTGGGACTCTATTCCTTGGAACACAGGAGGATGAGGGGTGCTCTTATAAAGGTGTGTAAAATCATGATAGGAATAGATCGGGCAGACGCACAGTTTCTTGCCCAAAGTAGGGGAATCAAGAACCAGAGGACATAGGTTTAAGGTGAGGGGGATAAGATTTAATAGGAATCTGAGGGGTAATATTTTCATGCAAAGGGTGGTGGGCATATTAAACGAGCTGCTGGAGGAGGTAGTTGAGGCAGGTACTATAGCACCGTTTAAGAAAAATGTAGATATGTACATGGATAGTATATGGTTAGATGTATATATGTCAAACACAGGCAAGTGGGACAAATGTAGCTGGGATATGTTGGTGAGTGAGAGCAAGGTGGGCCGATGGGCCCGTTTCCACACCGTACGACTTTATGACTCGATCACACTGCACCCAGCATAATATGGAAGTAGAGTCCAAAAAACTTTTGCAGGCTATTACATAAGACTTTCAGCAGTTTACTGGGGAAACTGAGAGATGGATCCAAGGGCTGGGGCAGTAGTTTTAGGATTAGGATCATGACTTTTTGCTCTATTTTAGGAGGTTAACCAGTCCTAATCCTTTCACTACTTGTTGCTTCCTTTCACTACTTGTTGCTCCCTGTCATAATTTATTGCAGTCCACAATCAAACCATCTAAAGCAGTTATAGTTATCTCTAACGACGTGAGGATTTTCCGCCACTGAAAATCACCAGCTTTCCACCAGAGATCCCACCCTTGGATTATTATTGCAAAGGTGGAGCAGAATAGGCAGGACACAAAGAGGATGCACAGGGGACCATCTAGATTACTTCCAGCCTTCCTCTTCCTCCTGTTCCTTCGTCTCCAATTCATCAGCTGCTTTCCATATGGATAGTGACAAGGTCTCTACTTTAAAGATTGCATACAGGTCATCACAGGCTTTGGCATTACTTTGTTGAATGTTGCAGGAAGCCTCCAGAGCACAGCAATGATGGTGTTTCAATGGAGCAACAATTTCTGTAGATATACACAAAATGATGGAGTAATTCAGCGGGTCAGGCAGTGCTGGTGCCGGCTCTGATATGTTCTGAACCATTTCATATCTCTAGTTTCCCTCTCCCCTGACACTCAGACTGAAGAAGGGTCTCTTATTCCTTTGTCTCCAGGGATGCTGCCTGACCCACCAGCATTTTACTCCGGAACTTTGTGTCTATCTTCGGTGTGAACCGGCATCTGCAGTCCCTTTGTAAATAATTTGTGAATTGTATTTTGTGTGTCAGCATGGCTTTCAGTGGAAGCATGGCTTGTACATACCTGAAAGCTGTGCACTTAATTCACGTACTTCTTGTCCCTCAGTGGTCATCTATAGAATTTTTTAATGGTTTCTCCAAGATAACCTGACAGGTTTTGCCTCCCCCAGGAGATCACGAGGTTCTTGGGGTGGAGAGGGGTGATAGCGGTATAAAGGGGAGGGTAGTGTCTTGTGTTCTGTGTCTTGTGTCTACTGTTTGTGGGTAAGTGTGTCTGTTTAGTGTTCAGCCATGAGCGAATGGCAGTGCGGGCTCGACGGACCTGGTGGTCTACTCTCGCACCTACTTTCTATGTTTCTATGTTTCTATGTACCAGAGTCATCATAACCACAGCCATGATGCAGGGCCTGATCCACTGCTAATGAACACACACCAACTACATACAGTTCCACCACCGATTTTCTGGCAACTGGTGGTCGGTCCTTAAATCTGGCCAAAATCACAAGAATGCACTTGAAACCCCCCCGCACCCCAGATGTCCACTTGAAAATGTGGCAGCTAGGCCAAGGGAGGTGGCCGACCTCAAACTCATTGGTACTTCTGCAATGATAGGCGGGTCGAATTTGCCCCCTGCGGTCAGAGCTCTGGAACTCCGCCCCGGCCGGAGCTGGTAAATCCGTTCCCATAGTTGTTTTCCGAGGCTGACTTTGCGGGCCGGTCTCTTGGCCCCACGGTGGCCTAAGCAGACTCTTCTGGTACCGTTGGACTCCTCTTGGTGGCCATGAACTCCATTGGTCAGGCAAAACAAATAATCCAGAAAGGCTCTGGAACCAAGAGTGTCAGAAATTCGGTGGTGGACCCGTACGAAAAGGACCCTTAATGTCAGGTTGACCTTCAATTCCTGTGGAGAATATCTGTGTAGTTGCTGCCTGTAATTTGGAGAATCTACATTTGTGGTGAAGCCATGCATTTTTCTGCCTCATGCTTACTGGTAAGAGAGTATGATAGAAAAACATTTAAGTAAATCCACAAGTTTTTTAAAGGAATAATATATTCAGCTGGTTAAAGGAAACAGGTGGATATACCATACTTAGATTCACGTATACATTTGATCAGGGGCATCTTCGAAAGACAGCACATCAAATAAATGTTTGTGGTGCAGCAGAGGCCATATTGTCATGGATAGGACATTGGCTGGCCAACAGGAAACAGTAGACATACACTCCACACATGCTAACAATATGGCCCAGATAAAACACAGAACATGCATGCACTACAGATGTGATTTTGGATCCCAGAGGACACTCTTACCTGTTATACACAAAGACACTCATACCGGCTTACAATTTTTGAATTATGTTTTTTTTTACAAGGTGGACATTCGCTTAAAAATATTTGGCTGGAGTACGTCCTTGTGGTTTGACAGATCGTACATTAGAGACATTCTCTGCCTTTAACTCTCAATCCATCGGTAACTAATTCTGAAACCTTTGCTCTGTGCAATTTAGCCGAGGAAACCCATGAATGATCAAGGTCAGGGGCTGCATCTATTTTAAAAAAAACACACACTTGATTGATTTTGATAAATGTTGCCTCTTTACAATTCACTGCACTATCCCCTTTTCCTCGCTGGTAAGATTGCACTGCGGGACTTGTTACTACAATAATCTTTACCCAGAGCACTCTTTGGAATTGTTGATGCTCTTCACAGGTCAGAGAAGGTTCCTTCAGCTTTATATACCTTTGGGGCAACTGTATTTTTCACACCATTAAAATAATTTTGTAGTGCTTACTGCAGCATTCTTAACTTGATTGTCGAGCTTTGGTTTCTGTCCCTCAAGTCATGATTTGATAACACATCTATCATATTCTTCTGAAAGTATTCTAAATCATTAAACAATCAATTTTACAATGGTTCACTTAAATTTGGCTTAACATAGAAACATAGAAACATAGAAAAAAGGTGCAGGAGTAGGCCATTTGGCCCTTCGAGCCTGCACCGCCAATCAATATGATCATGGCTGATCATCCAACTCACTATCCTGTACCTGCCTTCTCTCCATACCCCCTGATCCCTTTAGCCACAAGGGCCACATCTAACTCCCTCTTAAATATAGCCAATGAACTGGCCTCAACTACCTTCTGTGGCAGAGAATTCCACAGATTCACCACTCTCTGTGTGAAAAATGTATTTTCTCATCTCGGTCCTAAAAGACTTCCCCCTTATCCTTAAACTGTGACCCCGTGTTCTGGACTTCCCCAACATCGGGAACAATCTTCCTGCATCTAGCCTGTCCAACCCATTAAGAATTTTGTAAGTTTCTATAAGATCCTCCCTCAACCTTCTAAATTCTAGCGAGTACAAGCCAAATCTATCCAGTCTTTCTTCATATGAAAGTCCTGTCATCCCAGGAATCAGTCTGGTGAACCTTCTCTGTACTCCCTCTATGGCAAGAATGTATTTCCTCAGATTGGGAGACCAAAACTGTACACAATACTCCAGGTGTGGTCTCACCAAGGCCCTGTACAACTGCAGTAGAACCTCCCTGCTCCGATACGCAAATCATTGTGTTATGAATGCTAACATACCATTCGCTTTCTTCACTGCCTGCTGCACCTGCATGCCTACTTTCAATAACTGGTGTACCATGACACCCAGGTCTCGTTGCATCTCCCCTTTTCCTAATCGGCCACCATTCAGATAATAGTCTACTTTCCTGTTCTTGCCACCAAAGTGGATAACCTCACATTTATCCACATTATACTGCATCTGCCATGCATTTGCCCACTCACCCAACCTATCCAAATCACCTTGCAGCCTCCTAGCATCCTCCTCACAGCTAAAACTGCCCCCCAGCTTCGTGTTCTCCGCAAACTTGGAGATGTTACATTCAATTCCCTCGTCCAAATCATTAATTTATATTGTAAATAGCTGGGGTCCCAGCACTGAGCCTTGCGGTACCCCACTAGTCACTGCCAGCCATTCTGAAAAGGTCCTGTTTACTCCTGCTCTTTGCTTCCTGTCTGCCAGCCAGTTCTCTATCCACATCAATACTGAACCCCCTATACTGTGTGCTTTAAGATTGCATACTAATCTCTTTTGTTGGACCTTGTCAAAAGCCTTCTGAAAGTCCAGATATAACACATCCACCGGTTTTCCCTTATCCACTCTACTAGTTACATCCTCGAAAAATTCTGTAAGATTCGTCAGACATGATTTACCTTTCATAAATCCATGCTGACTTTGTCCAATGATTTCACCACTTTCCAAATGTGCTGCTATCCCATCTTTAATAACTGACTCTAGCAGTTTCCCCACTACCGATGTTAGACTAACTGTCTGTAATTCCCCGTTTTCTCTCTCCCTCCCTTTTTAAAAAAGTGTGGTTACATTAGCTACCCTCCAATCCTCAGGAACTACTCCAAAATCTAAAGAGTTTTGAAAAATTATCAATAATGCATCCACTATTTCTGGGGCTACTTCCTTAAGTACTCTGGGATGCAGCTTATCTGGCCCTGGGGATTTATCGGCCTTTAATGCATTCAATTTACCTAACACCACTTCCCGGCTAACCTGGATTTTACTCAGTTCCTCCATCTCATTTGACCCCCGGTCCCCTGATATTTCCGGCAGATTATTTATGTCTTCCTTAGTGAAGGCAGAACCAAAGTAGTTATTCAATTGGTCTGCCATGTCCTTGTTCCCCATGATCAATTCTCCTGTTTCTGACTGCAAGGGACCTACATTTGCTTTAACTAATCTTTTTATCTTCTCGTTTCTATAAAAACTTTTAGTTTTCTTTCATAATTTATTTTCCCTTTCCTAATTAAGCCCTTTGTCCTCCTCTGCTGGACTCCCAGTCCTCTGGTAGGCTGCTTTTTCTGGCAAATTTGTATGCTTCATCTTTTGTTTTGATACAATCCCTGATTTCCCTTGTTATCCACGGATGCATTACCTTCCCTGGTTTATTCTTTTGCCAAACAGGGATGAACAATTTTGTAGTTCATCCATGCAGTCTTTAAATGCCTTCCATTGCATATCCACCGTCAACCCTTTATGAATCAATTGCCAGTCTATCTTGGCCAATTCACATCTCATACCCTCAAAGTTACCTTTCTTTAAGTTCAGAACCCTTGTTTCTGAATTAACTATGTCACTCTCCATCCTAATGAAGAACTCAACCATATTATGGTCACTCTTGCCCAAGGGGCCACACACAACAAGACTGCTGACTAACCCTTCCTCATTACTCCATACCCAGTCTAGAACAGCCTGCTCTCTCGTTGGTTACTCTACATGTTGGTTTAGAAAACTATCCCGCATACATTCCAAGAAATCATCTTCCTCAGCACCCCTGCCAATTTGATTCAGCCAATCTATATGTAAATTGAAGTCACCCATTATAACTATTTTACCTTTGTTGCACGCATTTCGAATTTCCTATTTGATGCGATCCGCAACTCCGCTACTACTGTTAGGTGGCCTGTACACAACTCCCACTAGCGTTTTCTGCCCCTTAGTGTTTCGCAGCTCTACCCATATCGATTCCACATCCTCCAAGCTAATGTTCTTCCTTTCTATTGCGTTAATCTCCTCTCTAACCAACAACGCTACCCCACCTCCTTTTCCTTTCTGTCTATCCCTCCTGAATATTGATTATCCCTGTATGTTCAGCTCCCAGCCTTGGTCACCCTGGAGCCATGTCTCCATGATCCCAACTATATCATATTCATTAACAACTATCTGCACGTTCAACTCATCCACCTTATTACGAATGCTCCTTGTACAGGTGCACAACCTTTTATCCGGAGTTCCGGAAACCGAAAAGCTCCGAAAACCGGACATCTTTTCCAGGATGTCGTCTGCCCACCAAAGCTCGCGTTTGGCGCCAAACTTGACCCGAAACGACCCACGGTCAACCCAGGTCTGTACTACTGTAGCGGCTGCCTCCTCCCCGGAGACCGGGGAGACACTTAAACATCTGTAAATCATTGCTTAAATGTTAGTCAGTTAGTTTGGAGGGCTTTTATGTGAAGGGGGGGGGGGGATGAAGGGGGAAACTTTAATTCTTAGTCCCCTACCTGGTCGGAGGTGGGGAGCGGGCAATGCCTTACTGGGTCGCCGTGCAGTAAGCTCCGGAGCGCTGTGGCCGCCGACTCCCAACATCGCGGAGCTGTGGCTGCGGGCGTCCGGCCGCGGGCGGCGCCGGTTGTAGCTCCGACCCCGGTAACTCTACCCCTGGCTGCGCGGCGCTCCAAATCCAGCGTGGCCCGCGGTTGGACGCCCGCAGCCCCAGCCACGCGATGTTGTGTGTCGGCTGCCACAGCGCCCCGGAGCTTACCGCACTGCGACCCGGTAAGGCATTGCCCGCTCCCCGCTGGTATCCCAGTGCTGCGACGCCACCGACTCCCAACATCGCGGAGCTGGGGCTGCGGGCGTCCGGCCGCGGGCGGCGCTGGATTTGGAGCGCCGCGCAGCCGGGAGTAGAGTTGCCGGGGTCGGAGCTACAACCGGCGCCGCCCGCGGCCGGACGCCCGCAGCCCCAGCTCCGCGATGTTGGGAGTCGGATTTACATTGATTCACCGGTCTACGGGGAGGAGGCAGCCGCTCCATACTTTTCAAGCCGCCCGCGCTACCTACCTAATCTACGCCAAAAATCTTCCATTTGGAAATCCGAAAAATTCCGAAATCCGAGAAGTGTCTGGTCCCAAGGCTTTCGGATAAAAGGTTGTGCACCTGTATTGAGACACAAAGCCTTCAGGCTTGTTTTTACAACACTCTTACCCCTTATACAATTATGTTGAAAAGTGGCCCTTTTTGATTTTTGCCATGGATTTGTCTGCCTGCCACTTTTACTTTTCACCTTGCTACCTATTGCTTCTACCCTTATTTTACATCCCCCTGCCACATTAGTTTAAATCCTCCCCGACAGCACTAGGAAACACCCCCCCTGGCCATTGGCTCCATTCCAGCCCAGGTGTAGACCGTCCTGTTTGTACTGGTCCCACCTCCCCCAGAACTGGCTCCAATGCCCTAGAAATTTAAATCCCTCCCCCTTGCACCATTTTTCAAGTCACGTATTCATCTGCAATATCCTCCTATTTCTACTCTCACTAGCACATGGCACTGGTAGTAATCCAGAGATTATTACCTTTGAGGTCCTACTTTTAAATTTATCTCCTAGCTCCCTAAATTCGCTTTGTAGGACCTCATCCCATTATTTACCTATATCGTTGGTGCCAATGTGCACCACAACAACTGGCTGTGCACCCTCCCCCTCCAGAATGTTCTGCAACCGCTCAGTGACATCCTGACCTTGCACCAGGGAGGCAACATACCATCCTGGAGGTACACAAAATTGCTGGGGAAACTCAGCGGGTGCAGCAGCATCTATGGAGCGAAGGAAATAGGCGACGTTTCGGGCCGAAACCCTTCTTCAGACTTCTACCATCCTGGAGTCTCGTTTGCGGCTGCAGAAATGCCTATCTATTCCCCTTACAATTGAATCCCCTATTACTACAGCCTTTCCACTCTTTTTCCTCCCCTCCTGTGCCACAGAGCCACCTACGGTGCCATGAACTTTGCTGCTGCTGCCTTCCCCTGATGAGCCATCTCCCCCAACAGTATCCAAAATGGTATATCTGTTTAGGAGGGAGATGACCGCAGGGGACTCCTGCACTACCTGCCTACTGCTACGCTGGCTAATGGCCACCCGTTCCCTTTCTGTCCGCTTAACTTTTACCTGCGGTGTGGCCAACTCGCTGTACGTGCTATTCACGACTTTCTCAGCATCGTGGATGCTCCAGTATAAATCCAACCGCAGCTCCAACCATTCAATGCGGTCTGCCAGGAACTGCAGCTGGACACACTTCCTGCACACGTAGTCACCAGGGACACCGACAATATCCCTGATCTCCCACATGTGATCTCTCAATTTTTTCAAAAATTCTCAATTAATACAATAACAAGGCTATTCTGAAATTTAAATAAACGTTGCTCCTTTCTCAAGTGCCTAAGCTGAACCGGCGAAAGTAACATCAAATAACTGATTTGTTATATCAAGCACCACAGAAGAAGACAATTTGATCCATTGTATGTGTGCCAGTTCTTTATAATGAATGACTTATTAGCTTTTCACTACTGCCCTGGCAATTTTTACCTTTACACTTCAATGTTCATTGCTTTATTGAATCTTCCCATTGAATATATTTCTGTCATTGTTTTAAACTGTATGTTTACATATCTTTGAGTCAGTGCAGGTACCTCCCATTATAGCACATCAAAGCAAAGCAATGCAGATACTCAAAATATGAAATTATCAAGTCATGCGCAGTTGACAAGTTTATTGTCATGTGCACTAGTACATGTACAATGAAAGTCTTGCTTGAAGCATTATCACACGCTTATGAGACTCAGACTACACACAGAACATAATCATACATCAATTGTACAGCAATTATACAGGACATTGAAAAGCGAACAAGAGCATGCAAAAGCAAGATGTGTGCAAACACACAGTAGAAACGTTGATGGTGGTGAAAGACGTGGACCAGAGTGTTCTGTTGCTGCAGTATAATTGGAATAATGCTGGTTTGTTCAAGAACCTGATGGTTTTAGGAAAGAAGCTGTTCCTAAACCCCTTGGTGTGGGACTTCAGATTTCTCACAGTAGGAGTGAGAAGATGGCATTGCCCAGAGGGTGGGTGCCGTCTTCTTGGGGCAGCACCTCACGTAGATGCTTTCTATGGTGAGGAGGCCTGTGATGTACCAGCATAGGTGGAGACAGAACAAATGTTGGGTTGATGATATTTCATTGAGTTCTGATCCTGAATAATATTGCTTAAAGACCATATTCCATTCAGATTATTTTCAGAGAGTCATAGAATTACACAGATCAGGAATAGCCATTTGTCCAAGCGGACTATCGTACCTACTGGTACTTTGCGCTTATCCCACTAAGCCTTTGCGGTTCAAGTGTGCATCTAGATACCTCTTAAATACTGTGAGAGTATCTGGCTCCACTACACACTCTGGCAGTGCACTCCAGACTCCAACCACACTCTTCCCCAGATCATCTCTGAACCTTTTATTGTCTATCCTATGCTTGTATCTTCTATTTTTAGATACCTGTGCAATGGGGAAACATTTTCACCCTATCAATACCCTTCAAAACTTATGAAGGGTATTGATAGGAATAAGTCCATGGCGGTTAGAGAGGTGAACCAGTGTGTTCACCTCACCTCCTTCACCTGCCCCTCTCTGAGGAAAACTAACCCAGCTTATCCAGCCTCTCCTAATGACTGCAAATTTCACCCTGGGCAACATTTCTCAAGACTCAAAGGTGGTAGAACCGCTACCTCACAACACCAATGACCTGGGCTCGTTCCTGACCTGACATAGGGTGATGATTGTGTGGAGTTTACACACTATCCCTGTGGCCATATGGGTTTCTTCCAGGTGCTCCAGTTTCCTCCCATGTCCCAAAGACACACGCAGTATTGTAGGTACATTGGCCTTTGTAAAATTGCCAAAAATGTGTAGGAAGTAGGTGACAAAGTCGGATTACATAGAACGTGTTCAAGAACGGGTTGGCATAGACTCGATAGGTCATTATCTCTGTTCACACTCTCATAGGTCATCCGGGCTGCGGGTTTGCGGAGCGGAGAGGCGGCGTGCGGAGAGACGGCGTGCGTAGAGGCGGCAAGGCGGCAGTGAGGAGAGCGGGGCGCCGACTTTTTCATCTGGAGCCTAGGAGCGCCAAACCGGCGCGGCCTTGTCGGCTTCGGCAGCCACGGGCTCCAACCAAGAAGCGGCCGTTCCAGGTGGCCCAGCCGCCGAAAGGACTCTCCCGACGCCGGGGCAAGACCACCCGGTGAGAACGGCCAGGGACATCGGGCCTCCGTAGAGGCAACTGCGGTGGCCCCAATAGGCCTGACTTTGGGGTGAACATGGGGTGGGGACTGGACATTGTGCCTTCCTCCACAGTGCTATCCACTGTGGGGGGATGATTTTTTTTTTGTCTAACTGTAGTCTTGTAGGTCTGTGTCCAAGATGGCTGCCGTGAAGGGAGAGTGGACGCTGGCACAATTTGGTTGCCGCTGCTCTCTCTTCACACTGTGTTTTTGATTTTCTGTTTTTGGATTGAATTCTGTTTTTAATTTGTGTCATTGTGATGTCTTTAATTACTTGTTTTACTCCGATTATATGTTCTTATTCCGATTACTATGTAAGGTGTCCTTGAGATTTTGTATGAAAGGCGCCCATTAAATATAAAATTTATTATTATTATGCTGTATCTCTAAACTAAACTCTCAAGGATGTTGATGTCAGGACTTTGGGAATTTATGTCAAGGTATTATTCTTACTTTTTCAAATATCTTTATTTTCACTGTCCCCTTGATTCTCCAGTATTTCTGGAATCATTTCTTCCGTCTTTTGTGATTTAGGGCTCTTAGTGCTCCTGTCAACCTCAAAATTCTTTCAAATAGAACTTGGTAATCATTAAGTAGGGTCATCAAACTGGGTTTTGAACCAGCACCCTCCACCACCATTTTATAGTCTTATACAATGTGGCACCATTGTATTATGATTTTCACATCTTCATTCAGATCATGTTTATTTATCCTAAACTCAGCAGGCCAGACATCATCTCTGGCGAACATGAATAGATGACGATTCGGGTTTGGGACATTTCTTCAGACCTCCCCCCCCCCCGGCCCCCCAACAATTAGTCTATAGAAGGGTGCTAACCCAAAACATCACCTATCTATGTTCTCCAGAGATGCTGCCTGACATGCTGAGTTACTCCAGCACTTAGTGTTTTTATTTGGATTATGGCTCGGTTTCACAAGGGAAATGTTAAATGAGAGTTTGGTGAGAGGATTCTATTTTATACCAGCAAGAGTGCAATAAAGAAAGATTGCCCATAAAAAAGGTAATAAACAACAGAAGGTACGTTGATATATTGTTCATTGGGTGTATTTAACTAAAAAGAACATTCCTTTGAATTACTAGAGCCTGTTTTATTTTCCTCTCAGCCTCCATAATCTAGCTTTGAAAATGTTCATGAATTATTCTTTTTGTTAAAGTAAAGATCACATGATAATCAAAATATATTCCAAATGGCTAGACAGGAAACTTAGTGTATTGCGTAGAAAGCTTGAAGATTTGCACCTGTTCATTTCAATACAAAGTAAAATCTGGTCTAAATCATCATTGTATTCAATTTTTGCTTATTTCTTGACATGTAAATTAGATTAACATTGATGCCATCTGCCTTTTACTACTCTCGATGATTTTCTGAGCTGATGAACTAAAGTAAAAAGTGATTAACACAGAATAAATTGCGGTTAAGAGGCATAAACAATAATATCCACCTGCAGAAACTCTCCTTACCTTACATACAAGGGACCGCTACAGGTGCGCTGTGTTAAAAGATAGACACATCTGGATTGTAGGGTGTTTTATTGAACAATTAATTGGTGCCTCAATCCTGATACCGTAATCGTGCTTTGGTTCTTAATAGACTTAACAAATTAAAAAATAATTTTCAGTATGTTTTCTTAGCTGAAGTTTATTTTACATAATTACAAGTAGAATCACTAGACTTATTTAATTTGTGATGCCGATTATGTCATAGATGCTTTTTCCTGTTTAACATTTTGTATGGTTAATTATGTCAAATCTTTGCTTCAGAATTTGGGTGAAAAATTTAATAAACAGATTAAATTGCACGAGGCTGAGTGTGTATACCCAATGTTGCCAGCTCTAATATTACTAATGTCTCATCTGATAATGGAGATGAGCTGCTTGCATTTCTGCTGCTGTTTATTAGCTGTTCATTTATTCATGGGGGAAAGTAACTGGGAGGTGGATATTTGTTTCACAGCTCCAGTGGTTTAAGAGCAACAGGGCTTTAATTATAACATTGGTCAGCATTTGCACTCAGGTTTTTGATAATATTTTACAATCATTTGTCATGTTATTGATTCTTTAAGGGGGAGGATGCAGATCAGTTTCACTCATGTTATGAGTCATGCTTTGGTAGCTATGCCCCCTTGCTTTTACATTAATCCTCCCTGCCTGTTCCCTTTTAGAATTAGAGAGACATGCAAGTATGAAGTCATATTTGCGATGTTGTAAATAAAGTCTTTGGACCTTTATCATGGTGTAAAGCTTCAGTTATTTACAACAGCCGAAACACAGCAGTTTCCAAGCAGCCAGCGAAGGAGCAAGGGATTCACATGGAACACTGGTGTAGAGTGCTGCCATTGAAACCAATTGCCAGGAGGTGTGAGCCACTATTAGTCATATTAGTTACACATTCAAACATAGCCCTGCACAAATGCTTAAGAATCATCATACCTTAGAGCACACTGGATAATAAAGACCATAAGACATATCAGCATTATTAGACCATTCCGCCCAAGTCTGCCATTCGACCGTGACTGATCTATTTTTCCTTCTCAACCACATTCTCCTGTCTTCTTCCCATAATATTTGACACCCTTACTAATCAAAAGCCTATTAATCTCCAATTTAAAAATACCCAATGACTTGGCCTCCACAGTGTCTGTGGCAATGAATTCCACAAATTTACCATCCTCTGGCTAAATAAATTCCTCCTCATCTCCGTTCTAAAGGTATGTCCTTTTATTCTGAGGCTGTGAATACAGTCTTCGGGCTCTTGTGAATACAGTCTTCAGGCTCCAGCGAGTACGGTCTTCAGGCTCCTGTGTACAGGAGCCTGAAGACTGTAATGTCCAGGCTCAGGAACAGCTACCTCCCCACAGCAATCAGGCTATTTAACACAACGAATAAGCTCTGAACTGCAAAAGACTATATTATTATTTGTTATTTGCACTATATTTGTTATTTATTGAACTTTTACTTTTTTTCCCGTCATATACAATGTTTACATATTCACATATTCTGTTGTGCTGCAGCAAGTAAGAATTTCATTGGCCCGTCCGGGACATATGACAATAAACACTCTTGACGAACTCTGGTCCTGGACTCTCCCACTATGAGAAACATCCTCTCCACATCCACTCTATCCAGGCCTTTCATTGTCTGGTATGTTACAAGGAGATGAGCCCCCCCCCCCCCCCCCCCCACTTCCCCCTGCCAGTGAGTACAGGCCCTGAACCTTCAAACACTCCTCATATGCTAATCCAATTATCCCCAGAATCATTCTTGTAAACTTCTTCTGGACCATCTCCAATGCCAGCACATCTCTCCTGACAATATTACAAATGTGACATGAGCTGCACCTTATAAAGCGTTGAGAAGTCAGTTATTTTATGGAAAATCAGGAAGCCATAGTCCAGGGTTTTCACCTGCAGCTCGGCTTTAGTCACAGGGAAAATGATGAAACAGAGGAGGACAACTTATGCCTGTCTTCTACAGCAGCATGTCCAAACACTAATTCTGATGGTATCACCTTTGGCAGCCTGAAATTACCCTGGTTTGTAAACACTCCAACTTGCTGTGACTGAGGGAAATCATACATTCCCTATCATTGCATTCCTCTTGTTACAATAAATGAGGCATCACATTTGGATCTTCTCGGGTGAAAGATGCCCATTATTTACTTAAGATGGGAGTAACACGCTGAGACTTTCTTTAGTGGAAATACCTGCGCATCTCTGATGCTTTACTTGCTACTACCTCTCCTCGTTTTCTCAAAGGCTGTGTGAGAAACACAGTACAGAATACATGTTTTTGCCAAAATAAATGACAAGGGCCTGTCCCACTGAGGCGACTTTTTAGGAAGTGCAGGAGACTGCGCTCGCTTCATTATCACCACATGGTCGCCACATGCTCACTGGTGTCTCTGGTGAGTGTCCTTCATGGTTGTGAGGAGTTCACACATTCTGGGAACTAGTCGCAGTCTAAGTATGGTCGCTGCAAATTTTTCAACATGTTGAACATTTTTCTGCGACCAAAAATTGGTTGCCATGGAGAAAATCGATAATCCTGTAGTCGTAGGTGCAGTTGCAGTGGGGTCACCATGTAGTTATGGGTAGTCGAGGTAGTCGTGGTTAGTTTTAGTTAATTGCCTTTGCTGACCGGGCATTTTCATTAGCTCATTGGGGAAAAAAAATGTAAGCACGAGTTTTCAGAACCAAAGATAACTGACCGGTAATGTTAAATGCCCGCCAAACTTCACAGCTGTGTATCTCTGGCTTATTAAAAGTTGTCTAGCTTCTTAAAAATTTCTCCACTCCTTCTACCCCCTTCTCCCACCCCCCATTCTCCCCCCCCCCCCCTTCTCCCCTCCCCCCTCCACCAATCTTTTAAAGGACTTACCGTACACTGCGCTAGCCGTCTTAACCTTCCTGTTCGTTAAGGTGTGTGTCTGTAACACCTTGGCTTATGATATGAATCTGCTCTTGTCTCATGCCAATTCTGAGGTGAAGTTCACTTTATCAACTGATGGGGCTTACTTACACATCACAATTGTATGAAGAAGAGTCTCGACCCAAAACGTCACCCATTCCTTCTATCCAGAGATACTGCCTGTCCCGCTGAGTTACTCCAGCATTTTGTGTCTATCTTCAATGCAAACCAGCATCTGCAGTTCCGTCCTACAAAATAGTATCCCTCAGTTACTTCACTAGCTAGTCAGGATGACGAAAAGTTAGTTGAACTATCATAACGATTGTTGAACCTCAGGCAAATGTCGAGACAAAGTTGTCTTGAGCTCATCCGACGCATTCATTAAAATGAGATATCACACAATCAATTTTCCATTTCTTTACAATTGCTGCTGCATATAACTGCAGCATGTTAAGCTATTCATTTAGCTCTGACAAGTCACCCAGGTACCCATTGTTAACATTATTCCAAATGTTCTTAATTTAATTAGGTGTTTAAATTAAATACGACAAAGTGTTTGACTTATCCCCTAACATTATAACAATGAACTACAGAATATCTCTATTATTATTACTCAAGTAAACCAGTCAAGTACAACATTTTTTTAAAGTACTCAAATGGAAATGTTTTCAGAGATGTGTTATATAAATTTTGAATTAACTTGAAGTCCTAATATCAGAATTTGTTCAGTTCAGTTCATTCTATTTATATGAAATAATCATACAATCAATGTAATTATTCTTTCAAAGGCATCTCCTCCTAATTTATCCCGTGCATTATTTTTCTTCGAGGTGAACATTTCTCTGTTCACTCTTCCATTTATTTGTATCCTTTTCCTAGTATTGCTCACCATTGATCAACATTGCAAGAACTGCTTTGTCTGGCCTTTCCTTGCAATGAGTCAACCCAAATGGACACTGCATGGATGGTGTGGGAAAGTTATGTCCTCTTATTTATTTGGAACATTCTTCAAAATGTGCCTGTCATGTTTTGCCAGATAATGCTTTGCACTATACTGAATAACCTGATCTGAGGTAATACTTGGTTTGAACAAATAAAATTAGTTTCTTAAAGGTTCGTTGTGGTGGGGAATTGGTAAAATCCCTAGATAGGACAATGGTCAGTAATGCAAGCAAATCCGTTAAATACTGTGTTTAAAAAGACTGGGAATCCCCAACTAATTTCACAGTTCTCAGAATTCGCTTCGAAGAGGCACTCTACAAACTCTCTTTCTTGGGGTCCTTAACCAACCTGATTTTCCCAGTTTACCTGCAAATTGAAATCCCCCATCACCACAGTGGCATTACCTTTGTTACATACCAGTTTTAACTCCTGCTGCAACTTACACCCTACATCCGGGCTACTATTTGTAGATAACACCAATTAGTGTCTTCTTGCCTTTACAATTCCTCAACTCAATCCACAGTGACTCTATCTCATCAGTCCCTATGTCTTCCCTCACAAGGGACTGAATTCCATCCCTCACCAGCTGAGCTACCCCCCCTCCTCTGCCCACTGCCTGTCCTTTCTATAGGATGTATAACCCTGAATATTAAGTTCCCAGGCCCGATCCTCCTGCAGCCACGTCAGTAATCTCCATAATGTCATATCTACCAACCTCTAACTGAGCCTCAAGCTCATCTACTTTACTTCTTATACTTCGTGCATTCATATACAATACTTTTAATTCCTTACGCATCTCACCTTTCACATCGATCCCTATTACACTTGGCCATACTCTCCTATCCCTTTGTGAGCTTTCTTTCCCGTTAATTCTGGGGTCATTAATTATCCCTTTACTCTCTTTCCCTTTAACTCCCGTCCTTGACTATCCCATTTGACACCCCTCCCCCTTATTTAGTTTAAAACCACCCGTGTAGCAGTGGCGTGCAGTGGGTGGAGGTGGGTGGGTGTTGGGTGGAGGTCGATACCTTTGTATGGAGTGTTGATAAACAAAGTTTCATTTACCAATGAAGGCATTTTCAGAACAGCTTGGAGTTTGCAACAATTGGAAACTATTCTAAACTGTTGATGTGCATCTGGTTACAAAGAAAGATGTTTCTCTATTTCATGGCAACAAAATGGTAGAACCATTAGAGTCTCTGCCTCATGGCACCAAAGACGTGGATTCAATCCGGACCTTATTGCTGTTTGCTGTTTGTGTGGTGTTTGCATGTTATCCCAATGAATGCATGGATTTCCTCCCGCATTCCAATGGAGTCCAGGTTGGTGAGTTATCTGGTTACTGTAACTTGTCCCCAATGTGATGGAAAATTTGAGGGGAATGGATGAGAATGTGGTAGAATGAAAAGTTGTGATTAATGTAGGATTAGACAATTTTTTGATTGATATTGGTGCAGACTAAATCGGCTGAAATAACCATTTCCGTGTGGTGTCTCTTACCATAACCCCACAACTAAAATCACTTTATGCAAAGAGAGTTCTGCATATTTATTCCCCCAGTCAGAGTAATTTTCAACTTGATCAGTGGCCTGGTTGCCAATCACATACACTCTGCGGAATCTGCCCAGTACATGTTGTACTGAAATCAATAGATTGACATTGAGTAGGTTCTTACATTGTTACCAGCTACATAATGTTCTGTGTGGATAACGTTGTCCCTGAGGAGGCTGTACATTGTTTTCCCAACAACAAGCCCTGGGTCACCAGTGACATAAAGGCCCTTCTCAACCAGAAGAAGAGGGTCTTCAGGAATGGTGACAGGGAGTTAGTGAAACGGGTGCAGAAAGACATGAAGGTGAGACAGAGACAGGGCAAGGACGACTACAGGAGGAAGCTGGAGCTGAAAATTCAGCAGAACTTCATGAGGGATGTGTGGAGTGGTTTGAAGAGCATTACAGGCTGCAAGAAGACCGGTAGCCCAGTGAGGGAAAGCAATCAGGACTGGGCCAAAAAGCTAAACATGTTTTTTAATAGATTTGATGGTGGGGCCTCTGCCCAGCCTACCCCTTGCTTCCTGAAAGATTCTCCTCCTCAATCCCCCTGGTCCATTTCCTCTGCCCTAGTCAACAACTTTGTTGAGTGGTATGGGCTGGATCACCTGCAGCACAACACCGACAAGACTAAAGAGTTAGTGGTGGACTTTAGGCAGAGAGGAACACCCCTGTCCCTGTCTCCATCAATGGTGTGGATGTGCAGTTTACCAGGGAGCGCAAATACCTTGGAGTTTACCTGGACAGTAAACTAGATTGGTCCAGGAACACTGAGGCCCTGTACATGAAAGGGGCAGAGGCGACTGTACTTTTTGAGAAGGCTCCGGTCCTTCAATGTCTTCAGTAAGATGCTGCAGATGTTCTACCAATCGGTGGTAGCTAGTGCCATCTGCTATGCTGCTGCTGTGTGCTGGCGAACCAGGGTGAAGGTTGGATTCCAACAGAATCAACAAACTCATTAGGAAGGCTGGCTCCATCCTGGGGGCGGAGTTAGATTTGTGGGAGGTGGTCTTGGAGGGGAGGATGCTCCTCAAATTGCAGAGCATCTTGGGCAATACAGCTCACCCCCTCCATGACACACTGGTCAACCTAAGGAGTACCTTCAGCAACAGACTGGTTCCACCACGATGCAGTACAGAATGCCAAAGGAGTTCCTCCTTCCCTGTGGCTATCAAACTGTACATCTCCTCTACCTCCCCACTCCATCTTCCCCCGCAATCTTTGCACATCGCCAATCCTTTCCACTTGTTACTTTCATTTCATGGTTTATGTAATTTGTGTTTTATGACTGTTGGCAGACCAAATTTCCCTACTGCGATAAATAAAGTTCTATCGTAAAACCAGTAAATTCTGTTGGGTTATTGCACAGGTAACGAAGGCAAAACTTACCAAAAATATCACATATTCTTGCTTGCCTCTATGTTTACTTCGGTCTGCTACCTTGAAACCTGTTATATGGTAAGATGAGTGTGTTGTATTCTAAAGTTCATTTCACTGTGACTAAAGAATATAGAATACATTTTAGAGGTTGCATACAACATGTTGTAACAACACTGAAGCATACTTCATTCTACCAACCAAGTACTGTAACTTTTTTTTTGCAAAGAAATACACTTAAAATTTGTCAAAGTGTGTTTTTTAAGAGGCACACCATCATTTCCTTGGTGGTTCATTAAAGTAAAGCTGCATGAAAACAGCCCGCAGATTTCACTGACATCTTCTTTGAGTTTGCCTGCTCTCTCAAACACAATTGAAAAGGGTTGGAGTTGATGGAGAGAGATAGGCAAGACAACTCACTCCTATTCTGTTGGGACGACAGATGGCACAATGGGCTAAGTGTTCGGCTGGCAACCGGAAGGTAGCCGGTTCGAATCCCGCTTGGAGTGCATACTGTCGTTGTGTCCTTGGGCAAGACACTTCACCCACCTTTGCCTGTGTGTGAATGTGTGTGAATGTGTGTGAGTGATTGGTGGTGGTCGGAGGGGCCGTAGGCGCAGAATGGCAGCCACGCTTCCGTCAGTCTGCCCCAGGGCAGCTGTGGCTACAGAAGTAGCTTACCACCACCGAGTGTGACTGAGGAGTGAATGAATAATGCGATGTAAAGCGCCTTGAGTATTAGAAAGGCGCTATATAAATCCCATCCATTATTATTATTATTATTCTTCACTGGACTTCCAAGGAAACCGCCGACATCAAAATGTGTAGGAAGGAACTGGAGATGTTGGTTTAAACTGAAGATAGACACAAAAAACTGGAATAACTGTGGGGGTCAGAGAGTCTGAAGATGGGTCTCGACACAAAACGTAACCTATTCCTTTTCTCCAGAAATGCTGTCTGACCGGCTGAGTTAATCCAGCATTTTGTGTCTAACTCTGACATCAAAACCTTCATTCTACCATTCTGTTGATATTCCAACCCCAAATATACCTATTTATAAAATAATTGATTTTATTTTATTTTAATCACATTTCTGATTCAGTTCAAATCAAATGAACACACTGTCATTAATACACATTAACTAGTTATTAGTTTGTTTACAATGTCTGCCAACATCATGGCTGTCTATCTTCCATCAATCATTTGATGAAGGAGAGATGTGAGGATGTAGGTATAATTTATGCAATCACATTCTTAAGATTGCTGCAAGCAGGTACTTGTCTCTTTGAAATTTGAAAAGGAAGATTCAAAGTTTATGAGTGTACTGCAATCAATTAGATGCAATGAATGTTTTCCCATGGGAAGAATGAAAGCCTGGATATTTACAACACCGTGATTGACAAGTGTCTGTGATGGGAAGGAAGCCCAGAAATGTAATTACATAGAATTGGCTGAATTCATTTCAGAAATAATTTTCCACCAAGGAGTGGAAACTAACAGAATTGCAAAAATGTTAGCTCAGAAGGAGGTCTCTTGTCCTTCTCTGGTGTTCATCTAGGCTCCCTCTACTGATTGTGCAGGAAGGAACTGCAGACGCTGGTTTGCACTGAAGATAAAC
This sequence comes from Amblyraja radiata, assembly GCF_010909765.2. Classification (NCBI taxonomy): domain Eukaryota; kingdom Metazoa; phylum Chordata; class Chondrichthyes; order Rajiformes; family Rajidae; genus Amblyraja; species Amblyraja radiata. The sequence goes on along the minus strand of NC_045956.1, from coordinate 43,554,750 downwards.
ACAAAATGCTGGAGTAACTCTGCGAGTCAGGCAGCATCTCTGGAGAAAAGGAACAGGTAATGTTTCAGGTCAAGACTCTTCTTCAGATTGACAGTCAGGGGGGAGGGAAGCTGGAGATATACAAAGGTACAAAGAACGTCTGAAGAACGGTTTCGGCCCAAAACGTTGCCTATTTCCTTTGTTCCATAGATGCTGCTGCACCCGCTGAGTTTCTCCAGTTCCTTCTTAAATACCTTTTCATGCCTCTAGTTCCCCTTTCCCCTGACTCTCAGTCTGAAGAAGGGTCTCAACCTGAAACGTCACCTATTAGTTTTCTCCCGAGATGCTGCCTGATCCGCTGAGTTACGCCAACATTTTGTGTCTATCGCCTCTACTGATTTTTGCCTTTTTGCAATATCTATATAATCCAGAGAAAATAAACTGTAACAATGTAATAATGACAAGAATGAAAAACTAACCAAGATATAACAGAAATAGGAAATAGATATTTCTAACTTAATACCAAGAAACTTAATACACCGAATAATAGGCTTAATCATTCACCAATTGGCCTGGGGGCCTGTGCTAGACTAGAGGCCTGTGACAAGTGGTGTGCTTCAGAGTACAGTGCTGGGCCCATTGCTATTTGTCATCTGTATCCATGATTTGGATGAGAAGGTACAAGGCATGATTAGTAAGTTTCCAGATGATACATAAGTGGGTTGTATTGTAGATAGTGAAATGGTTGCCAAACATTGCAGCAGGATCTTGTTTGATTGGCCAGGGCGGCTGAGGAATGGAATGTAATCAGACAAATGTGAAGTGTTGCTTTTTGGGAAGTCTAACCAGGGCAGGGTCTACACAGTGTATAGCGGGGCTCTGGGGAGTGTTCCAGAGCAGAGGGATCTAGGAGTGCAGGAACATAGATCCTTGAAAGTGATATCAGAGGTACTGCAGAAAAGGTGGTCAAGAAGGATATTGGCACATTGCCCTTCATTAGTCAGAGTATTGAGTATAAAAGTTGACATGTCATGTTACAGATGTAGAAAACATTGAAGAGATGAAATTTAGAGTTCAGTTTTGGTTACCCTATTATAGAAAATATGTTGTTAAACTGGAAAGGGTGCAAACAAAGATTTACAAGGATGTTGCCAGGACTCGAGGGCCTGAGCTGTAGGATGAGCAGGCTAGTGCTTTATTCCTTGGAGCACAGGAGAATGAGGGGTGATCTTATAGAGGTGTATCATGAGAGGAATAGCTTGGGTAAATGCACAGAGTCTTTTACCCAATGTAAGAAAATCATGAAACAGAGGACATACTGTAGATAAGTTAAGGTGAGGGGAAAAGAATTAAAAGCAACCTGAGGGGCAACATTTTTTCATAAAGGGTGTAGGTATATGGGACTAGCTGCCAGAGGAGGTAGTTGAGGAGTTAGTTGGCTATCTCCTGCACCCATGCAGAAGTCACTGACTTCATCCATTTCACCACCAATTTCCATCCGGCACTCAAATTCACCTGGACCATTTCCAAAATCTCCCTAGTGTTCCTTGATCTCACCATCTCCATCGCAGGTAACAGACTACTGACCGACATCTACTACAAACCCAATGACTCCCACAGCTACCTTGACTGAACATCTTCCCACCCTGCTCCCTGTAAGGACGCTATCTCCTACTGCCAATTTCTCCGTCTACGCTGCATCTGCAACCAAGATGAGCTGTTCCAGACCAGGGCATCGGAGATGTCCTTATTCTTCAGGAAACGTGGGTTCCTCTCTTCTATTATAGATGAGGCTCTCACCGGGGTCTCCTCGATATCCCGCAGCTCTGCTCTCATTCCCCATCCCCCTACTCGTAACAAGGACAGAGCCCCCCTTGTCCTCACCTTACACCCTACCAGCCTGTGCATACAAAATATAATCCTCTGACACTTTCACCACCTCCAGCGAGATCCTACCACTGGCCACATCTTCCCATCTCCTCCCCTTTCTGCTTTCCATAGAGACCGTTCCCCTCCATAACTCCCTGGTCAATTAGTCCCTTCCCACCTAGACCACCTCGTCCCCTGGTACATTCCCCTGCAACCGCAGGAAATGCTACACCTGTTGCTTTACCTCTCCCCTCTCGACTCCATGCAAGGACCCAAACAGGTGTGGCAGAGGTTCAGCTGCTCCTCCTCCAACCTCATCTGCTGCATCTGCTGTCGTAGGTCTCACCTTCTCTCCATCGGCGAGACCAAACGTAGGCTTGGCGACCGCATCGCCCAACACCTCCGCCCAGTCCGTACTAACCAACCTGATCTCCCAGTTGCCCAGCACTTCAACTCCCCCTCCCATTCTGAATCTGACCTTTCTGTCCTGGGCCTCTTCCATTGCCAGAGTGAGGCCCAGCGTAAATAATAGGATGAACAACACCTCATGTTTCGCTTGGGTAGTTTCCACCACAGCTGTATGAACATCCACTTCTCTAATTTCAGATAGTCCTTGCTTTCTCCCTCTTTCCCCTCCCCCATCCCAGCTCTCCCACATAGCCTACTGTCTCCGCCTCTTCCTTTCTTTTTCCCAACCCCACCCCACTCCCTCGACAACAGTCTCGACCGGAACGTCGCCTACTCCTTTTCTCCATAGATGCTGCCTCACCCACTGAGTTTCTCCAGCATTTTTTGTCTACTTAGGTAGTTGAGGAAGGTTCTATCACAACAATTAAAACATATTTGGACAGATGCATGGTTACGATAGGTTTAGAAAGATATGGGCTAAATGCAGGCAGGTGGGACTCGTGTAGATGGGGCTTGTTGGGGCATGAGCAAGTTGTGCCGAAGGGCCTGATTCCATGCTGTATAACTTTAAATGCGCATATAAAACCAGCAAAACAAAATTGCAATGAGAACTATCAATCAGTGCCATGGGGATTGAACTTGTAACCCTGTGTTGTGCATGTACCATTGCTTCATCATGCATTGCTGCAATTTCAATATACTGTAGCCTGAAGGTCAGATCATTGCACACTACCACAAGACATTTTCAATTATCCATAATATCTGCAGGCACACAGTCCTCAATGGGAACCTGAGTTACAATCACAGCGTTACAGTCATCAGCCATCAGAAACAGACCTGTTTAAAACATTTCCAGATTGTAAATAGTGTGATGAATGTGTAGAAGAATGATTCCCAGAACAACTCTGAAGAGTTGATTTCTTAAGTCGATGATAGAAATCTACCTTGAGTAAAAGCACAGTCCAGGTATTTCTAGGATATCATTAAATTCATGTCTAAATTATGGTGGCCTATCAAGTGGATTGCTTAATGCAGCATTCAGGTATATGATGCAAATCAATTTCAATTAATTTTTTTCCACAGTTTTAGAGGCCTATTAACACAATAGCACACAAATAACTAAATATACAAGAATCAATAACACAATACATTAATATTCTGGAATATTTGGTAATCAGACCATAATATTGCAAAAACCAAAGACGTTAATGCAATAAATCTTCAGTAGATCATAGTTGCTCAGGTAGTGTAAAGGGCCTGTCCCACTTTCTCGAGTTATTCACAAATTCTCCCGAGCTTTCAAACTTGCTGAATATTCGTAACGAGTCCGTAGGAGGCCGTAGGAATCCGTAGCTATACAGTGGTGGCTCGTTATGCCAGCTGTAGGTACTTGGGACATCAGGTAAGTCATGACGAAAAATGTCCATGAGTAAAAAAATAGCCCCGAGTACCCACGACTGGCATAACGAGCCGCTACAATATATCCACGGACTCCTACGGCCTCCTACGGACTTGTTACGAACATTCTGCGAGTTTGAAAACTCGGGAGAATTCATGAATAACTCAGGAGATTTTGTGAATAACTCGGGAAAGTGGGACAGGCCCTTTAGTGTTTTGCAGTCTTCGATTGCTGGGAAGAAGCTGTTTGTGAACCTGGAGGTCATGCTTTTCAGGCTCTTGTATGTGCTTCCTGATGGTAGAAATGAGGTGTGAGCGTGGCCAGGGTGATGTGAGTCTTTAATGATATTAGCTGCCTTTTTTAAGCAGATCCTCCTGTAGATAGTTTTGGTGGTGACGAGGTCAGTACGTGTGATGGACCAAACAATGTCCACCATTTTCTGCAGCATCCTGAGTTCCTGGGCATTCGAGTTACTGAAGCAGACTTTGAAACAACAGTCAGTATGCTCTCTGCCGTTCACTTGTACAATTTGATATTCAGTGACATATCAAATCACTTCTGTCTTTCAGGAAAGTCTAGGAGTTATTGAGCTTTTATGTAAGTACATCAATGTGCTGGGCCCCGATCTTCAGAGAAATAGATGCCCAGGAACTTGAATCTGTTAATTATCTCCACCGATTTCCTAAGTCTCATTCAACCAGCAGAAGCAAATTCTTCTTCAGGGAATTTTACAAGGCTTAATATCTAATTCTCCCAAAGGTTTCCTTTGTCACTTACTCCACCCATCACCCAATCAAATTCTCCTCACCAGTATCTACCTATCATTTTCCAGGATAGATATAAAATGCTGTAGTAACTGAGCAGGACAGGCAGCATCTATGGAGAGAAGGAATGGCAGGATTTGTCCCTCACCCACCTCTCTTTTCCAGCTTTCTCCCCACTACTACTATCAACCTAAGGAAGGGTCCCGACCCAAAATGTCACATGTCTCTTCCCTCCACAGATGCTACCTGATGAATTGAGTTCCTCCAGCACTTTCTGCATTTACCATGCCCTGCCTTGCTGGACCAGACTCCATCCTGCAGGATCTGGTTCTCAAATGCCAGAGAATGTAAAGTGAAAGTCTTTGTGAGGATAGTGAACAATAGCTTGTGTTTTATCACACATTCCAGAATCTTGAACCGGCGTTACTTTGAACAAAATGCTCATTGGTGCCTGGACTATTGCACCATTAATTATTCATGGCGGCCAGTCAATTTATATAACAATTGCATTCTGAAGATTGCAAATGACATGTTTGAAGTCGCTCGAGCAATGAATTAAAATCGATTTGGGGCGACACAGTGGCACAGTTAGTGGAGCTTCTGCCTCACGGTGTCAGAAATCCAGGCTCGATCCTAACCTTGAGGGCTGTGTCAGTGGAGTGTCCATGTTCTCCCAATAACAGTGTGGGTTTCCCCAGCATGCTCCAGTTTACGCCACTTCTCAAAGACGTATGGGTGGTACCCGAACATGGCGCCGAGAAGCCAGAGCAAAGAAGTGGAAGCCAAATAACCGAATGGAAACAAAGCCAAAATGCAAACTAACCAAAAGGGCGGGGTGCCTAAAAGCCAACTAACCGAAAGGCTGCATCGCTGAAAAGCAAACTCACTGAATGGCTGCTCTGCCGAAATGCCACCTACCCGAAAGCCGGCGCCGCCTACAAGCCAACGGACCAACTGCCGCTCAACAGAAAATTCAAATAATGGACATGACGTTGCTGGGAGGCGAGACTTGTCAGCGATTTGTCCAGACCACCGCGTCCAACACAACACTGTGGAGGGATGAACATTGTCCCACACATCCGCTCCACCCAACCCACAGCCCACGGAGGGTGGTCGTGGGAGAGTGGGGGCTGTCCCGAGGGAAGCGCAACTTCAGCTGCTTACAATCTGGTGCTTGGGTTCAGATTGTCCAGTCACCTATGGTTTGTGTGCGAAATGACTCACATGCTCCCCTCTCCCCCTTCCATCTCCCCTTCTCTCTCCCTCCCTTCTCGCTCCCCCCTCTCTCCCCCCTCTCTCTCCCTTCTCCCTCTCTCCCCCTTCTCTCTCTCCCCTCCCCTCTCTCTCCCTTCTCTCACTCCCCTTTCTCTCTCTCCTCCTCTCCCCTCTCTCCCTACCTTCTCTCTCTCCCCTTCTCTCTTTCTCTCCCCTCTTCTCTCTCCCCCCTATCTCACTCTCTGCCCTCTCTCTTCCTTTTCTCTCTCCTTTTCTCTCTCCCCTTCTCTCTCTCCTCCTCTCTCTCCCACTCTCTCCCCTTCTCTCTTCCATTCTCTCGTTCTCCCCCCTCTTCTCTCCGTCGGCCTCCTCATCTCCCCCTGGGCCCCTGCCTCTACCCACATCATCTCAGGTCCCTTCAACTCTCACCCCTAAAAGGGTATCTCTCTGTTCTCTAGGGGGCTCTCCTCTCCCCCTCTTCTCCCCCCTCTCTCTTCTCCTCTCTCTCTCTCGCTCCCCCCCTCTCTCTCCTCCTCTCTCTCCCCTCTCTCTCTCCCCCTCTCCCCTTCTCTCTTTCTATCCCCTCTTCTCACTCTCCCCTCTCTCCTCCTCTTTCCCCCTCTTCTCTTTCCCCCTCTCTCTTCCTTCTTTCTCTCTCCCCTTCTCTATTTCACTCCCTTCTTCTCTCTCCCCTCTCTCCCTTCTCTCTCTCCTCCTCTCTCTCTCCCCTCCTCCTCTCTTCCCCTTCTCTCTCCCTTCTATCTCCCCTTCTCTCTTTCTCTCCCCTCTTCTCTCTCTCCCCCCTCTCTCTCCCCCACTCTCTACCTTCTCTCTCTCCCCCTTCTCTCTCTTCTCCTCTCTCACCCTCTTCATTTGCATTCAGTTATTTGGCGTTTTGACTTTGTTTCCATTCTGTTGTTTGGCTTCCACTTCTTTGCTTTGGCTTCTCATCTATCGGCGCCACGTCCACACACGGTATGGGTTGGTAGTGCGTTGGTGAGGGGTAGAACCTGGGGTGGGGGGGGGTTTATTTATTTTTATTTTTTATTTTAATATAAGTAAGTACAATACAGTGGTACCTTTTTACAGGTTCCCAAAATTATGTTAACATAATACATTCTCTGTACAACTTTTTATTTTATTTTTTAAAAGAGAGAAATAAGAAAGAAAGAGATAGTAAAGAATAGAGGAAAGTCTAGTGTGTGTGAATAAAAAGGAGGAAAAAGAGATAGTGAGGAAAAGAAATGAGCAAGAAATGAAAGCAGGAGAGAGATAATCAAATCGCCGCAAGGAGATGAGTTTTTATATTATTGATCATCTTTCACCCATACCTAAAACCTTTATTTTTTATGATACTGTTGCCCCACATGAATCCAAGAAATCAATAAATGGAGACCAACTCGTTAAGAATTGGTCGTGTTTATCTATTAGGAGGAGTCTCATTTCTTCCAGGTGTGCTGTGTCCAACATATTACTAATCCACATTTTAAGCGTCTAGTTTTGGAATAATATAATCTGTGTAGTATTTTAAATTGAATTAAATTGTGTCTAGCATTAATCGAACATTTATGTATATATCAAATACTTTTCCCATGTTTCTTTCGAAATTTTTATCGTTAGTTCTTTTTCCCAGTCTTCTCTAATTGCCTCTGTTGATGGTAATCCTCTATTTAAAATACTGTTATATAGGTATGATATTACTTTTTGTGAGTCTGCCTCTTCCAGTGGATTTAAAATTATACTTTGAAATCTTTCTATATATTTCTTCATAAAATCACATATCTGTAAATATTTAAAATATTGGTTGTTATTCAGTTTAAATTTAAATTTTAATTGTTGAAATGATAACAGATTTCCCATTTCATACATGTCGCCTACCTTTTTAATTCCCAATCTTTCCCATTGTCTGTATGTTTTATCCATAAGAAATGGTTTGAATACCGGATTATTCACTATTGGTGTTAGCACTGATAGGTTTCTCAATTTTAGAGTTAATTTTATTTGTTTCCAGATTCATATTGTATTATGTATAATTATATTCTTCTTATATAATGTGTTGTTCAATTTTATCGGGGAGAAGAGGATCACTCCTAAATCGTACGGAGAACAATCCTCTTTCTCCATTCTTATCCATTCCATCTGTTGAGAAGAACTGTCCAACCAGTAAATTATATTCTTAATATACACTGCCCAATAGTAATACAAAAATTAGGAAGTGCAAGTCCCCCAACCTCTTTGGGTTTACACAAATGATTTCTTTTAATTCTATGTACTTTATAGTCCCAGTTGATGAGTATGTAGGGAGAATTAAAAAATTGATGTGTGAATGGATGTTCAATGGTTAACACGTGCTTAGCGGGCTGAAGGACCCTTTTCTGCCCAACCGCTTGCTATGACTGTCTGACACTATGTGTTTCATAGTGATCCTGTTGTTTCAAGTGAACATTGGCTAATGGTGAAAACCCGTCTGTGATTTCCCATCTCTTAATTTGAAATAGTCCGGGAATAATTGTGGAAAATGAGAAACTCATCCTGAAATGGTTGGTGTGACATATGGCTAGTAATAATACTTGCGGTTTTGTCAGAGCAGAAGACATTTTATTCACAGGCTGCTTGTGTGTTATCCATGTTTAATATTTTCTGTTGTTGCATGAATTATAAATGTCTGTATTTAAATGTACCAATAGCAGAATAGATTAAGATAGATAACATGCTAACAGCTGGTGACTGGATTGTCTTGTCTTCTGCAAATGTTTGAAATTAGAATATAATCCATCATCGTGACGGCGGTCTACATCTCACTCCAGGCAAACGTGCATCTAGCATCGGAGAAGCTGCACGCCATGGTCAACAAACACCAGAAGGCATACCTTGACATCTTTCCAGTTATAACCAGGGACATCAACAAAGCCAGCCTGTGGAAATCACTTCCTAACTACCACCAACACTTGTCCTGCAGCAACAGAATATCAAAGACCCTCAACCATTGCTATTCCACCATCAGAGATGCCTCAAGCTCCATTTCCCGCCCTCACTTCGGGACATCTGACCATTCAGCTGTGCTGCTTCTTCCTGCATACAGGCAGTGACTGAAGAGCGCATCCCCAGTGGTGAGGACTGCATAGAGCTGGTCAAGGAAGGCAGAGGAACAACTGCCTTCTTGTGCTTGCAAGTGCTCAAGGACTTGGCAACTAACCTACATGCAAACAGCACAGTTGTTACCGACTTCATAAGGAAATGTGCAGGGGAGTATGTTCCCATGAAAACCATTTGTATTCCCCAACCAGAAACCTTGGATGAGCCAGGAGGTCAGTACCAGTTCTTGGGCATTCAAGTCTGGCGACGCAGAGTCATACAAGAAGTCCAGAAATGACCTTGATAAGGTCATCAAAAATGTTCTAAAGGGACTTCCGCTCCAAACTGGAGGATAAGGTGGATGTTGGCAGCTGTGGCAGGGTTTGCATGCCATCACTTCCCTCAAGGCAAAATCAGAAGACAGCTCAAGCGACAGTGAAGCATCGACCTCAGATAAGCTCAATGCGTGCTACGCACGCTTTGATAAGAAGAACACTGATGTGCCTTCCTGCTCCCCCATACACCATGTGATGGTATCACAGTCACAGTCAATGAGGCCGACATCAGAAGATCCTTCAGGAGGGTGAACCCTCTAAAAGCATCTGGACCTTATGGCATACCTGGTCTTGTTCTTAAAACCTGTGTATTGCTGGCCAGTCAGCCAGTCGGGCCAGTGGGCCAGTTGCTGTGCTGTTCTACCCTTCTATCTTCCAGGTGAGTGATAGAATTCAGTAGAAGCTCAGATTTGACGTAGCCATGCCTTCAGAACGTAGAAGTCAAGATACATAACTCTATGGGAAAAATTATTTATGAGCAATGGATGAAATATTTATTTGGGTTAGAATAAATGTAATTGAGTATCGAATAAAATGTATTGCATAAATGTATTGTATAAATAATGTGCACTGCCTTGTACAATGTTCAAGACTTTTTAAGTGATTATCTTGTGATGGTGCTCATAGATTGATGAGAGATATGCAGATAGTTCTGTGATTTGAACTATGTGTATAAGGATATGGCTATCTGGTGAGTATAAAATTAGACAAGACCAGCCATGACATTTGTGAATGGCAGAGCAGATTTAAGGGGCTCCACGAACCAATTATCACTTTAATGAGTTTATGATGTGGTTTGCTGCTACAATTCTGCTGTTCATAAGTTTGCAAGTCATAGGAGTAGAATTAGACCATTCGACCCTTCGAGTCTACTCTGCATTCAATCATGGCTGATCTATCTTTCAACCCCATTCTCCTGCCTTCTTGCCATAACCCTTTGCAGTGCAATATTCAATCCAAATTGTATTGAAACCAAACAATATTAACAACAAAACAATTATGTGGCTTTATGGTTCATATTGCTTTTTCTGACATTATAGAACAAACTAGACTTACACAATGCATTAATTAGTTTGGAGATCTTAACTTTATGACGATATATTTTACACATTCTATCTAAATGGACCTGCTTTTCTTTCATGTTATTAATTACATATTTTAGTTCAAGTAATCCAATGCCTGCCACGAGCATTAATTAAGTTACTTAGCGAGGCCTACGATTCCTATCACAATATGGAAAAGCACAATAAATCTCTGCAAGAGATAGATATGCTATCACTTGGAAAATATTATTTAGATCAATGTGAAACTGGTGTCAAAAAAGGTCATGATTCGACTCATACTTTCTGGTCTTATTGAAATATAGACACATCAACAGCAATTGCATTTTAAACAACTCTGAACTTACTCAGAATATGTTATGAACTCTTGTTGCTCAGAGCTAGCAATTGGCTTTCATATACATATCCCATGTGACATCTCAAATTAGTTAAGTGCCACATCCCAAATGTTTTCAGGAAGATTTACTTTGGAATAACTCAGTATTTTCTGATTCTATTGGCTTCCTACATTTATCACCTTTAGTTATTTTCTTCTAGTTTCACTGTCTGATTAAACAGTAAGGGTATGTCATGTCTTGTGTTAACGAGTCCTTTTTAAAAGCAACAACTATATAACATAATAAATTCCGCTTTGTCGGTCAGAATATGTATAATTCAGGTAATGTCACCCCCTGAATAATATTACACAACCATTCTAGATTCCTCTTCTTAATATATTATTCACACCTGTGATTATGCAAGGTTTCTAGCAAGGCATGAATACATTAATTCAGCTCAATATTGATTTTGTTTAATTTAGCAGCAACCAGCCAACAGTCGCTTGTTTTTTATTTTTATTTTCACTTTAAATTTCAAGTTTTTGTGTACCTTGTAGGTTGTGACTGTCGTCAGACCAATTTCCCTCTGGGGATGAATAATGCTTTATCGTATCGTATTGTATCATTGACACAGTGTGGATCACCAGCCTTCGGCCAACTGACTCCACACTGACCAGCGATCCCCGCACACTAACACTATGCTACACACACTAGGGACAATTTACATTTATACCAAGCCAATTAACCTATAAACCTGTACATCTTTGGAGTGTGGGGGGAGAATACCGAAGATCTCGGTGAAAACCCACACAGGTCACGGGGAGAATGTAAAAACTCTGCACAGACAGCACTCGTAGTCAGGATTGAACTCGGGTCCCTGGCGTTGTAAGATAGCAACTCTACCGCAGCACCTCTGTGCCGCCCATAATTTCCCTTTGATTATTGTTCCAATAGCTTCAATTCATTGCCAATTAAATCTTTAGTTTTCTATCATTGTCCATATGCATTATTTTCTTGCTCTTTCAGTATTAATACAGATATGGGAAAGTATTAACTCAACACAGGGTTGATAACATTTGATATTTTAAACAGAGAATACAGGTCGACCACTAATAAAAATAGCCTCATGGCTCTAAATGATTTGAGAGGTTTTCCAGCATGTTTATTTATATTTCATGATAAAAATGTAGCATCCATTAACAAAATAATCATATTACATATGAACAGAAATTTGTAACTTCCATATGGCGTAAATGGCACTCTCAATGGGCTTAATCCTTATCTCCATATTTTATGCTCTGGACCATGTTTCACCAGAGATGTTCACACAAAGAAGTTATGTCTCATGGGTCGATCAGCAAGTCTCCACCACAAGCTGGCAATTGTGCACAAATCTGCCCTAATAACATTACCAGCGGCTTTGGCAAAAGACACAGCTTGAGGATGTCATCGTGTTCAATGGCTTTTAAATATTCCTGATATTCAGCAAAAATTACTCAAATTGAAAATAAAACAATTCCTTCAAAAGAATTGCAAATGTATAAAGCAACAAGAATTACAAGAATATGAAAGTAATTAAAATATTAATCTAAACAAAATAATAACATAAACCTCACTTTTTCCTTTGCTTTCCAATTTGTATCCTAGAATCTTGGTTGGTAACGGCAAGTTGGGCCGAAGGACCTGCCCCCTTGCTGTTTGACTCCATGAATTTATGAGTACGACATATACCTCGCTGTACTTGTGTACATGATAATAAACTTGACGTAACTTGAACTAGCATGTAGAAGAGGAGTTATAGAAAGAAGGGCTACAGACAAAATTAGCACAGAAATTGAATTGCTTTGAGTTCCTGTTGGTCTTTAGACTCTACATTGTCAGTAAATATCTGGAAGCTTCACGCTGTTTTTGACCTGTTTCACTTCAAGCTGCTGAGCTCCATTGACTCTCTTGTGAACAGTTAGCCACGGTCAATATAGCTTCAGCCCACTGAATTAATCCCAAATAATTATCATAAATCAAATCAGAAAATACAGTAAATATCAGGTCATGTGGCACCTCCAGAGAGAAAAAGGGTTAACATACCCTTTCCAAAATGTATTACAATCTTTTTGACATTAAAGTAGCCTTTTACTGACTCTCAATAATACAATGCTAAATGTAAATTGTACAATTCACATGTCAGAAGTGACAGTTCCAGAAACTAGACTGAACTGCACATATCGAGAAATGTCTGCCACATTTATTCTACACTAAAAGGTCTTTATGTATGGAGCTGTCAATCAATCACACTTCATACTTGAAAGTGGAAGGAGATATTTGCATTCCATGGTGCTAAACAAGTCATTGTTACCAAGATTTGTTAATGCAGTTTAACAACTTTATTTTTCTTCAGAACTTCCCTGGAGCTAAGCACTCTTGGTAGTTGAGCAACTTCTAATTAAATTGCAATGCAAATTACATTGACACTTGTCAGCAACTGAAACCATTCATATGTCTGATGAGTTGTCTCAACTTTTACAAATAAAATATGCATTCCTAAAGGACATATTTGTTTGGCACCCAGAACAAACATCCTGTCTAATATATAGGTCATAGAAATTAGATCCAATCTCCAAATATTGTGCCTACATGGACATTCTGAAGGAAAATCATTTCATCTTAAAGCCACTTCTCTTCAAAATCTATATCATTAAAAGTATCATCTTGACCCACGTCCTGACTGCGCTGTATATTGATTTTAGAAAAAACGCTACCATATGATTTTTGGCCATTTTACTCATTCGCTGAGCAGGCCCCGAGGATTTTTCCCATCTATGAAAAATAAAAAAGTTATGAGTGTTTAAAAAATCTTGAGATCCTCTCGCCTGTCAATCACCGCGATTAAGTTAACGCCCCTTCCGGGAGGGGGGGGGAGGGGGAAGGACTATAAACCCCAGATGCCTGAACACGACTCAGTCACTCTGCAAGATCACCAGAGAGAGGCCACGACTCTCATTCTAGGCTGTGAATCAACTGAACTGTGAGCCTGCAATGTGCTTGCAATAAATGATTTGTTAGCCCTTAATGAAAATGACATTTGTAGTTTGGCCAGCCCTGTGCTTGAAACTGCAATGGCAATGGAAGTGAAGTGAAAATGCAATCAGCGGTTTGGCTTGGCCTGCCCTGTGCTTGAAACTGCAATGGCAATGGAAGTGAAGTGAAAATGCAATGAGCAGTTTGGCTTGGCCTGCCCTGTACTTGAAACCGCAATGGCAATGGAAGTGAAGTGAAAATGCAATGAGCAGTTTGGCTTGGCCTGCCCTGTGCTTGAAACTGCAATGGCAATGGAAGTGAAGTGAAAATGCAATGAGCTCTTTGGCTTGGCCTGCCCTGTGCTAGAAACTGCAATGGCAATGGAAGTGAAGTGAAAATGCAATCAGCTGTTTGGCTTGGCCTGCCCTGTGCTTGAAACTGCAATGGCAATGGAAGTGAAGTGAAAATGCAATGAGCAGTTTGGCTTGGCCTGCCCTGTACTTGAAACCGCAATGGCAATGGAAGTGAAATGAAAATGCAATCAGCTGTTTGGCTTGGCCCGCCCTGTGCTTGAAACTGCAATGGCAATGGGAGTGAAATGAAAATGCAATCAGCTGTTCGGCCTGTCTTGTGCTTGAAACTGCAATGGCAATGGAAGTGAAATGAAAATGCAATCAGCTGTTCGGCCTGCCCTGGACTTAAAACTGCAATGGCAATGGAAATGAAATGAAAATGCAATAAGGTATTCAGCCTGTCCTGTGCTTGAAACTGCAATTGAATTGGAAATGAAATGAAAATGCAATCTGTTTGGCCTGCCCTGTGCTTGAAATGAAATGGAAATTAAAAGAAATTAGTTGTTTGGCCTGCCTGAAACCACTCATTTTGGCTCACAAGGCCCCTATTAGCCGAGAAACCAGTCCCTTTTACCCAAAATGCCCATATTAGCCCAGGAAGAACATTTTGGCCCTAAAGGCCCGTGCCAGGCCAGGAAAAGTCCAGAAAAGATGCCTTTCACTGAGATTTCACTCAGATTTTTTTAAAGAGCCCCTTCAGCCCATCAGGCCTGTAATTGCACAAGAGGAATCCCTTCGGCCCATCAGTAAGTATTTCCCCTTCATGCTGTGATCTACAGAAAAAGATGAAAAATGTCTAAAATTGATTCTCTACCCTCTCCCCCTTCTCCCTCACATAGTCTCTCACCTATTTTGGGCAGAATTTCTAGCAGTTTCTGAGCTGCCAGCCCACCAGGCCTGAGTGACTGAGTTGCCAGCTCACCAGGCCTGAGTGACTGAGCTGCCACCCTACCAGGCCTGAGTGACTGAGCTGTCAGCCCAATAATCCATTTGGCCCACAATGTCCATACTAGCCCTTTGGAAACCAGTCCCTTCGGCCCACAACACCCATACTAGTGCTCCAGAAAGCCCCCCGCAACCCCCCCCCCCCCCCCCACTGGCCACCAATATTGGAATTGGTGGAGGGGTGGAATATTGCATTGGGGTACCAGCCCTCCCGTGTGAACATGGGACCCAATGGATCCCACTTAGTCTAGTACTAGATAAAAGCCTCCAAAATGATTACAATCATCAATCATAGATCCATAGGAAATTGTATTTAAACATTCATCTGTAAAATAAATTTGCTCTTTGCAAGCAGTTGGCTTGGTATTCAGTGCTTGGCCAGAGTTTGACTTATTACAGCAAAAATATTTTCTATCATAATATGGCAAATTTCATAGAACTGTTAGATTCAGAGCAGATGTTGTTGATATTCATTGCCCAGACAGTAAACCTCCAGCAAAAGTTGCCACATAGCCTATAGAAGGGGCAGGTTGATTTTAGTTGAAAGGCTTGTGCCATTACTAGCTGAGATCAGCTAAGCAACAAAGACTTCGTTTTTATTTGATGCGTATTATCCTATTGTTTACTTGGAAGAAGCTCAAATTCAGTTTTGGGTTTGGTATGGTTTGGCATTGTTTAATAATATTGTCATATGTCCAGGGATACAGTGAAAGATCTTGTTTTGTGTTCAATCTGGGCAAATCATACAAATCACACATGAGTACAATCATACCACACATGAGCATAATGGTGGTAAGATGCTGGTGCATTCTGCAGTAGTGCTGAATTTCAGGAATATTTTAGCAGAGGTTTTAATGGCTCTGGTAAATCCATATATTGAATGGTTAGAAACAAGATGAACTTTCTTAAAGGCCTTTACTCATGGGCATTTACAGTATAGAATATCAATTATGTGAATCTGCCTCAGAAATAATATGAAACTGTGAATTTAGACAATTATTTAAAGTTTATCAATCATTCAATTCAATCAAAAGTACATCTCCAATTTGTTATTTCCACGTTCCTTACTTTATTATCTGAAGAGCCAGAGGTTATCATTCTCTTGCTATCTTTCTTGGTTCCACATATATTCATAAGGTCATAAATAAGTGATAGGAACAGAATTAGGCCATTCGGCCCATCAAGTCTACTCCGCCATTTAATCATGGCTGATCTATCTCTCCGTCCCAACCCCATTCTCCTGCCTTCTCCCCATAACCTCTGACAGCCATACCAATCTAATTCATTTATATTCCTTCTGTGTGAGATTTGTTAACTGCCATTTATCTGAATGGCATATGACTGAATTAGCTGCCATTTTGAAAGTAATCAATTCTCATACATGTTAAAAATGCTCCATTGGATGTGTCAATGTGGAACCAACACTTGTTGAAATATACTGTATATCTTTTATCAACTCACTGAATTCACCAATTTCTGCACATATATAAATGAGACCAGAATTTACATTCTTATCTTGAAAATAACACAAACTCTAATCTGATTACATACATTAATTTGTACAGCATTCACCAATTAAATAAGTAGGACAATTATGGGAGGACTTTCATATGAAGAAAGACTGGATAGACTGGTTTGTACTCGCTAGAATTTAGAAGATTGAGGGGGGATCTTATAGAAACTTACAAAATTCTTAAGGGGTTTGACAGGCTAGATGCAGGAAGATTGTTCCCGATGTTGGGGAAGTCCAGAACAAGGGGTCACAGTTTAAGGATAAGGGGGAAATCTTTTAGGACCGAGATGAGGAAAACATTTTTCACACAGAGAGTGGTGAATCTCTGGAATTCTCTGCCACAGAAGGAAGTTGAGGCCAGTTCATTGGCAATATTTAAGAGGGAGTTAGTTGTGGCCCTTGTGGCTAAAGGGACCAGGGGGCATGGAGAGAAGGCAGGTACAGGATACTGAGTTGGATGATCAGCCATGATCATATTGAATGGCGGTGCAGGCTCGAAGGGCCGAATGGCCTACTGCTGCACCTATTTTCTATGTTTCTATGACAAGATGTTGATAAGACTTTGGGGCAGCACAGTGGTGCAACGACAGATCTGCTGTCTTACTGCGCCAGAGATCTGGGTTCAATCCTGACTACAGGTGCTGTCTGTACAGAGTGTACATTCTCACTGTGACCACATGGGTTTTCGCCGGGTACTCCAGTTTCCTCTCACACCCTAAAGATGTACAGAATTGTAGGTTATTTGGCTTCTATAAATTGTAAATTGTGCCTACTGTGTGGAATATGCTAGTGTACAGGGTGATCACTGGTCAGAGTGGACTTGGTAGGTTGAAGGGCCTATTTCCATGTTGTATCTCCAAAGTAAAGTAAAGTGCTGAAGTAAAGATTTCAAGAAAGCTAAGATTCAAGAGTGTTTAACTGTCATATGTACTTTAATTAGTAAATTTGTTCCTTTGTAATGCGGGCATACATTTGCAACTTGCATTGTATCATCAATTCTCATGAGTAGCAGCCTGTGGATGGGAAGTTCTACCTTCTTTCGAAAAACATTGACTTTATCTCTGATGAAATGCCATAGAGAGAGAGGGGGGTGCAGCATGGAAATAGGCCCTCAGGCCCACTGATCCTGTGCCAACCATCAACAACTAATTTGCACTAATCCTACATTAATCTGATTTCTTATGATATTCTCATGAACTCCCCACTGATTATACCAGTCATCTCCACAGTTGGGAAATTTTACAGTGGCCAATTCATCTACCCATAGATCTTTGAAATATTGCAGGAACCGAAAGCACCTGGAGAAAATCCCATGCAATCACAGAAAAAGTGCAAACTCCACACAAGTAGCAACCCAGATCAGGACGGAACCAAGGTCTCTGGTGTTGTGAGGCAGCAGCTCTACTAGCAGTGCCTCAATGCTGCCAAACTGGCAAGTGATTGAGTTTCTTCACTTGATCGAGTTAAAATAGAAAGATTAAACGAGAACTTACCGTTTGAAGTTTGATCTATATTTTATGAGAAGTTGAAGTGAGGGACTACGTGAAGAGCCCGCCAGCCCGCATGCACGTCAATCTTCAGAGCAACTATATGAAACCACAGACCACTTGCACAAACTTAAACAATAGAAAGATTGATAACCATTGATTTACCGAATTATCTTTATGAGATTCAGGGTTGGGAGTGGAGAGCGCGTAGTCCCTCACTTCAACTTCTCATAAAATAAAGATCAAATTTGAAACGGTAATTTCTCGTTTAATCTTTCTATTTTATATCGACGTCACGTGAGTGACTATGTGAAGCCTTCAAAGCTCTGTGGTTTCATGCAGTAAATCAATCTGTGTGTGAAACACTTAAACAGATAAACCATAAATGGTAGAAAAGACATTAACAACATGATGCTAACTTGCATACATGGCCATTGCCTTTAATCGGACCACAGTCCCAATTGGCTTTGAGTTAGACAATAACTCATGCAACACTATTCAGAATTCTATCAGCAATCATCCAGGCATATTCAACCAAATGTTATAACTTCTGAAAGAGCACTATGTAAGCCTCCTGCTGGTGCAAGAAGATGATCAAATGGGAATATGCATTCTATTGGCTGCTAATGAGCCAGTCCCCTTGGAAAAGTGAGGCATGAATTCACACCCGCTATTAGCTGCTTACACTCTATTCATGTTGAGATGGTCTGCACCAGCAATCTCTTGAGAAAACTATTAAATAACAATGAAGAAACTTTCCTTCATCTCATAGGTACTAGCAAGCTCAGTGTACCTGTATACATAATAACACCCCCAATCTCCGATCTGGTGGGTATGCTGTCAACTCCAAATTGTACCCAACCGTGCCCGTTTTGCTTTATGAGATCATTCCCATAACAAGCTACCCTCATGTCAGTTATGACCCAGAGACCGAGCTGGAGATTGAGTAAAGGCTGTGTTCTTTGTGCTGAAATCAGTTGCTAAAAGCATAATCAACTTAAAAGATACTGCTCCCATTACTGCTCCCAAAACACCAGATATATCTGTGCCTCTCGTGTATAGATATGGAAAAGTATGCTTCAAGATCGATTGAGGCCATAAATCCTCTGAATCAGCTAAATTGCTGAAAGACAATTATCCATCTTAAACTGGGTAACCAAACACATGATCAGACTAGCCAAATCCTAACCTGATTTGGCATACTCCACTTTTCTGCAACCTTGAGAAATATCAGAAATATACCCCTCTTGTTCTTGGGCAGACTACTCATCCTTTGTGAGATGACTCTGTTTCCACTTGGATAACCATCGTTTCCTCTATTGACCATATGGACGGAAATTTTGGCTTCTCATGCCGTGGAAGACGCATTTATCTATTTATTTATTTAATTAATTATTTCGCTCAGAACATATAATCAGATACTTATGACTAGAGCTGAAGCACAACATCCACTTGATGTGGGAATACGAGTTCCCTGTCAACTCTTCACTGTCTGAGTCACCACGAATCCTCAGCCTCCCTCCTCAGAGTGGAAAATAGCATAATGCAACCCTGAACCAGGAATTGCTCCACAGTCCTCTGACTGAAACCACTTGTCGCAGTCACCAGTGTGTGCAACACACTCTCTTCGACCAGCCACTCAATCAGGAATTCTGGTATTGAGAGCCTACAGATTATTATATATATATTTTCTATTCATAACATGAACCTGCAGGTCAGATGTAAAATGCTACATGCCAGACCGGTTTTCTGCTGGTAGCTATCTATCCCGGAGAGGATGGCAATGATGTTTCCAACAAACTGGCAATTCTATTAGGTGAGCTGAATGAATTAAGCATGTGTTGAGGGAAACCTCAAACTAACTCACTCTACTGAGCAGCCTGATAACCTCAATCACAGATGTTGAGGCAGTGCTTCCCTGGTCAATATGTTCCATATGGCCATCCAGTTCCGAGATGGTCTACCCTGAACCAGGGTAGCCAAGCTGTTCCTACTTGGAACTTACAGAGGTTGCTATGCAAGGCATCCTTTCAATGTCTCTGCATCAACATGCTCTTCTCCAGAGACAGTGCAAGGTACTAGAGACCATGCTGCCAATAAATAATAAATAAATAAATAATCAAACCCGGGGCGACAGACTGCTCCATTTCTGAGTTTTACGGAGGTTAGTAAAGAGACCTTACCTGCCAGCGTCTCTGAGCCCAGGTCGACCTGCTTGTTGGAGCTTCAGCGAAGTTCCATTGCAGACCATGTCTGACCACATCTTCAACACCACACTTGCCAAACAACTCGTTTCCGGAGCTCAAAAGCGATATTGCTGTGCAAGGCACGCCTGCCAGCATTTCTGAGCCCAATGGGACAGACTACTTCTTCGGCCTACAGCCTCTTTAGAGCCTTGCAGGAGCTTTACTGTGCAGGTCATGCTACCAAATAATAATAATAATAATAATAATAATAATAATAATAATAATAATAATAATAATAATAATAATAATAATAATAATAATAATAATAATAATAATAATAATAATAATAATAATAATAATAAAAAACTTTATTGATCCCCCCAGGGAATTTCAGTTATTCCCAGCCTGGTTTGACAGGCCGCTCCTTCGACCCCTTCTGCTCCTTCGGAGCCTTAGTGGAGCTCACTGAACAGGCCGTGCCTGCCATAATGCCGAGCCTGCCTCGACAGGCTACTCCTGCGGTTTTCTGCCTTTTTTGAAGCCTTTGCTGGAGCTGACTGTGCAGATCGCGCTGCCAGTTTCTCCCAGCCTGGATGGGCAGGCTGCTCCTTTGGCCAGCAGCTCCTTCGGAGCCTCAGCGGGGCTCACTGGACTGGTCACGCCTGCCATTACTGCAAGCCTGGTTCAACAAGCTGTTCTTGCGGGGCCAGCTAGTGACTCCCGACTGCTCCTTTCCGGAGCTTCAATGGCACTTCCTGCCCCTTGAATACAGGGTTAAAACCCATCAGAATACTGGAGCTTTACCCACATAGGATGGTACTCCACCCCCGCAGCCGCCTTAAATTCCCCCTGCAAGTCTTCAACTTGCTACATAAGTCCTCTCTGAAGAGATACTATGCAGGCTGTATGTTACTGGCCCTGTAAAAACGAGCCATTTTGGGAATTATCTCATGCCTTATAACATTTTTGCGAAGGCAATAGCCCCAACTGTGTATTTTTGAGAAGTGATAATGCACTTCCGAGAGTTGAGACCCATCTACTGACTTGCAAAAGGCCGCAATGACTCCTGTGAGCAGTTTTTGGACTTGCTAACATAATTATTTGCCTACATATCATCCCTGAGATATCCCAACTGATGAAATTGACGTATGGAACATCCAAAGATCTGGCAGTTATCTGGACTAGCATATTTCCCCGATACTCTTAGCCAGATCTTCCTCCAGTGAATCTCCTATCCCCAAAGGGATGGCAAATATGTGACAAGAGCCGGTAGCTCCTACATATGATTAAAATGAAGCATATCCCCCATTAGTTCAGGGGATTTGATTTGCTTATCGATATCCACATAGTTGGAGTCATCTATGTAATAATCTCCAACACTCCCCTCTTCTGAGCGGGAAATATTATAACGCACCCCTGAACCAGGTGTTGCTTCCACAGGCATCTGACTAGCACAGCCTGTAAGTGTCTCCTGAGCCAGGAGCACATTTCCTTTTTCCATTTTATTTATTTATTTATTCATCCATTTATTTTCTCTTTATTTATTGGTTTGTTTGTTTGTTATTTATTTTTTACTCACCAGACAGGCTGCGCCTGCTAGTGACTCCGAGCCCTTGCTCCCTTCTGGAGCCTCTACGGAGTTTCTTAGGGGAGGAATATAACGCAATCCTGAACCAGGTGTTGCTTCCTCAGGCCTCTGGCTAGCTCCCTTTCGGAGCTCCAACAAAGGTGTCTAGACAGGCCTCGCCTGTCAGATGCTCCGAACAGCCGCCTGCTCCCGTGGAGCCCCAATCTTCCATGGCAGTTGCTGTCCCGGCCGAGCCGGCAGCCGCCATTTTTAGCCGCCAGCTCCTTTACGGAGCCTCCACGGCGGTCGCTGTTCCAGCCGAGCCGTCAGCCGAAAATTAAACCGGCAGCTCCGTACGGAGCCTCCACAGCGTCAGCTGCACAAGCTGTGCCAGCTCCTATTTTCGGAGCAGCGGACCGTTCCTGAAACAAAAATTTCCCTTACCTGCCAGAGCAGTTTCAAACTGCTCCGATTCTCGAGCCATGCGTCGACGTATTGACGCGCATGCGGGCTGGCGGGCTATTCATGTAGTCACTCACGTGACTTCGACATAAAATCACACATACTCTCATTCCTGTTTTTATACTGCATTACTCCATGTAGTGTTTTTAAAGTTTCAATTATTATACTGCTAAACATCTTGCAAAATCTGCTATTGTTAATCTTAATTGGAATGTTTAATCTCTCTGAATCATTGCACGCCTAAACATATTATTTAAACTCTTCACATTCAAATGGGTGGTTTCAACCTGCAACAAAGTTTTATAAGGTTTCCTGGAAAGTCATCTTAGGTCACATGTTTCTGCTGTTGCAATCCTGTGATATGCGTAGGAAGGAACAGCAGATGCTGGTTTTCACCGAAGATAGACACTAAATGCTGGCAGACTGTCTGAAGACTGTCTGAAACGTCACCCATTCCCTCTATCCAGAGATGCTGCCTGTCCCGCTGAGATATCCAGATATAGCAGGCAGTGAAGAAAGCGAATGGCATGTTGGCCTTCATAACAAGCGGAGTTGAGTATAGGAGCAAAGAGGTCCTCCTGCAGTTGTACAGGACACTAGTGAGATCACTCCTGGAGTATTGTGTGCAGCTTTTGGGCTCCAAACTTGACGAAGGATATTCTTGCTCTTGAGGGAGGGCAGCGTCGGTTCACAAGGTTAATTCCCGGGATGGTGGGACTGTCATATGTTGATAGATTGGAGTGGCTGGGCTTGTATACTCTGGAATTTAGAAGGATGAGAGGGAATCTTATTGAAACATATAAAATTATTAAAGGTTTGGAGACACTAGTGGCAGGAAACATGTTCCCAATGTTGGGGGAGTCCAGAAACAGGGGCCATAGTTTAAGAATAAGTGGTCAGCCATTTAGAAAAAAATGTTTTCACACAGAGAGTTGTGAATGTGTGGAATTCTCTGCCTCAGAGGGCGGTGGAGGTTGGTTATCGAGCTGTTTTCAAGAGAGAGTTAGCTAGAGCTCTTAGGGATAGCGGGGTTAAGGGATATGGAGAGGGCAGGAATGGGGTACTGATTGTGGATGATCAGCCATGATCACATTGAATGGCTGTGCTGGCTCTAAGGGCCGAATGCCCTACTCCTGCACTTACTATCTATTGTCTATTGTCATATTGTGGAAATACTGAGCATGTCATTCTGAGCACCGAACAATAATATTTGAGCTCAGCCATAAGCAAGCACATCCAGGTTAAGGTCATTTCCCTGTTTTGTGGTAAATCTTTGATGGTTTCCAACAGGGCTTTGGTGTGAAGATTAAAGGCAACATATATGACAAAATAATTCCCCTGATTAACTTTTTTTATTTATAGATGCATATGACGATGGACATTGAGTTTAGTGATGAACAATGACTGATCTTAAATACTTTATCGACTCATTTAGAAAGATTCCATAACTAAAAAGGAAGGCCATTTCTTGCAAAGGTCTCACAGGCTTCATTCAACCAGCAGGTAAATTGAATTTAGACACAAAATGCTGGAGTAACTCAGTGGGACTGACAGCATCTCTGGACCTTGAAGAAGGGTCTCGACCCGAAACATCACCCATTCCTTCTCTCCAGAGATGCTGCCTGTTACTCAGCATTTTGCGTCTATCTTCAGTGTAAACCAGCATCTGCAGCTCCTTCCTACACACAGTAAATTGGGTTTGTCAGCCTTCAATAAAATCCACATTCTCAATTTAAGTTTTTACTCTAAAACAGCAGATGCTTCCTGATTTGTTGAGTATTTCCAGTATTGTCAGTTTTTATTATTTTTACTCCTCATCTTTCCTACTGTCTAAATTTATAACAATAATGCAGTAAAATTATGTAATAACAAGAAATAAACGGCATCTATACAGGCAAACAGCATCTATACAGGAAATTATTGTTGACTTCAGGAAGAACAGAGGGGGCAGACATACCCCCATCCATATAAACGGGACTGAGGTGGAGCGCGTCTCCAACTACAAATTCCTCGGGGTACACATCTCGGAGGATCTGTCCTGGTCCCACAACACCTCCAAGCTGATCAAAAAGGCACAGCAGCGCCTTTACTTCCTGAGGAGGCTCAAGAAAGCTCACCTGTCCCCCCAGATCCTGACCAACTTTTACCGCTGTACCATCGAAAGCATCCTGACCACCTGCTTCACGGTATGGTACAGCAGTTGCACCGTAGCAGACAGGAAGGCACTACAACGGGTGGTGAAAACCGCTCAGTACATCATCGGTGCCCCGCTCCCTGCCATGGATGCCCTCCACCGAAAATGGTGTCTGAGACGGGCCGGGAAGATCATCAAAGACCCCTCCCACCCTAACCATGGACTGTTTGCCCTCCTCCCATCAGGGAGGCAGTACAGGAGCCTCAGGTCTTGTACTAGTAGGATGAGGACCAGCTTCTACAACAACACTATCACATTGCTGAACTCGGAGTCCCGCCGATAGATTTCTCCAGTCTCTCCGTCCACATTGTTTGCTTATTCTGTATTTTTATTTCTATATTGCACTATTACTATGGACTGACGCTAAACTGCATTTCGATACCATACTTGTATCTGTGCAATGACAATAAAGTTGAATTGAATTGAATTGAATTGAATTTGGCCCACAGGAGACACAAGTAGCTACATATGGTGGGCACATGGAATTCTGGTACAATGGCACAGCTAGTAGAAATGCTGTCTCACAATGCCAGAGACTATGTTTACATATTCTGTTGTGCTCCTGTAAGTATGAATTTCATTGTTCTATCTGGGACATATTACAATAAAACTCTTTTGACTCTTGACCTGGGCTCGATCCGAACTTCGGGTGCTGTTTGGAAGCAGTTTGCACATTCTCGTTGTGACCATGTGGGTTTCCTCCAAGTGCTCAAGTTTCCTCCCACGCCAAGACATGCAGTTTTGTAGGCAAATTTGTAAATCCTGGCTAAAATCTTGCAGTAATAGCACCAAAATTTAGTAAAGGACATGTACCATTTTGGTCAAGTCTGATGTACTCTGCAGAAATAAGACAAGCTGCTGAATGGTGCCAGCAAGTATGGGGCCCAGATGAGTGTTGCAGAAAATAAATGAGACATCTGCAGAGTTCTTACAATGAAGTGTAAAATGCATAGAGTTGATTGGATTAATACAACAACATTGTAAATAGTGTAAATAATGTTGCAAGACAGTTATTCTGTTATTTGTTGATTGATTGGAATGTTAAGCCCTGTCTGGTTTGTTTGAATCCCAGAGTACATGTTACATTATTCATTTGTGTTGGCTTCCTTCTGATAGCCTCTTCCAGATACAATGTATGTAAGGTTTCGTTATTGGGTTGGGGAACTGTCAATTATGTATTGATGTGATTAATATGTTTGATTGGATGTATTATGTATTGATGTGATTAATATGTTTGATTGGATGTAAAATATACCACCCCTATGTAGTTCGGCCCCTCAAGGTTTGTGAACCTATAAAAGGTGGCTCCATCTTAGATCAGTGTCGATCTTCCGGAAAAGCGCTTGGGACTGCGTGACCTTTTGGAATGTCTCTGCTTGCATGAGGCTGAAGGGCTTGGCCAAGCAGATACAAGGATTGAACCTGCAGTGGTTTAGGTATCGTAGAGGGGAATTTGCTGTTCAATCTAAAAATAAAGTTTAGTTGTTCCAGTGCTTGACTCAGTGCTTTTTTGACTGAACTAGCCTGGGGGGTAAGCTTAGAAGATCATATTTACAAATCGGTCCTTTGTAAAGTGTCCCTATTATGTAGGAAGTGGGATAACATCGAACTGGTGTGAACGGGTGACCGATGGTCGGCAGGGACTTGCTGGACCAAAGGGCCTGTTACAATGCTGCATCACTAAACTAAACTAAAAGCAGATGCTGGAATATTGAGCAAAACATGAAGTGACTTAACGAGTCAGGTAACTTCTTTGGAGGGAATGCATAGGTGGATAATAGATTGAAATCCACTAGTAGGAGAGTCTAAGACTAGAGGTCATAGACTCAGAATTAAAGCACGTTCCTTCAGGAAGGAGATGAGGAGGAATTTCTTTAGTCAGATGGTGGTGAATCTGCAGAATTCTTTGCCAC
Organism: Amblyraja radiata; assembly: GCF_010909765.2. Lineage (NCBI taxonomy): Eukaryota > Metazoa > Chordata > Chondrichthyes > Rajiformes > Rajidae > Amblyraja > Amblyraja radiata. The sequence continues at coordinate 43,528,693 of NC_045956.1, read as the reverse complement.
AGAAGTCGTCAATGGATATTTTTAAGGCAGAGAAATAGATTCTTGATTAGTGCGGGTATCAGGAGTTTTGGGGAGAAGGCAGGAGAATGGGGCTAGGAGAGAGAGATAGATCAGCCATGATTGAATAGTGGAGTAACTTGATGGGCCGAATGGCCTAATTCTGCTCCTATCTCTTATGACCTTATGACCTTGTAGGTGACATTTCGAGTCGGGATCCTTCTTTAGATTGATTTTAGCAAGATTTCACTTGCCGGGCTTTATCCTGCACCAACACTTTTCCAGCTTTCTCCTCACTTCTGCAATCAGTCTGAAGAAGGGTCCCAATGCAACACCTCACCTATCTATGTCCTCCAGAGACACTGCCTGACTTACTGAGTTATTCCAGCACTGCATTTTGCCTTTTGCCCACAGTCCTCACTGGCTATCAAACATTTATTTACATGAAAGTTACACTAATCCCACTTATTTCCCCACATTCCCATCAGATCCCCCAGGTCCCCATACTCATGTACATGCCAAGGGGTATTGTACATCTTCGAGATGTCATTGGAATGACATTAGCACACCCAGAGGTAACCCTTAGCCTTGCAGGGAGAGCATGCAAACTCCACACTGAATGCACTGCAGATAGCATTATACCACTGGAACAGTGATGCGGCAGATCTACTAGCAGCACCACAGCCCTGTTCCAAAAGTTCATACATTGTCTTGTAAATAAACTCATCCTTTTTGAAATATATATTTAGATGTATTCAGTGCATTCAAAAAACTTTAACTATAAAGAGTTTACCTGCAGTATGATATAGATGCCATGAAAATGATCTTTGCACTCTTTCACATGCAGCAGGCAATATATAAAATGTATGATCATTTTCAATTTACCTTTAATCATGGAAGCTCATTAGCCATACAAGCGTGAATATTCCACTAAAAATTCATTTCCTATTCAAGGCCAAAATTTGCTGATGAGGAATAATTGGTTCAGTTATTTGGTTCAGCTGCTCTACTTTTAATAAAAAATATACATATTGTGAATGTATTGAAACCACATTACAGGAGGTAATGATTCTATTTACCATCAAAGGGCCTCATTATCAGAGAATCTTTACCCCTGAGTGATGACTCTAGCTGCAATGATTTAAGCAGCAGACATTGCAGTTTATGTTGATGGAAACTGCACTCTCAACCAATATATAATGCATTTTTTTAATTATCAACTTTTAATATACTTCAAATGTTTGAAACATCACTGAGCTATGAAGGCTGTTTATTGTACCTTTTTAAAAATATAATATTTAAATGATTTCTCACCCACTACTACTTCTGGTGCACTTTCTAACTGAGGAGGAAGGAAAGAAACATGAAATTCAAATCTGCTGTTGAAGGATATAACCCGAAAGTCTTGAAAATATTTTCCATTTCAGTTGCAGCTGGGAATTTAAGGGGATGTTTTATGGAAAGAGAGCAGTAGATATATGGAACTTATCACCAGAGACATTTTGACAAACATTTAAATAAGCAAGGCGCAGAAGTATATGGACCTAATGTGCACAAATGAATGATATAGATGGGCAATAAGGTTGGCATGAATGCGATGGGTTGAAGGGCCTGTTTCTGCAGTATATCTTTGTGACCCCATGAATGATTTTAAGGTCAAACAACATTTATTTGGTAATTATTATCCTTGTAATGCTCAAAAGTCAGGAATTTTTTGAGCTATACGTGGGTGCCATTTTCTAGAATGCCACTTTGTAGGCATTTACTCATGTGGACTTTATATTGAATATCTTGAGCCTTCAACACAATGCATACATTATTCTATGCTTGTACTTGGAAGGAGACAAGTAACTACAGACTCTCATGTGTAGGAAGCAACTGTAGATTTTGATTTATACCAAAGATAGACATAAAATGCTGGTGTAACTCAACGGCTCAGGTAGCATCTCTGCAGATAAAGAATCTGTGGCGTTTTGGTTTGGTGTGTGGTGTGTGTGTGGGTGGGATGGGAAGGGATATAAACTGGAGGTGAGAAATGTCCAGATCAAATTGGTGGCAGCAACAGATGACCTGAGGAAGGGTGGGGCCCATAATGGTCCATTGTTGGCTGGGGAAGATGTGATGACAAGAGGGATACAGTAAAATGATGTGAAGAGTGGAATTGGTAGGATGACCAGGGTGGGGGAATTGGGGGGGGGGGGTGAGTGGGGAAGGGGTTTGCTGGAGTTACTTGCCGCTCTGCCGAAAAGTCAAATGACGGACCTGACTTCGCCGGGGGGCCGGGATTTGTCAGCGATTGTTCCAGACCCCCGCGTCCATCACATCACTGGCTGGTGGTGACAGCAGCGTGCGGGTCATTTTTCCACACAAGCCATTATTTGACTTTTCGGCAGAGCGGCATTCGGTTAGTTGGCTTGTAGGCGACGCAGCCTTTTGGTTAGGTGGCGTTTCGGCAGAGTGACCATTCAGTGAGTTTGCTTTTAGGCGACGCAGCCTTTCGGTTAGTTGGCTTTTCGGCATCCCGCCCTTTCGGTTCGTTGGCGTTTCGGCTTTGTATGCTTTCGGTTCATTGGCGTTTCGGCTTCATATGCTTTCGGTTATTTGGCGTTTCAGCTTTGTTTCCATTCAGCTATTTGGCTATGACTTCTTTGCTTCGGCTTCTCATCCTTCTACGCCACGTCCGCACATGCATAGTTCGTTCTTCCTTTACAAGTCACCCTTCCAGTCTGACAGCAGGAGATGCAACATTTGTCCACTTGCCTCATCCCTACCAACTATCCAGTGCCACAAACATTTATTCCTGGTGAAGCAGCGAAACAGAGGAATCCACGTCATGAGCATAGGCACAGTCATCTATATTTTGCACTTATAATGCAGTTTCCTCTCAACTGAGGAAAACAAACAGAGAGTGTGTGACTGCTTTCTAGAGAAACTCTAATCAGTACACAAGGGGGAGCTTTCAACTGCCAATAACTTTAATTGTCAATATTACTCTAATCTCTTTGTCCATGGCCTCCAGCACCATTCCCACTCAATTCAACGTAAACTCTGGCAACAACACCTCACCTTCCAACGAGGCATGTTAAGGGCCTGTCCCACTTTCACAACCTAATTCACAACCTCTGCCGAGTTTGCCCTTGACTCATACTCGCAGCATGCTCATCACGAGGTCGTAGGAGATCATAGGTAGGTCGTAGCAGGCCGTGATGCTAGTCATAGGTACTCGTGGCATCAAGTAGGTCGGGGCGTTTTTCTAGCATGCTGAAAAATGTCCACGAGTAAAAAAGGTCGTGAATTAGGTCGTGAAAGTGGGAGAGGCCCTTTACAGCCTTCCAGGCTCAGCACTGAATTCAATGACTGGAGATAATCAATGAACCCAGTCTTGGTTGAGTTGAGTTTAGTTTATTGTCACATGTACTGAGGTACAATGAAAAGCTTTTATTGCGTGCTAACCAGTCAGTGGAAAAACAATACGTGATTACAATCAAGCCTTTCACAGTGTGCAGATACACGATAAAGGGAATAATGTGATTAACTTTGTAACTTGTATCAGACATCAACAGGTTAGCTTCCCTTCTCTATGCTTATTGTGAATTCAGACCAGTTCTTTTCTCTTATCTTCATCTATACCTAATTATGCATTGTTTTTCACTAATTTCTTCTCTGTCTAGTTCACAACCAAAAAAAAAAAGAAAATTTGGAAATATTTTCCCACTAGATCAGACAATATTTGTGGAAAGAGAAACTGTTAATGTTTCCGGTTGAGGATCGTACGTCACCATCATATTTGACATTCAATCCCTTTTACTTTTCACCCTATCTTCCTTTGTTGTTCCCTCTACTCTCCAGTATCTCTGCAAAACCTTTTCCATTACCCCTAAGTTTTATTCTAACTATAGGGTAGCACCCAGAAACATAAGAAAATGTGAACTATTGGTAGAACTCAATGGGTCAGGTAACATCTGTGGGGGCATATATGATGAATTACGTTTTGCATCAAGACGTAATTACGTTTTGCATCAACATCAGGACTGAGAGCGCGGAGTGAAGATAGCCAGTATATAGAAGTGAGAGGAACGGGTGAGAAACAGTAGGCGATAGGTCGAACGAGGGCGAGATGATAAGAAGATGGAGCCAAAGGGATGGGAGAGGCCTGAGACTCTAACGAGTGTTTCCAACATTTCATGTTTTATTACGTGCCAATCCCCAATTACTCATGAGTAATTGCCTGCTTGAATTGCTACACTGTTTGCATTGAATTTACTTGAAAAGTTTGGTAAGCTGGTGCAGGGCTTTGACCACTGCCAGTTGAAGAACAGCAATAACTTTTCAAGCCAAAATAATGAGCGATTAAATCACTAAAAGATGAATTTTCAGATGGCAATATCAGCAGCTTTAAACTCCTGTCTCGCGGTGCGAGTCGACCCATGAGTGACCCCGAGTTTAAAACAAATTAAACTCGTGGTAATCACGTACAATTAACGTAGCGGGAACGTCGGAACTCATGGACGCAACTTAGCGACTCGTGGCGCTAACGGCAGGTACCCGGGAAATTTTAACTCTTGAAAAATTTTAAACATATTTAAAGATTTCCACGAGTCAAATTTACTCTTGAAGTTAAAATTTGAAACATTGTAAGAACATTGTAAGAACGTAGTGGCCCGTGAGTTTACCATAGTGACTCTTGAGTCTACCGTGGGTTTGGCCTGAGTGCCAGAAGTGAAATGTTGAAGATTAGTCAGAGCTTAATGGAAAATGAATGAATGGATGGATGGATAGGGGTCTGAAATTAACTTGGATACTTTCGATGGGAGAGAGCCGCCGATGAAGCTGAAGGTACTGAGCGAAGATGGGGGCTCAAGCATTGATGGGAAGGGTTAACACCGGGCGAGACGCATGAAAAGTGACCATACTGAGAGAATTCTCACGTATATGAAGCAGAGAGAAACGTGAGTTCTACATAGATTATGTTTGATCCAGCGAGGAGACATTTCTTCAGATAATGATTTGACAATGTGAGGTGACATTATAAGCCATGGGATATAGACACAAAATGCTGGAGTAACTCAGCGGGGCAGACAGCATCTCTGGAGAAAAGGAATTGGTGACGTTTAGGGTCGAGACCCTTCTTCAGACTAGTTTTGTGCTGTGCTGTTGCCGTATCTCTGGGGAGAAGTAGTGGGTCTCGACCCAAAACGTCACCCATTCCTTCTCTCCAGAGATGCTGCCTGACCCGCTGAGTTACTCCAGCATTCTGTGTCCATCTTCGCTGGCGAGGAACCGTGCGTGCCCTTTGCAAGTTTTCGCTCTCGAACACAGATAGCAGCGGATTATTACGGGAAGAAACTCGCGTTCATGCCGCACGACGTGTTTGACCACCTGCCCCCGCTACTCAAGGAGCTTTTGCTGAGCGATAACCAGCTGTGGAGTTTCAACTGGGGCAGGCTTTACCTGCTAGGCTGGTTGGAGCTGCTGGACCTCAGTAGCAACCTGTTTACCGCGGTGCCTCGCATGCTATCCAACTGCACCCAGACCCTGCGTCTTCAACCTCACCCGCAACCAGATCTCCAAGCTGACCAAGGACTTCCTGCGGGACGTGACCTCTCTGCAGTACCTGGATCTCAGCTACAACAACCTGAAGACCATCCAGGCCTCCAGTTTCCCGGACAGCGCCATCAAACACCTTCGGGAGCTGCGGCTAAGCGGCAACCACTTTCTCTGCACCTGCGATGCCAGGTGGTTCATGTGGTGGATCAATCAGACCACAGTCTACATCCCTCGCCTGGTCACTGATGTCACCTGCACCTCCCCCAAAGCCCACCGTGGCCACGGCATCGTCATGGTGGACCTGCACTCCTGCGAGTTGGGCTACCTGGCCATTGGCCTCTACACTTTCTCCACCTTGAACACCTTCTTGCTCCTTTATTTGATACTTAAAACAGGCCTTCATTCAAGGTGGTGCAGCTGCCTGACAGCGAATGCAGCGTCGGAGACCCAGGTTCGATCCCGACTACGGGTGCTGTCTGTACTGAGTTTGTAAGTTCTCCCCGTGACCTGCGTGAGTTTTCTCCGAGATCCCCCCACACTCCAAAGACGTACAGATTTGTAGGTTAATTGGCTTGGTGAATGTAAAAATGTCCATAGTGGGTGTAGGAAGGTGTTAGTGTGCGGGGATCGCTGGTCGGCGCGGACTCGGTGGTCCGAAGGGCCTATTTCCTCTCTGTATCTCTAAACTAAACCACCAGGGGAGAACACTGGACCTTCTTGGTCAGTTTATTATTTTACACTTATATACATTACACAGATCACGGAGTGTGAAATCAAGCTGGCAAGCCGAGGTCATGCAAGAAACGGAGGAAAACGGGAGACGATTTTATTCAGCAACTCCGTTCTGGCAGAACATCTATCCTGTGTTAAGAAACCTAACTTTCAGGGGATTTAAATCTTGAGTTCAACTTCTACCTGAATTTAATCGATTTACAAAAGCTTTGAAGTTCTCCCTGCAGTCCGTTTCTTAAACATCTTTACGTTTTGCGCTTTTTTTGACAGCCAAGTACTTTAAATGCCATTTATTGCATTGTAGCAATGATAGGCAATGATTTGATAAAAGCGATTAATTACACGACAGGAGAAGCATGCGGCTACATAATAGACACGGAGAAGCTGATCATCGGGGAAGTTCTGTCCATGGTCATGGGAGGCTTTTTATAGTTAAAAAAAACTGCATGACATTTTTATCCATGTGATGATTCTTCCACACGTCGGTAGTCGTTGTTGGCTCAAGAGTAACTCAGGAGAGGAACTTGGTACATCGCAGAAATGAGAAGTAAACGGCAAACTTAGACATACACGTGGGAACTCGTTTAAACTCGTGTACATAAACTTGGAATCTCGTAGACAACCACGAGTTTGATTTTTTCTTTCACTCGGTATCACTTGTGGGTGGACTCGCACCGTGAGACAGGGGATTTAGAAGCTTAGACAGCAGCTTTTCTTGCCCTTCTGTTTGATAGAAGTCTCTGCTTCGGTGTTTAGTTTTGAAAAAAACCTCGGTGGTTAGCAATAGAGTACATTGTGAATGGCTAGCACCACAGCTACCCGTGGCAGATCTCTGCAAGAAACTCCTTTTTTCTTAGTCAGTGTAATGGCAAATTTCCAATTCTTCCAGTGTCCAACTTTTCGTTGCCATTACTACACAGGTAAGTAGGAGTGATCTTATGCAGACCATATAGAACAGATTTTCCAGTCATTTATTCCTGTTTAATTGGTTCTTTATTGAAGTAGTGGTACAGACAAAGAGATGAACTTACCAGGTACTCCTTATTTTGCATAAAAGTTGTAAAGCCTGTTCTCCTGGTCTGATGAGAACTGTATTCACTCCACCCCTTTGCCTGGTCTGATCACTCCCTGTCCACAATGCCCATATGTATCTGTCCCTCTGTGCATCTAATGACCGCACCCCAAGTGTCCAAAATAATACTGCAAGATATATCTAGACAAAATAATATAATATGCCAACAGTAGCTAGCCGAAACATAAATGGCTCCTTCAGTCAGGTTGATGTCATAGATCTACCCCTTTTGGCTTAGAGATACATTGTGAAAACCGGCACTTTGACCCACTGAGTCTATGCCGACTATCAATCACCTGTTCACGCTAGTTCTATCTTATCCCACTTTCTCATCCACTTCCTACACACTCGGGGGGTGGGAGGGGGGGGGATTTTACACAGGCCAATTAATCTACAAAAATGCACATCTTTGGAATGTGGGAGGAAACTGGAACACCCAGAGAAAATCCATGCAGTCACAGTGAGAACATTCAAACTCCACACAGACAGAAGCCTAAGTCAGGATCAAACTCAGGTCTCTGGCGAAACAGCAGCTCTACCGGTTGCCCTACTGTGCCGCCCTGAAGAGAAACAAAATGGAGATTGGCTTTTCTATTAAGAACTTTCTTTCTTTTGCCTCCATCTTCCAGTGCTAGGCCCTTTTCCCCCCTGTTCCAGGTTAAGAGTTGACCCAAGAGATATGTGTCTGGCAGAAAGCTCTCTATGGTCGTCAAATGTACTTCAGTGGCAGTACTTTCTCATGCATTTCGAATGTTCCCAAGGCGTCGACATTTACCGTCTGTAGCGGTGAACTGCGGAAGGTTCAAAGATCCCGACCACGGGTGAACAAAGGAGGAAGATAACTGAACTTTATTGCCTTCCATCACAGTGAGGAATGTTGATTCCACTGTGGTGGATGTTTATGTTATTTTTTTTTATGTGTGTATTGTGTTCTTTTCACTTAGTACGGCTGTATGGTAACTTAAATTTCACTTTATCTTAATCGGTTAAGTGACAATAAATGCGAACTTGAACTTGAACTTGAAAATGTGACCATGGGATGTTTTACTGGATGAAAAGTGCTATATAAATATAAGTTGTTGTTGCTGTTGCTTTTGGACTGCCTCATCATTATTAGTCGTTTCATTTAAACTATGCATGATCAGTCGCAGAACTATTGGTGTACTTAACATTTACCTGGTTCTTGACGTCAACAACTGGACAACTCTCACCTTTCACTTTCCACATATTATATTGCATTAGATGCCATCATTGTCTACACGCCAACCCACAGACCATTTCCTTCTAATAAAATAAATGGTTGGTCGTTGAGATGAATAGAGGATTGATACCTGTACAGGATATGGCTGGTGCAATGATGGGGAATTTTAATTATTAAAGTGAAAAGTTACATTTACTAATATAGAAACTAGAAAATACGTTCATTTTCACCAGAATACCAATTGGCATCAAAATTTGCTTCTCCGTAGACCACTCATCAATTATATAACTTTTTTTTTAAATTTCAAGTTTTAAAAATAATATATAAATACACATTTATCTAATTTGGCATTGCTTGTGTCATGATTATGATATGTTTAGACCAATAGTTAAAACTTTGGTTATATATTTCATTATGTAGGTGGGAAATCATTTTTAAAACTGTATAAAACATTTTTTTGTATATAGCAAAGGAAGGTTTTTTTATGGAACTTATCCAGTTTTCACAAATCATTGCCAGCAGACCTCTTGAAGCTCTGTGTTTCCTTTTGCATTTTACTGGCAGGTTTCCAATACTTTTTTTTCTCTCTGTATAACTTCAAGAGTGGAAATTCCTCAAGAAATATGTGGAAGGACTGAAACATATTTCAATAGAGCAAGCAGTTATACTTGGCTGGGACTAAAATATCTCATTAGCTAACAAGTGCTGGTTTGGCAGGCCTGGTGCTTCTCCAGGGAGCGTGTACAGATCGTGGCTGTTAGGCTTCAATTGTCTGCAGTGATTTGGAGGCTGCATTTATACACTTGCCATTGGTGTGGGACAGGTAGCTACAGAATCGACTCCAGCTTTGCAGATTCTGAATTATAATTCCTGGTTCTGCACTGAATTCTCAAGCCAAGACATTGCTCCGTGCTGCAATTAATGTGCATGTGCTGGCTTCAGCTGATAAGCAACATTTTAGGCGGGTGCGCAAAGTCTCCAGGCTAAAGAGATGAAAACATCAGAAGAAAGTATTTTTCAGTTTTCTTAACAGACCATTGATGGGAATAATATGTGCCTGAGCATTTAAAGTCACCCACCATGACAGGGTTTCAGCATTCTGGGCCACTGGTTTGATATCAAATATTGGATTCAGAGATGGCTTGTCTTTTCATGGTGGTAAATTGCAATCTCGGGCCTTTAAACTCCTTTTTTTTTCTCTTGCAACTAGTCAATTTCCCCTTTAAAAATAAAAGCATAAATTGTCCAGGCTATATCTGTGAAGAATGAGAAAAGTTAATCAGTCTCTGTTTCTTTTTCAGACATACAGAATCCTTGCTATTTTGCAGTTGTGCCTCGATTCTCCATCAGGGCACTATGAAAACAAATTACAGACCTTTAAGCGGTTAGGTGGAACTCCTGTCCACCATAGAATGGTGGCAAAATACAATTGAGTGCCATAACTGGTTAAGGGTGCAGGTGCCAGTATCCTAAAAATATTGCAGAAGCGATCTATCAGAGGATTCAAATGATCCCACGAGGATTTGTAAGCACGGCCGCTCAAGCCATGTTGAATCCCACATGGGATGGAGCTCTCGAGTCCAAGCAAACGTTGTGCTTCATTTTTCAGACTTAGATCAAGGCTCAAGGTCAGGGTTATGCTGCAATTTTAGTGAAAAGTTTTGCAGTGGTGCACTGATCAAAATAACACTCCTCTAAAGTTACAGATATTCAAAAAGTTACAGTATGACTTTCAATGCCCCTATTACCTAATCTATCAGTTGGACAGCAGGATGTACACATTTACTTACAATTTTGTTTTGGCGACTGGTCCATCATCTTCTCTCTCTTATCTCCGTTAACATATCTTTGGTTGCTTAATCTATTGTAATTCAAACAGATATCATGCACCAACAACAGATGAGAAACAGAGTTCATGTTTCAGGTCAGAGAACTTTCATCAGAACAGATTTCAGATTTCCAGCATTTTATTATGAGCTTACTGTCTATTGGGAAGAAATTTCAGAAGGGCGTGTTATGGGCAAGTCGCACATTCGCGATTTTTCAGGTGACTGCCGACGACTGTCAAGTTGCCGGCAATCGCCTGAAAAACTGGCAACTGGAACGCCGACTGTCAGAGTGGAACACACACACATCGCTTCCTTCACCAGCCCATTATGCAGGCGGGGGACAGGGCAAGCGGGGGAAGCATGTCTGAGTGAAATTCACACGGTGCAAAGCCAAGGTGATACAGACATACACCGCGATGAACAGAAAGGTTGGCGCTGTAATTAAGATGGCTAAAACACAGTGTACGGTAAGTTCTTTAAAAGAGGGGGGGTGAGGGGGGGAGAGAGGGGAGGGAGAAGGGGGTGAAGGGGGGAGAAGGAGTGGAGACAACTTTTAAAAAGCCAGAGTTACACGGCTGTGAAACTCGGCAGACATTTAACATTACCGGTCGGTTATCCTTGGTTCTGAAATCTTCTGCTTACGTTTGTTTTCCCAATGAGCCAATGAAATTCACCGGTCAGCACCGGCCACAACCTACGAGAACCTACGAGAACCTGCGACCTCCTGGCAACCCACTAGGACCTCCTGGCGACCCACCTATGGCACGAGAATTCTCATTACTCTCCATGGCAGCTTCATTCTAGGCGCCACTAATTTTTCAACATGTTGAAAAATTCTCGGCGACCATTATGTGGCCGCGACTAGTTCCCAGAATGCAGGAACTCCTCACGACCATGAAGGCGACTCCCTGGCAACCACCCGCGAACATGTGGCGACCATGTGGCAACCATGTGGCGACTGCATATTCTCCTGCAGTCACCTAAACAGTCGCCTAAGTGGGACAGGCCCATTAGCAGAGGAAAGTATGAAAATAATGTCAAACTAATTAGACCAAAATATGTTCAAAATACGTAGCATAATTTGATTCTCAAAGTTGCTGAAAGGCCATTTAGTTGGTATCAGTTACATATTCCCGTTGTTCAATAACTTTCTTCTTGGAGATTAATTCATAAGACCATAAGTCATAGGAGCAGAATTAGTCCATTCAGCCCATCGAATCTGCTCTGCCCTTTGACTCATGGCTGATCTATTTCTCCCTCGCAAATACATTCTCCTTTCTTTGCCCTGTAACCTTTAATGTCCTTACTATTAATCTCCACTTTAAAAATAGCCAATGATTTGGCCTCCACAGCCGACTGTGGCAATGAAGTCCACAAATTTTACTTCGGAGTCATGTGAGTGACTACGTGAAGAACCCTGCCAGGACGCAAGCGTGTCATATCGCTTTCACGCTTGTGAAACGACAGGCGGGGTGGAGCGTTCCCCCGCAGCGGTAAGTTTGAAACCGCGACCTGCAGGTAAGTGATTTGCTCTGCGGGAGTTTTTTGTTCCCCGCGCTGTTTTACACAGGGGGGAAGCTGGACAAAATAGTGTCCACAAGTGCTGCGAGTGAAGCTGGCTGGGGAGGACCGCGAAGTTGCGGGAGCCAGCAGCAGCTAAAGGCACAAGCACCGTAAATGGGAAACTGCTGTGCCGACTTTTGGTCCCTCGCCGGCCAGAACACCACGGCCGGGCGGGAGACTATTCAGAATGGGGCCGTCGACTTTGACAAGTCGAAACGGCAGGAGGCGGGGTGGAACGACGTTCCCCCATAGCGACAGTTTAAACCTGGACCTGCAAGTAAGTGAAACTGCGGTCTTTATTCTTCCCATACTGTTTCACAGGTGGGGAAACATGGAGAGCTGTGCAAACAACGGCAGGCGGCACAGGAATCACCCGTAAGGGAACAGCTGTGCCTGACTTTGCTCCCGCACCGGCCAGATTAAACACCGTGGCTGGGCGGGAGACTATACAGAATGGAGCCGTTGGCTTTGACAAGTCAAAACGGTAGGAGGAGGGTTGGAAGGACGTTCCCCATAACGGCAAGTTTTAAGCCTGATAAGTGCAGGTAAGTGATACTGCGGTCTTTATTGTACCCATACTATTCTACAGGTGGGGAAACATGCACAAGGCAAAGAAGTCGACCAGAGCTGCGACAATGCTGGCGGAGGAAAACCGCGGAGTTGCGGACGCCAGTAGCGGCCGACGGCACAGGAATCACCCATAAGGGAATAGCTGTGCCCGACTTCGCTCCCGCACCACCCAGATTAAACACTGCGTCTGGGCGGGAAGGCAAGAAGAAAACCAAAAGAGTCTTTGACTGATGAGTCCGACTTTGAGCAGCCGCGAGCGGCCGGCGACTGTGAGCGCTGGAGCCAGTTGGAGCGGCTTATGGAGCAAAAGCTCCAACATGACAGACTCCGGGAGATGGAGTCTAGTCACAGTGGGGATATAAAAAACATCCACAGCAGCACCTTACGTAGGGCTGCACAGTGCATCTCCCTCGTCAGAGGGGAGTACTGGGGGGGTCAATTCTGGGCTGACCCTGAAGAGGGGTTTGACGAACAAAACTACAAGTGTGCAGGGGGTGCAGGAAGACTGGAACGGGAGTCAGAAGGCAGGATGTTTAGCTAAGACGCTGTGGCATTATTCTGCAATACGGAGTATGAGATTAATAGTCTCAGGAGAACGCCATCCGCCCAGCTTTAAACCCTGAGTTTGCAGAGCTGTGCAGACCTGGAGGGATTAAACCATCAATATTACTACTTGGGGGAAACCTGTCAAAACAGGTAAAATAGCTCAATAAGGAGGCCAATACCCTGGGGCTCATAAAGGCGGCAACAGGCAGGATCTCCTACACACGACAACAGCACCTCCACGCACCCACCAGCAGGAAGACACACAGAAGCTGGTGAAAGCTCAAAGGCCGGGTTACAGGATAGAGGTCTTTTAGGCCTGGCCCAGACCGGCCTTCCTGGAAGACGTGCAACCCCAAATCCCAAATCCAAAAACCGACGACACAACCTCTATGGCGACTGCAAGGAAGAAAACAAAAAACAGGAGATGTAAATAACACAAATTGGTGTGTAGATTACATTTTCTTGGGAAGCATGGAGTGCAATAACTACTAACACTTATTTTCTACCTAATGTTCAGAGATATACAATTGAATTTGTGCAAAAGATTTCCCGGTTCAGCATGTACCGAACTGAATGTTCGTGCCTTCACGATAAGGAAAACTGGAAGCGCATGCTGAACTGGAGAGGCTAGATGCTAGGGAATCTTGGGGAATCCCAACACGACTCTTTGGAATTCGTGTCAATATCTTTACCATATAATCAAATAACCATATAACAATTACAGCTCGGAAATAGGCCATCTCGGCCCTACAAGTCCGTGCCGAACAATTATTTTCCCTTAGTCCCACCTGACTACACTCATACCATAACCCTCCATTCCCTTCTCATCCATATGCCTATCCAATTTATTTTTAAATGATACCATCGAACCTGCCTCCACCACTTCCACTGGAAGCTCATTCCACACCGCTACCACTCTCTGAGTAAAGAAGTTCCCCCTCATGTTACCCCTAAACTTCTGTCCCTTAATTCAGAAGTCATGTCCTCTTGTTTGAATCTTCCCTATTCTCGGAAAACAAAAAGATGTGGTTACCAATCATTCAGGTCTGACAAACCTGAATACATTGTGCAGTAAATTCATTCGAAATTGGAAACCTTTGTTACTGCCAAACAATTGATTCCATAGGCTACTTTATGAATTGCATCCATTAAAAGATGCTTACTATACGGTGCCTATGTGGAGGATTAAAGACGTTATTAATTCTAAGCTAACACCTTCCACCACTAAGGACTACTTGGGGTTCACCTTTGACTTAGTCTACATGTGGGTAACTTATCAAAGGAAGGTACAGACTTAACTGAGGCCAACAACCTCATTGACATCAGTAAACCACCTATTCGACTGGTAGCAAGGGTAATTGGCAATACTGTGGCCTTTCCAGCCACACTGTTTGACCTTTGTATTACCAATTATTACAAGGACAAAGGTATAAGCACTTAAAATCAATACTGGTCATGTGTAGAGACCAATGAGGCTACCAATCTAAGCAATCATGGAATTACAATGATAGGGGAAATATTGGGCATTGTTCAAACCCTATCATTGTCAGCAACCATTGAGTGGTGCTACAAATTGATGCCAGTGTTCATGGTTGGCGTGTTACTAACCCCATCTCTAGTTGTGGATATAGATGGGATGCACAAGAAGCATCATTGCTTCAGGTACATGTCATAAACTACTTGGAAATGTTGGGTGCGTTCTATGGACTAAAATCATACTGTTCAGAAATGCATCACCTGCATGTTAGACTACAGATTGATAACACCACCATGGTGACATATACTAACTACATGGGTAGAATCAAATCGGTATCATGTGATAATCCGGCTAACACAATTTGGCAATGGTGTATTCAGAAAAACATTTGAATATCAGCTAGTTACCTACCAGGTAACCTCAAATTTAGTGGCAGACACCAGGTCACGCAAATTCATGACAAACATCGAATGGATGTTGGACCGCAAAGTGTTTGCTGCTATTGTAGCATGATATGAAACACCAGAGATTGATCTATTGCATCTCGGCTTAATCACCAGTTGCCTATCTGTGTTTCTTGGGAATCAGACTGGGGCATCAGCGATGGATGCCTTCTCGCTGCATTGGGGGGGGGGGGGGGATTGTTCTTTCTATGCATTCCCTCCTTTCTGCCTCATCAGTCGGGTATTACGCAAAATACAACTAAACATGGCTCTCCGTTCCGAAATAACCAGATTGTTGGTTCATCCCGTAACGGGGGGGGGGGGGGGGAGTCATCTCTACCATAATAGGACAAATGTGTTCGTCAGCAGAATCTTAAGTAACCATTTCCGGACCTGAGACTAACGAACCGAACAATGAACATATACAGCGGCTCACAGGCAAAGAAACTATATCGGATCCACATCAGGAAGTGGGAAATATTGTTCTAGGAACAACATCACTATTGTACGACGAACAAAACGTCTGTTCTGGAATTCCTGGCAGGCCTCCATTATGATGAGGGGCTCAGTTACAGTGCCATTAACTGCGTCAGAAGTGCCCTTTCTGCATATCTATGGTGAGGATCAGAGCGTCATTCTGTTGGGACTCACCCCCTGGTAACCAAACTTATGAGGGGAATTTTTTAATATCAATCCCCAAGAACCAGGTACTCTCAAATATGGGATGTGAGTATTGTCCTAACGTTGCTAAGGAACTAGTCTCCAGCAACAGCTCTGTCCCTGCAAAAACTGACGCATAAAACAGTCATGCTGATGGCTTTGGTCACAGCACAAAGGGTACAGTCTTTACATAAGTTAAGGCTGGACAATATGACTTCTTCAACAAGAAATATAACTTTTCATGTTCACGAATTAGTCAAACAGAACAGACCGGGACCATCAGGCCTCAAAATAGAATTTAGGACTTACCCTATAGATGATCATCTCTGTATAATAAGACATTCATTGTTATATATGGAGAACACCAAAAACATCAGAGGCTACGAGATGGCACTACTAATCAGCCACAAGCAACCCCACAAAAAAGTGTCGGTTCAAACTATTTCCAGATGGCTAAAACAGGTTTTAACAACAGCTGGAGTGGATACTAACATATTCAAATCTCATTCCACCAGGGCTGCAGCTACATCGGCAGCTATGGAGTTGGACGTACCGAATGGACCAAATCCTGGAGACAGCAGGATGGTCAAAGGAAAAAACGTTCCAACAATTCTACCATATACCAGTGGTTAAACCTGGAACTTTTGCAGAATCAATTTTAAGTTCTGTAATATGATTCACCCCATGAAATTGGGGCTATAATTTGTTGTTAATAACTTTATCATGGATTTCAATGTCGGATTCATGTTTAAACATGTTAACACAATTCCTCCCTTAGTCAATTAAGGCAGATGTGATGCATGGACTCGTTTCCACGGCATGAAATCACAGAGCTTTGAAATCTTCACGTAGTTACCAATGCATTGTAAGCTATTCAAACGGGGATTCCCATCCCTTTCCGCTTTCTGCAAACACCTTTCCCTTTGCAACTCTGTGGTTCACTCATCCTTCATTCCCATCCAAACAGTCCCTGTAGGAGATGTATCACCTGCCCCTACACATTTCTCACCTCTATCTAGGAGACTCCAGCAGCTCTTCCAGGTCAGACAGTTTCACATGTATTTCTTCAAACTTCATCCACTGCATTTAGTAATATGGTCTCCTTTACAGCGGCGAGACCAACATAGACTAGGCAATCATTTTTCCAAACACTTGACTGCACTTACTAAACACTTGACCTCTGACTGAACGTTTCAGGCACAGATCACTCTCTCTGTAAAATAACTTGACCTACAAATTCCTTTTAAACTTTGTCCTTTCCCTTCAAAACAGTGTGCTCCAGTCTTTGATATTTTAACTCCTGGAAAAATCTTTTGACAACCTATCTATGCCCCCATTATGTTATATTCTTGTATCAGGTTTCCCTTCAGCATCTGACCCTTCAGAGAAAATTATCCAAGTTTGTCTAACTTCTCCTTAAAGCTAAGACCCATTAATCCATTCAGCATTTTGATAAATCATCTCTGCAAATCCTCAACATCCTTCCTGTTATGGGGTGACCTGAACTGTGGACATACTGCAAATGTTGGCCTCATGAAATTACTAGGACTTCCAGACTCCTATCTCAATGCTGAATCAATTAAGGCAAGTATACCATACACTTTCTTTAAACAAAGAATATCACTGTGACATGTGACAATAAACTATCATTCATTCATTCATTCATTCATTCATTCATTCATTCATTCATTCATTCATTCATTCATTCATTCATTCTTTCTTTCATACTTGTGTTGCCACCTTCAAGGACTTCTGGACTTGGAACCCAAGATCACTGTGTCCATTCAACCTCTCAAACACCTCACACTTCCTCAGATTAAACTCCATCTGCCTTTTCTCTGCCCATTTCTGTCGCTGATATATATCCCTTCCTCCTATCCACAATTCGATCAATTTAGGTGTAGCCTGTAAACTTACTTACCAACCCGTCTGCATATAGGTTCAAATAATTTACATATATCTCACAGAAGTTCTCAATTTACTTCTCAATGTCTTTTGTGAAAGATGACATTAAAAGTGTCACAGTTCAGTTACTTTTGTCATTCTGCATTTTCATAGGTGGAATTCTCAACAGACAGCACAGTTATAATCATAGGGACAGATGGTGAAGTCTGATACAATTTCTACTCCATCTCTTCACTATCTTTTAGCCACATCATGTTATCCTTCACAAATCCTCAGGGCAGTTTAATCTTCATAATCCATGGTTCCCAGAATAATTTTAGTTTATAAAATCATAAGACATTGGAGTAGAATTAGACCATTTGGACTATCGAGTCGGCTTCGCCATTCGATCATGGCTGATTATTTTACCCTCTTGATGCCATTCTCCTGCCTTCTCCCAGTAAACTTTTATTCCCTTACTAATCAATAAGATCAATCTCTACTTTAAAAATGCCCAATGACGGACTCCACAGCCATCTGAGGCAATGAATTTTCCTTGCAACGTGAGGTTATCCACTTTGGTAGCAAAAACAGGAAGGCAGATTACTATCTAAATGGCGTCAAGTTGGGAAAAGGGAAAGTACAACGGGATCTGGGGGTCCTTGGTTATCAGTCTATGAAAGTAAGCATGCAGGTACAGCAGGCAGTGAAGAAAGCGAATGGCATGTTGGCCTTGTTACAAGAGGAATTGAATATAGGAGCAAAGAGGGCCTTCTGCAGTTGTACAGAGCCCTAGTGAGACCACACCTGGAGTATTGTGTGCAGTTTTCATTCCCTAATTTGAGGAAGGACATTCTTGCTATTGAGGGAGTGCAACGCAGGTTTACAAGGTTAATTCTCTGTTAATTCCCGGGATGGCGGGACTATCATATGCTGAGAGAATGGAGCAGCTGGGTTTGTACACTCTGGAGTTTAGAAGGATGAGAGGGATTCTCATTGAAACATATAAGACTGTTACGGGTTTGGACACGCTAGAGGCAGGACACATGTTCCCGATGTTGGGGGAGTCCAGAACCAGGGGCCACAGTTTAAGAATAAGGAGTAAGCCATTTAGAACGAAGACGAGGAAACACTTTTTCTCACAGAGAGTGGTGAGTCTGTGGAATTATCTGCCTCAGAGGGAGGTGGAGGCAGATTCTCTGGATGCTTTCAAGAGAGAGATAGGGCTCTCAAAAATGGTGGAGTCAGGAAATATTGGGATAAGGCAGGAACGGGATACTGATTGGGGATGATCTGCCAATATAACATTGAATGGCGGTGCTGGCTCGAAGGGCCGAATGGCCTACTCCTTCACCTATTGTCTATTGTCTAATTCTACAGTTTGACCACACTCTAGCTAAATAAATTTCTGCTCCATTCTAAATCAAATTAAATACTTTCTGAGGATTTTTATAAATTAGATCCATTCCCACTGAAGCAAATGCAAAATGTTATCAATGCTAGAAATCTGAAGTAAAAGGTTAAAATGCTCAAAGTTGTGTTAAGGTCAATAATACCCCATCATTACTGATAATCCATAGATAATCCCTCGTCCATTGTGCCACCTCCATGATCAATAAATCTATGCATGATCTATCTTTACAAATCTGTCAGATTCTGATCAGTTGAAAATGTTAACAGTTCAGCTATTTATTCTTAATTATAAACTCGGGCAACTTTCTGATGATGGACATTAAGGTAACAGATCTACAATTCCCTGGCTTCTCTTTAGGAACAATGCATAGAAAGCAAAATGTAAGGGGCAAAAAAATCACCTATCATTATTGCTTTGATGAACTATATTTTTGAGTGGAATTATTTAAAGTCCTTTCCTTTCCTGTGACAAGCAATTAAGATCTGTAAAATGTATAATCTGTCCTCTTTATTTCATTACTTCTGCCAAAAGTCTACCTTTTTTTCTGGTAGTGATTCCTGGTACTTGGAAAGTGAATACAATTTCAAATTTGTTTTCTATATTAAGCTCTCAGATGGTCCTGCAGTATGGATACACCGAGGTGGAAAAAGACAAAAAGGCAGGACCTTAAGGATAGTGATCTCCAGATTGCTCCTCGTGTCATGTGTTATTGAGGGTAGGAATAGGAAGATAGCACAGGTGGATGCATGGTTGAGAAGTTGGTGCAGGGGACATGGATTTAGATTATTTGTACAATTGGGATCTCTTGTGGAGCAGTGTACAAGCTGTATAAGATTGGTTGCATCTGAACTGGACCAATACTCTGGCAGGCAGGCAGTATTTAAACTAAATTGGCAGGTGGATGGGATCGAATGTAGTAGTGAAGCAGGTGGGAGTCTGGACGTCGTTACAGAAGTCAATCACAGCAAGTCCGGCAGACAGGATTGGCAAGAACATCACAGTGAGCGAGGAAAGATAAGTTAAATTGCATTTATTTCAATGCTAGATGCCTAACAGATAAAATGGATAAACACAGGGCATGGATCTTCTCATGTTAGACATGGGTTAGGTGCTGTAAGACTGGAGGGTGACTAATGTTGGTCTCTATTTAAGAAAAGCCTGGAAACTGTGGACCAGTAAGCTTAACATTGGTAGTAGGAAAGTTACTGGAGAGGATTCGGAGGGATGACATACATGCATTTGGATGGACAAGGATTGATTAAGGATGTGTAGGAAGGAACTGCAGATGCTGGTTTAAATTGAAGATAGACACAGAATGATGGGTAACTCAACAGGACAGGCAGCATCGCTGGATAGAAGGAATGTGTGACGTTTCAGGACGAGACCCTTCTTCGGACTGTCAGAGGAGAGGGAGATATATAGATATAGAGATATAGAGATATAGCTGCCACAGAAGCCACAGAAGGCAGTGGAGGCTAATTCACTGGATGTTTTCAAGAGAGAGTTAAATTTAGCTCTTAAGGCTACAGGAATCAAGGGATATGGGAAATAGCAGGAATGGGGTGCTGACTTTAGATGATCAGCCATGATCATATTGAATGGCAGTGCTGGCTCGAAGGGCTGAATGGCCTACTCCTGCACCTATTTTTCAATGTTGTTTTCTATGTTTCTATAAGGAAGTGTAAAGTGTGAAAACGGGACAAAGGGGATGGAGATCAAGGAAAATGTAGAACATTGGTAGCTGGGAAAAGGTAACAACAAACCAAACAGATCAAATGTAATCAAGGACAGTTAGGCTGGGCGGAGAATTGGGAAGGCGGGGGGGGGGGGGGTGGAGAGAGAGGGAAAGCAACAGTCAGTGTGGCAATGGGATGGGGAGTTAAAGTGTTTAGCAACTGGGAGATCAGGTAGGTTTAGGCGGACTAAACAGAGGTGTTCAGCAAAACGATTGCCGAGCCTGCGCTTGGTCTCGCCTACATATTGCCTACATTCAGTGCTATTTCTGAAACAACAGTTTAATGAATAATGTTTCAAACAATATTTCACCAATGTTTAATTTATTATTATTTTAATATTTTAGTAGAATAATGGTGTTAAATGAAGGAGCTGTTGGTTTCTTTATTCCATCAAACCTACCTCTTCATAAGTCACTATTCTTCCTTTACAATGGATATTTGTATCTTCCTTTGGAGCTCAAACCAATCTGATTGAACATGTTTGCTTTCCTTGTTATTTCATGAGATAGTATCATTCTGTATTGGTACTATCTTTGTTAAGTAATGTGAACCACTTCCTCAGAGAATGATGCAAAATATTTTTTTATCTTTAGCTTCTTTCAATCATTTTTATGGGTTCTGTTAATATATTATTTCCAAATACATTCACTGCAAAGTCATGATTCAGGAGAATAGATAGCATAGGCTTGTGTAGATGTAAGTAAACTGGACATATCTGAATTGTTAATGTGTGGGCAACTTAGTTTGGAATTTTCTTTGCAGAAGTTTATAATCGAAGAGGCAATTGCATGGTCTATGTCATAAACCATACTGTGATTACTACATGAATGAAAAACGTAAATGATTTCAGTTGATAGTTAAACCAGCCATTAGATCAAGATCTAAGGTGTCACCAGGAAACTTGTATGATGGAAACATCCTGAAACCAAGTATTGGTATTGTATAGATCTCAGCGTGTGGTAGTAATCTTTGTCAATTATTTTCTAAATGCAAAGTGGCTGAATTGTAGTCATTGGGTTTAACACATTGGTTGATTAGTACGACTGGATGTTACAATCCCTAAGATTTTTCACTACAATTGACATTCTTGGGGATGAACATTAGGTGATTTTGCTACCAATCAGACGCATTTTCAATTGTGTACCTTAACGTCACTGGGTGTTTCGGCCTTTTATCACAAGACACCCTCAGTCGAGGCAGGCCCACAAAGAGGTTGGGTTATGAACAGAGTAAGCTCTTACCTTCAGAAGAAGACCTAATATTAAATCATATACACCAACTATGTTAATAATGATCCCAGTCGCATCTGTTCTGAAAGATATAATATATTGCCGTAATATATAGATTGTGATGAATGTTTAATTGATACCCAGTGTTTAATAATTTGTAGAATGTAGGGTTGGCAGTTAGATTATAAACCTTTCATACTTCTCGTCATGCTCACAAGTATATCCTCAATAACCATATAACCATATAACCATATAACAATTACAGCACGGAAACAGGCCATCTCGACCCTTCTAGTCCGTGCCGAACACATAATCTCCCCTAGTCCCATATACCTGCGCTCAGACCATAACCCTCCATTCCTTTCCCATCCATATAACTATCCAATTTATTTTTAAATGATAAAAACGAACCTGCCTCCACCACCTTCACTGGAAGCTCATTCCACACAGCTACCACTCTCTGAGTAAAGAAGTTCCCCCTCATGTTACCCCTAAACTTCAGTCCCTTAATTCTCAAGTCATGTCCCCTTGTTTGAATCTTCCCTACTCTCAGTGGGAAAAGCTTTTCCACGTCAACTCTGTCTATCCCTCTCATCATTTTAAAAACCTCTATCAAGTCCCCCCTTAACCTTCTGCGCTCCAAAGAATAAAGCCCTAACTTGTTCAACCTTTCTCTGTAACTTAGTTGCTGAAACCCAGGCAACATTCTAGTAAATCTCCTCTGTACTCTCTCTATTTTGTTGACATCCTTCCTATAATTAGGCGACCAAAATTGTACACCATACTCCAGAATTGGCCTCACCAATGCCTTGTACAATTTTAACATTACATCCCAACTTCTATACCACAATGATAATCTGCAAGTGAGCAATGACACATTGATTATCACACACCCTTCTGAATATTAGCATTCCCAACAATTTGCTTTTACCTTTATGAGCTTTAGGATTATGAATCCAACTTTTGCTAATGCCAATGAATGTATGCATCTGGAGAATATCTGGAACTTGGAAATATAACCATGGAAATATAATTCTTCACCATAACTTGTGAGATTAAATATGCAAAATATAAAATTAATTCAGTTTGCTTTAAAAAATGTCAATTGAACAGAATCCTATTTTAAAGAAACAAGAGCTGGACAAATCTTCAAATTATTAACTGATTATTTTAATTTAAATGAGTTTTAATTCATATTAATTTGCAGAAAAATCAAGGTGAAAATATGAATTTGTAATACTTTTTTAGACAATCTAACAACAGCACCTTGTTAAAAAGACTAATGAATTCAAGATGGACTACTTCCAAATAGTCCTTCTTGAACAGAGATTTTATAACAACAGGGGTTTTGTATTGCTTCGTAATGGCACGGTGAAACATTTCCAACATACATTTTAAAGGTATCATCAAAATTAGACCAGTATGAAATAAATTATGGCTAATCTATCATATAGCGAAATGGTTCTGGCAATACCATAACTGGAGGATTCATTAACTTACAGGAAAGAGACGTTGCTAAGTGTGCAAATTTTATTGGCCAGGTTTGCAAATATCTGTTTCTAGGGTAATGATGTGTTTCCCTTCCTTGTCACCCGAATACACATTCTATTGGAGATCCAAAAGCCCTTGAATGTAAGTAAAAGTCAGGGTAGCTGTTTGAATGGCAAAACTTGCTTCAACGCTCCCTTCCACTTGTGCGCGCAGTCCCAAAGCACCATCAGATTTTGACAAGACGGCTCTAATGTGCTGGTCCTCTGTAGACACAGGACTCCAAACACATAAATCTCTTGTCACATTTTGGCAAGGTTGTGAGCAAGGAGGAAGGTCTGTTTTTTAATGAAGCTAAATGAACCATGTCTTTTTACTTTGAGCAGACTTTTTAAAGCAGAGGAGTGTAGTCGAAACTACACAAGTAATATTACATATAACCCTGATAGAAAGTGGCTCAAAAATTGCTGTCAAAATAACAGTGAGGCTAATGGTCCTTGGCTTTATTTAAATGTATTTGGCGCAGCATCTTCAAATTAACCCATGCGTGCAGAAACTGAAAAATTGTTGTTGGAGATACTTTACTCCACCATCAGTTTCACACAAAGGCATCTCGTTGTCTAGCTTCCCATTCAAATGCATTGCAATGTGAAGTTCCTTTACCTGCAATGAAGACACAGAGAAAACTCACCATAGATTTAAACATTTTTTTTTTGAGGAACTTCCTTACAGTGCACAGGTATTAATTAGTCTCTGCCATTGAAAATGAACTGTGATAATTGTGGTTTGTCATTCTTTTAAATTGTTATTGGAGATTTTATTTTAATTTACAATGGGAAGTTAAACATTTCCTCTCTGTCTTTTTTTTCCCTCTCTCTTAATCCAATGTTTCTTTTCTATTAATGTTTATTGCCTGATGTGATATAGAATTCATCCAGGCGGACTTAAGCTATTGATTCAGACTGCATTGCCTGTTAAGAATTCTTCAATATGTTTGGATAAGGTGACGAACAATTGTTTTTTCAATTTACTCCAGTTTTAAATAATCAAGCCTGCCATACTTGTTCCATCTTGCATTTCCAGCCATGTATTATAAAAGCAAAACTAACAACTGCAATCACCATTCATTGACTACTTCCCCAAAATTAAGGCATTATTGACTCTGGGGATCTGAATCAATCTCTTCTCATATTGGCCCAGAATTTCCAGTGGGGTGCTAATCTGTTCTGTTCCCTGATTCCTTATCCATTAGGAGTGCCAATGATCCAAAATAAAACCAGCTCTAAACTGGTGGCCACACCTTGGGAATTACAGCACCACTCAACAACAACTATCATAGGACAGTCAGTTAAAGCAGTTCCTCGGGTTGAATGTTGGTGAATGTCTTTGGCTTTCCTGCTTCTCAGCTGGACAACCTGTTGAAACTTGAGCACTTTTGACACTGGCATGTATGGGGATTATGTCATCATCATTGGTATTATCCATTTCCATTTGGCCCAAATCTGGGGGAATCGAGGTCTGAGGTAGGTATGTTTGCTTGATGGCCAGAAATGACAGGGATGCTCTACATGAAAGTCAAGTAATCCCAATATTATGGCCAGCCTACTATTTGCAACTGTCACTTTTGCCCATTGATCAGATATGAGACAAGAATCGGAATTGATTCCAGTAAACGTCAGCAATGTTATAAAACTATTCCTGAACACAAAACGTATTTCAAGATGTACATGTACCAGAGAGTCATAGTCACATAGCGTGGAAACAGGCTCTTCGGCCTTACTTACCCACATCGACCAACATGTGTTTGGTCCATAACCCTCTAAACCTATCATATCCATGTACCTGTACAATTGTTTCTTAAATGTTGCGATAGTCCCTGCGTCATTTGGCAGCTCGTTCCTTGCACCCACCACCCTTGTGTGAAAAGTTACCCATCAGATTCCTATTAAATCTTTCTCCCTTCACCTTAAACCTCTGGATTCCCCTAGTCTGGGCAAGCAACTCTGTGCGTCTACCCGATTGATTCCTCCCATGATTTTATACACCACCATAAGATCACCTCTCGTCCTTCTGCATTCCAAGGAATAGATTCCCAGCCTGCTCAACCTCTCCCTAGAACCCAGACCCTTGAGTCCTGGCAACATCCTCATAAATCTTCTCTGTACACTTTCCAGCTTGACAACAACTTTCCTATAACATGGTGCCCAGAACTGAACACAATAGTCTAAATGCAGCCTCACCAACATCTTATATAACTGCAACATGACCTCCCAATTTCTATACTCAAAACTCTGAATGATGAAGGCCAATGGGCCAAAAGCCTTTTTGACCACCCTATCTACCTGTGATGCAACCTTCAAGGAATTATGTACCTGCATGCCTAAGATAGACAGAAAAAGCTGGAGTAACTCAGCGGGACAGGCAGCATCTCTAGTGAGAAGAAATGAGTGATGATTCGGGTCGAGACCCTTCTTCACTGAACTAGGGTCTCGACCCGAAACGTCACCCATTCCTTTTCTCCAGAGATGCTGCCTGTCTCGCTGAGTTACTCCAGCTTTTTCTGTCTATTTTCAGCTTAACCAGCATCTGCAGTTCCTTCCTACACATTTTACTTGCAATCATAGATCCCTCTGCTCTACAACATTCCCCAGAGGCCTATTGCTCACTGTGTAGGTGT